>NW_024412747.1:9848507-9858540 GCF_014898765.1 Herpailurus yagouaroundi | reverse complement strand
CCGCGGGGGCGCGGGCCCGGCCGTGCGCCGCCCGTTTACGTGATCTGCTTTCTCAAGTTTCCTCCGGCCTTTTCTACGCGCTCACACGCGGAGGGTTTTCCAATTATCAGGAGCTCCGGGTCTGGAAAGCCAGTTGAAGACTTTCCTCTGCGATGTTGTCCCCGGCGAGGGGCCGTGAAGGACTTAGGGCGACGCCTGTATTTCAGTGTGTTCTTCGAATATTCCAGCATGACCTTTCCTGGGTTGGAATTCCTTTCTTTGCCCTGGGATTGCAGTGAGAAGTAATCGATAGACTAACCCGTGTCTTCGTGCGGAGACCTCTTGCCTCATTTATTTCTCTCTTGCTCCGTCTCTCGGGTGTTTAGTCCTTTCTGGGTTGCATTATGGCTGTTTATAAATGTGCCTTTTTAAAATCCTAAACACCCTGGAAGCAGAGCCCTATCTGTTTAATCTTTGCTGCCCCTGTAGCACCCACACCTGGATGCTATAAGGGAATCATTTTTTTTGAGTAATCGAAAGCCTTCCCAATTCATATGCTGTGTTGTTGTGCTTTGTTTTAGTCCTGCGTGGTAAAAATAACTAATATCGTACACGTCTCCTTTGCATCAGGCTCGAGATGTTTACCAGTCTCTGATTACTTGTTCGGAATTGTGCGTTCTCAGATTAAGACTTTGATTGGGAGTTTTACAATCCCAGGGAGAGGTTCAAGTTCAAAAGTATGTACCCGGACTCAGATCACTTGTGGTGGCCCGCTGCGCCTTCAACGGACACGCGTGGAATGGCAGGGTGGAGCCAGCAGGGTGCTGCAAATACCGCAGGCCACGCGACAGGCGTGGTTCTGGTCTCATGGAGCATGCAGTCTAGTGGCGGATACAGGGTTAATGCCATCAGGACACTAACGAATGAGTAGTTAAAACTCCGGGCAGGAGTTCTGGAGGATTGTGCCTTCGGAAAGTATGTTAGAAGGAACCCTGGCCTAGAGTGGGGAGCCTAGGAGGTAGCAACTGGTCGGGGCGGCAGAATGGCAGATGCCCAGGGCTGGGGAGACATGGAGTTCCAATAAGGGGAGCCTGAACAGTGGTACAGAGGTGAGGGCGAGGTGGAGAGAGCCTATGGAAGGTTCCATCTTTCTCCTAAGAGGGGTGAGGTCACAGTGCATTTGCTTCACCTTCAGCCTCTCCTGTGACTTGTGATTGCCCTGTTCTTGGTGCCCCTCGGGGCATTACACCCATTCCTAGAAGACTTAGGACATCCTCCAGGAACCCGATGGCTTTTGAAGTGTTGTCAGAGCCACAAATGGTCCCGTTCATCCATGTGGTCGGGTCCTCCCTGTACAGAACCACAGTCGGGAGATTTTGCAAAGAGAATACGCTTCTCTAGCGATTTTTGGTTGTCCTTGTGCATTTCTTTATTTTCGAGTGCTCCTTACCCCACACTTTTTTTCTCTGACCTGGATAGGAGCCTTAGGGAGGGGTGGAAAGTCTGAATAAGAAAACCAGGTGGGGATTATGAATGAGGAAGAAAGGACTGGAAGAGTTCGGGAGACGGAGCTTTTACATTTCATTTGTGTTATATGAACTAACCTTCATAAAATATCGCATATCTCTACTACACTTTAGATGCAGTTAATTGAACTTTTGAGCATCACAGATTAACTGATTAAATTATGATCATAAGGGGGCGCCTGGGTGGCTCCGTTGTTTGGGCGTCTGACTTCAGCTTAGGTTATGCTCTTACAGTTCGTGGGTTCGAGCCCCACATCGGGCTCTGTGCTGACAGCTCAGAGCCTGGAGCCTGCTTCGGATTCTGTGTCCCCTCTCTCTCTGTACTCCCCTGCTCACGCTCGCTCTCTCTCAAAAATGAATAAATGTTAAAAGAATGTAATAAATAAATAAATATCATAAGGCTTTAAGCAACAGTGTTCTTTTGTCATGATTCCATCCAACTATGTTTTTACTCACAATTTAATCTTTTTCTCTAATAGAGAACGTTAGAAGAAACTAATGGAATAGAAAATTGGTTTTTAGGGGCACCTGTGTGGCTTCAGTTGGTTCAGCATCGGACTTCGGCTCAGGTCACGATCTCGCGGTTTGTGAGTTCGAGCCCCGCGTCGGGCTCTGTGCTAACAGCTTGGAGCCTGGAGCCTGCTTCGGATTCTGTGTCTTCTCCTCTCTCTCTGTCCCTCCCATGCTCATGCTCTGCCTCTGTCTCTCAATAATAAATAAACGTTAGAAAAGAAAAGAAAAGAAAAAGAAAGTTGGTTTCAGAAACAGCAAATGTGGCAGTTGAAACTGCCAGCCAAAAGTCGTAAACTGTCACCTTCATTTATCATTGACCATATTTGCACAGCATTGTTCCCCAAAAGTAAAACAATCGGGTTCCACCTTCCAGACGTGTGCCTCTTGGCTAGCTGGTAAAGGAATGTTTGCCTAACCTTTAAACTCCTTTGTGCTCTATACTTATTTTCTCTTCCAGAAAAGGAGGCTCTGTGTAGCTTAACAGCAATAGGGTGAAAAATAAAGAGCCAGTGCTTATAAAGTACTAGTGATGAGCTATATCTGCCTTTAATGCTTTTTAGCAAATTAAGGCAATATGTCTTCTTCCATAGACTGAGTAGTAAACATTTTGCCCGCCCTGAAACTAATAACCACATGAATACTGTATGTAAGATTGTAACACACAGTTAAAATCTAAAACAGATCTGTTTCCGTTGGAAACCCTTGTCTAAGTATATCTAAACTGAAACAGTGTTTCCCCAGTGTAGATTTCAGAGCATTCTTAAAGCCAGTTAGTATGGCTAAAGAACTCCAGCGATCTGCGACTTGGGAGGTGACACAAATTGGCTTTAAGTAACTCCTGACACCAAGATTTGTGAGACAAATTAACAAGTGGATTAGGTAGTCCCAAGCAATGATGGCCAAAAGGGGGCTAAAAAATATAAGTGGTGCAGAAAATGCTAGGGGAAAAAAAGTAAGGACTAAAGCAGGCTAAGACTGAGGAAAAAAAATCTAAGATCAGTCTCTACACTTTGGACTTTATGCTTTCTACAACGAACACGGTTTAATGAAACAAGAACGCAAATTGTTAGTCGTGTGCTGAGTTTATTACACTATAGTCTTCATATTTTTATTTTGTGCCTTATTTGGAAAGCACAGTATTCTAGTATTTACCACATCACTTGGAGAATTATCAAGATGTTTTCTTTTAGAAATATTTCATTGTAGGCTGTTGCGGGTTGAATTGGATCCCCCAAAAGATACGCTCAGGTCCTAACCCCAGGTCCTTGCGAATTGTGACTTTATTTGGAAATAGGAATGATGTAATCAGGTTAAGATGAAGTCCTGTTGGATTCGGGGAGGCCCTAATCCAATGACTGCTACCCGAATAAGAGGGGAGAGATTTGGGTATAGACACGTGCAGGGAGAATGTGATACGAAGGGCAGGCTGAGACGGCAGTGGCCAAGGACCACAAAGGGGGTGGGCACCCACCAGAAGCTAGCAAGAGGCAGGGATGGGTCCTTCCCTAGAGCCTTCAGTGAAAGCATGGCCCTCCTGACATCTGATTTCAGACTTCTAGCCTCTAGAACTGTTGGACAATAAATTTCTCTAGTTTTAAGCATCCGGCTCGTGGCATTTTGGTATGGCAGCCCTATGACACTAAAACATGGGCCTTGGTAGTCAGAATATGACTCCTGGAGAAATTTGGGCTTAATAGGGGAAGTCGAGTAAGGATATTTGGGGTAAAGGAAGTAACATCTTCAAAGGTACGTGGTGCCAGTAAAGTATAAAATAACTTACTGTTAGAGAAATCACCAAAATAACCATTACCTGAATTTCATAAAAGACATAAACGTCAGTCAAGGAAGCGTATAACAGCGGCATAAAGGACCTTTCTCCAAATCGAATCTATTTATCATTTCTTTTTTTTCAACGTTTATTTATTTTTTTTATTTATTTCTGGGACAGAGAGAGACAGAGCATGAACGGGGGAGGGGCAGAGAGAGAGGGAGACACAGAATCGGAAACAGGCTCCAGGCTCCGAGCCATCAGCCCAGAGCCCGACGCGGGGCTCGGACTCCCGGACCGCGAGATCATGACCTGGCCGAAGGGGGACGCTTAACCAATTGCGCCACCCAGGCGCCCAGGTTTCTGTCTTTTAAATAGACCCCTTAACGTAGTTCAAGTTACTGTTAACCCTAGAGGAGGCAAGGGAAGGTTGGGGGGGGGGGGGGCCAGATTAGTGGATTATAAAGCAAGATTAGTGGATTATAAGACAATGCCTGTCTCCAGGCACAGCAACCTGAGTAGTTGGACCAGTTGTTTGCTGCTGGTGGTATGGCGTCCTTGTAACTGGCGGCAAAGCAACCTCTGTAGCTCCCGCATGCAGGAAGGGAAACCGACTGCCTGGGCAAGGGTGAGGTGGGTTCCGGTAGGGGTAAATTAGAAGGGGTCCTGGTAAAATCTATCCGGGGACCCCGACTACTGGCAACTTAGGCCACAGCTTCACGGGAATATCATCATGATTTAAGTAAATGGTGTTTCCAAAGCTTCTTGTGCTCCACGAAAAATAATTCCACGTAAGCCTAAAATGTGAACTTTCCTTCTTAACTCAGTAATAATAGTAATACCTCTTCTGTTAAGAACCACGTCACCAATGTGTTTTGAAAAGTATCTCACACTTTGGGCCCCGAGGCATGGAATTAGCCATAACAGGATTCTTTCCACTTTTAGCATATCTAATCAGGCAAGCGTTTTGCTCTGAATATTTCTTTGGAATGAGGAGAAAGCTGATGTTGTTTCTTGAACGTCTTCTCATAATCCACCCTCTAGAGATTGGTTAGGCTAATGGAATAGATTTTCTTTTGTTCCCCGTTCCTGAAAACTCCGTTAGGATACATGCCAGTGAGAATAGTTTGAGAGAAAAACCTTTGAATCCTCTGTGCTCTGTGTTCTCTGAATATCGCTGCTTTCTCTACCAGTCTGATCTTGGTAATGGACCATGCTCTGTATGTTTGAAGAATACTTTTGTGCTTCTCTGTAGCTGTGAATGTAATTTAAAAGCTAAAATGACATGCAGGGTACTGTTGTTTAAAGGGTGGATAAAGTTGGGTAAATGTGAAGAATAAATAGCACTGCAACATATGAATCAAATAAACGCCGTGTAACTACAAGTTTTCTCCCTTTGTAATCCCCCTCTGAGCTCCCCAAACCAGAGTAAATTAATGTGGAGAGATTTGGCCAATACCAAGAAGTCCCTGATAATGATGGCTGTGACACCTGGAGAAAGACTGCTTTGTACTCTGCCACAGCCAAGTGCATTCCTGCACTACTCAGGATGGCAGACTCCTTTATGACAACGTGTAGTTATCTTAGTCTTCGTTTCTTTCTGTCTCTCTTCTGTGCTGTGTCTTTGGCATCTAAGTCCTTAAAAAAGCAGCTAACGATATTTCGGTGTGCAGGGTAGGGTACACCGTTCATCAAGGGCTACTAAATTATGGGCAAGTGGACGTATGTTAGAGGGAGGCTTGTAATTTTTCAAATGTGAATTTTTAAGCATGCAGAAAAAATTTGGAACTTAAAAACAAAGTATCTCTCTCTTTTGTTATCATTTAAAATGTTACTGTATGTGGTGTGCTCCCTTAGTTATAAGACTGTTTGTCTTGTTCATTTGCTTATGCCCTGTTATTGCAGAAGTCCTCATAAAATATATACTATCTTTGCACTGGACTTTGCATGTCTTTTTTTTTTTTTCTATGTTTATTTTTGAGAGAGAGAGAGAGAGAGAGCAGAGCATGAGCGGGGGAGGGGCAGAGAGAGAGGGAGACCCAGAATCCGAAGCAGGCTCCAGGCTCTGAAGTGTCAGCACAGAGCTGGACACGGGGCTTGAACTCAGGAACTGCAAGATCATGACCTGAGCCGAAGTCGGAGGCTTATCTGACTGAGCCACCCAGGCACCCTGCATATCTTTTTTTTTTTTTTTAAGATTTTATTTTTTAACCAATCTCTACACCCAGCGTGGGACTCGAATCCACAAGCGCAAGGTCAAGAGTTGCATGCTCTACTGACTGAGCCTGCCAGGTGCCCCAGGACTTTGCATATCTCTTTTATAATCTGCTCAAATCTCAGTTGCGACAAAGAGAATGTTTCTTTCAAGATGAGACCATGAGCTCTTTGAAAGCAGGGGTCTGCTGAGACGTCTCTGTGTCCCTGGTGCTCCTGGACACGGCCTTCTGGGACTGCTAAAAGCACCTTTGATTTGATTCCGTTTGAGAGGTGGCGTTTTTCTTCTGAGTTACAGAGTATGAAACAAAAGGCCAGGTTAATAGGAAAACCGACTTTAAGACATAGTTTTTTTTCTTTATGGTAGAAACCAAGCAGTCTTTACATTGTGTGTAATATAAACGCGAGACTAATTAAAACGTCTTCCACAGACCACGTTTGCTTGACTTAAAGAGGTCACACAGGGCATCCTTTAAAAAATAGATTTCCCTTCTGAGAACTCGGATCTGAAATCAGTTCACAGTGCACGGGGGGCAGAGAGTTGTGGAGGTACTTTCGCGGCTTTCTGGAGCTTCAGGGCCTCACGGCTGCCCGGTGGTGAATGTACCTAGGGAGAGAACAGGTTGATCAAGTGGAAGGAGGTTGGTCGACCGCGGAGGTGAACGAGCCTTGAGGGCAGGCTTTGGTGTATCCATCAGGCACTTCAGGGGGAGACTGGCACCCCGCTCAGTGGCCCGGGAGCACTTGGGGGCAGACGTAACCCTGTTGTGATGGCACATGTCTCAGACGATCTGAATGTGTGGTTCCTAAGCATTCAGATGCCTGGCACTGGGTAGTTACCAAGTAGCCAGTGGTTGGGTGAACTCCCCTAGTCCTAAATCCCGGCTTACTTGACCGCCTTTTGATTTTAAACCGATTCTATATGACCAAAAATAAAAGAATTTTTGAAATTGTGCGTACCACAGTTTCTGTTTAGTCGATAATAGGTGATGAGCCCTTTGGGTCGTTTCATCAGGCGGAATGCTTCCAACTGCAGGGGGCAGAAAACCCAACTCACAATGCTGGAGGTAATATGGAAATGTATTTTTTTCAAATAACTGTCAGTGAGGAGGGTGTTCAGGGTTGGCTGAGTCGGGAGCTCAGCTGTGTGGGCAAGGACCCGTAGCACTGTCATCCTCACCCCTGCAGAGCCATAAAATGACTACTCTTTGTCATCCGAGTTCCTTCCTTTCCTTTCTTTCTTTCTTTCTTTCTTTCTTTCTTTCTTTCTTTCTTTCTTTCTTTCTTTCTCTTTTTCTTTCTCTCTTTCTCTGTTCTTTCTCTCTTTCTCTGTTCTTTCTTTCTTTCTTTCTTTCTTTCTCTTTTTCTCTCTTTCTCTCTTTCTCTCTTTGTTCTTTCTTTCTTTCTTTCTTTCTTTCTCTTTATTTATTTAGAGAGAGAGAAAGTGCAACCGGGGGAGGGGCAGAGAGAGAGAGAGAGAGAGAGAGAGAATCTCAAGCAGGCTCTGCACTGTGAGCGCAAAGCCCCACTCCCGGGGCTCAAACTCGTGAAACTGAGATCATGACCTTAGCCGAAGTCAAGCGTCAGATGCTTAACTGACTGAACCACCCAGGCGCCCTTCGGTCACTTTCTTGTTACGTCCGTAGGAAAGAGGAGCTCTTCCCTGCATTGATGGAGTAAAAGTTCTTCCTCTCCACCCGGTTGAGCCACATTGGGTCAAGTCCCTGTCCCTGGACCCATTATGTGGCCAGGGTAATAACACTTTGCACTGATTAGCTTAAGGCTGTATATTTTTCTTTTTAAAATTTTTTTAAGTTTATTTTGAGAGAGAGAGAGAGAGAGCGAGCAGGTGAGGGGCAGAGAGAGAGGAAGAGAGAGAATCCCAAGCAGGCTCTGCACTGTCAGCACAGAGCCCAGTGTGGGGCTCAAACTCATGAACCTCAAGATGATGACCTGAGCCGAAACCAAGAGTCTGACGTTAACCAACTGGGCCACCCAGGTGCCCCAAGGCTGTATGTTTTTCTAATCCAGTCTGGCAGGGAGGAGGGGGCTGGGAATGGCCATAATTGGCTTAAAATAACCAATGCCTGTCTCCAGCTTTGGGGTCACATTCACCCTTTCCTTTGGCTCCTTGGGGAGTAGCTGTTAGGCAGTTATCTGCTACCATAGCATCTACCGCAGCCTCCAAAACATGTAAGCTGCAGTTCCCTTTCAACTGTTTGTTCCAAGTAAGGATCTTCCCGAAGAAGATGATGGGCTTAAACGTTCCTTCACGCCTCCCCTCCTCCGGTGAGGAAGCAGTCCGAGAAAGCAGCACAGTAGTAGAAAGAGCGTGGGCTCCCACGTTGGCCGTATGCACACACGTTAGAATCCCTTGTCTTCTTAGAAAACAAGAAATTTCTCCTGTCGTTTTGCAAACGGGATACACTTGCACTCGTTCTTAGTTCTTACAGTCTTTGCGAATGCGTTAAAAATATTTGGTGTTTTGAAGACTACCGTTCCTCTTCAGAGTCACTTTGACCGTGGTAATATTTGGGGGGGAAATGGAAGTTGCTGTTTGGTGGCCATCGGTATTTTCCCACTTTTCGTAGATTAGCACCTTGAATAATTTTGTCATAAATATGTATATAATCTAGGATACTATATAAGAATGAAGTCCAGGGGCTCCTGGGTGGCTCAGTCAGTTGAGTGTCTGACTTCGGCCCAGGTCATGATCTCACAGTTCGTGAGTTCGAGCCCCGCGTCGGGCTCTGTGCTGACAGCTCAGAGCCTGGAGGCGGCTTCAGATTCTGTGTCTCCCTCTCCCTCTGCCCCCCCACTCTGCCTCACTCACGCTCTGTCTCTCTCTCAAAAATAAACATTAAAAAAAGGAGAATGAAGTCTATATTTTAGATTATCCTTTTTTCAATTTCATGGAGAACTCCATAAGTCTAGACATTGACTGGTAAAACTTTATTGGTAAAATTGATTTTGAAGTGTCTTTTGTTACTATGTAAACAAGTTCCTTTAAACGTTTACAAGTATAAAGACACGGTGAGTTAGAAGTGACCCATCTCTGTATTTCCTCTGGGATGTATTATACAATAATAATTTTCCCTGTTACATTTTGCCAAGAACAGTGTTATTTCTAGCTATTGCATGACCAAAGAAGCTTTTTGGGTCAGTATCTTTGAATATGTACCGATTGAAGATTCTTCTGGTATTAACGTGTTGCTCTGTTTCCATGGTTGTACAGGAAATTTTTCCTTACTGAAAAACCGATGGTGTGCCGAGCCTAAATTATAACTCTTACCTCTGGATAAAGATGAAGTTAGGGCACGTGGTTGGTTCAGTGGTAGAGGATGCACCTCTTTTTTTTTTTTTTAACGTTTTATTTATTTTTGAGGCAGAGAGAGACAGAGCATGAGCAGGGGAGGGTCAGAGAGAGAGGGAGACACAGAATCTGAAACAGGCTCCAGGCTCCGAGCCATCAGCCCAGAGCCTGATGCGGGGCTCGAACTCACGGACCGCAAGATCATGACCTGAGCCAAAGTCAGACGCCCAACCGACTGAGCCACCTAGGCGCCCCGAGGATGCACCTCTTGATCTCAAGGTTGTAAGTTGAAGCTCCACGTTGGGTGTAGACATTGCTTTAAAAAAAAAAAAGAAAAAAAAGATGAAGTTCTAATAATCTATGCAGAATAATCTACTGGACTTTGTGTCCAGTGTCTCTGATCCTTACAACAACAGTGTAAAGGTAAATACTATGTCCCACTTACAGGTGAGGAAACTGAGAGGTTCGGTGCTCTGCCTGAGTCTCAGAGCTGGGAGTTGTAGAGCCAGAATTTGGGCTCAAATTTGCCTTGTGTCACATTCTCAAGGGTAGTTAGGTTTTTACTCTGCATGTATCTTGTACAGAAATCTCTTCCATAAAACCTCCGCTCAGTGGTGACCCAGATTAAACATGGCCACTGGATGTCATTGCTCCCCTGCATGTTCTAAACATGGACATTTAACATGAGTCAAAATCTATCTCTGAACTCAGGGTAAAACC
>NW_024412747.1:9790807-9848107 GCF_014898765.1 Herpailurus yagouaroundi | reverse complement strand
AAAAAAAAATGCTTGAAGTATCCAAAACTTGTTCCCTGCTTAAAGATGATTGTTTTTATCAGGTCTCTTTGTCTCTGTGCACCGCACTGGTCACTGATTTCCTTTTCGGGACAGTTTTGCACGTTGGGAGAATTCTTTCTGTTTTTATGTTATTACATCACGTAGAAAGCAACTAGGAACTCACAGCTTCAGTGCTGGTGGCTGACCAGGCTCATTCACCTGCTAACTACCTTGCATCCACACCCCCGGGCCCCACAGTGGATTTGATCCAAATGAGGTCTTCTGCAAAATCACAGAGCCCGTCACCGGACCTTGAGCAACCATCAGTCTGTGGTGCAAATGTTAAATCCACAGACGTCACGGTTCCTCTCTGCTGGCATTTAACTCAGAGTACCAGAGTCGGGCTTTAGGCTTTGCCTTCTTTCCCACCTCCCTTGCCTTATTTTTACCTGCCCTTCACAGGTCACGTGTTCTTCCACCGCCCAAGCCATCTCTCTCTCCCAAGCCAACACTTCAAGCTTTTGCAGCTTAATTCCTGCCTGACCAGCGTTACCAGAACGTTTTTCTCTTTGAAGCTCGTGCCATCTTGCGTTCTGTGCCCTACTCGATCCTGCTCATCGCTGTGACGTGATGACCTCGGGGCTATCCCTTATTCTACAAGGTCCCCTGGTGTAGCATCTCATGCCCCGCCCCCGCGCCTCACCGCTCCTGGGTGACTGCAGCGTCCGTGCAGAGGGGTCAGTCCGCAGCTTAGTGTCCATTTCGTCACTTCGTCTCTAGGCACCTTCTCTTCCCCGCCCCGCCCCCAGGTACTCACTTCCCCGGCTGCTCATTGGACACAGTCGCATGGCACCTGCTCCCCTTCTGTCACGTGATGAGCTGCTCTGTCTCCACACGTGATGCCGTTGCCTTTCCTTCCACCCGTCCCTTCTTGGTCCTTCAACCGTGCAGATCCCCGGCCCTGGCTTCCCAACCCGCGTGACCTGCCACCATGCAGACAGCGCTCTTTAGATTAAGCTCACTGCGGATATGGGGTCTGCTTCGAAGGGGCTCTCGGTAGTACTTGGCGATCCCCTCTCATCCTGGCCATCTTGCCCTTTGTCCCCACCTTCACTAGACCCCTTGTCTCCTGTCCAGTAGAAGACAGGGGAGAACATGCCACGCCCAGGAAACCACCTCTCCTCCCCTGCCCTTCTCCAACCCGTGAAGTGACTTACCTCCACGCTCGCTCGTCCTCTACCCTTCTCTTGCAGTCTTGGAAGAAGGGAGGTCTCTCTTCCTGTCTGCGACCAAGCCCTCCCTCCCACCTTGGACTCACCCCGAGTCTTCAGACTCGCACCACCGATCCACCCTGGAAGTTCCACTTTGTTCGCCCTACACTCTGCAATCCCCCCGGACGCCCAGGCTCCTTGTAAGGCTGTCAGTACTTTTCATCCACAGCGTCCCGCCTCTAAATCTTCAGCTGACTGGCTTTGCCCCGTCTCAGGCAAGGATGAATTCACCTGGGGTGCTGGAGCCTCCTCCCTTGGGAGCACCGCTCCCCCCACATCTCCACTGTGTCGGCTCACCGGTATTTTAAATTTCACCTCTCTGTATTTGCACTCGTTATTTTGCCACGAAATGGATTCCTCTTCCAAACCTTCAGTATCTCTTACCACAGGTGTTGGTGTCCCACACCAGCTGGTTGCCGAAGCCAGAAACCAAGGAATCCTCTCAGATGGCCCCACTGTTGCAGCACGCCACATTTCTTCTGCCCGGAAGTGAAACGTGGAACCAGTCCTGTGGCCCGGGCCACCAGCCCTTGCCTCCTTTCTGACCTTTGGAAATCTTAAATGCCAAACCATTGCTCATGGGAGAAACTAGGAAGGCAAAGGCCATCTTGTCTGCTCACTATGACTTAATTTTCTGGAAGACTCAAGGTCATCGTTGGCAATCAATTGCTGAATAAGTTTGCTGTGCTCTTAGAGGCACTTCCTGGCTCATTTCCTGGTCCGTGGTTGCCTTTGCTGTGAGCACTTGATTGTCCTTGTGCCTGAAGTTCACAGTCCTACTTAGTATATATGCTTCTAACCTGCTCTGGTCTGAGAAGTTAGAGGTTCTTGAAAGGAATGTAAAGACAAGTCAGCAAGTCCCCAATGAGTGAGGTTTCTCCCATAGAGTTAATCCTTTGGCTCTCTGTTAGCTATTTCACTTGGCATGGAGGCCATTTGTTCCTGATCTGTACTTTGTCCGTGTTCCTGAATTGCTGACTTTTAAATAGGAACTGATTTTTATTTATGTGATACCTTTCCTATTATCACATTTAAATTTCTTGTGAAAAATTAAAAGTTCATTGGTAGCATATATTCATTTTAGATTTTCTACTTTGGGATATGGTCTTTCTCCCACTTCTAGGCTTAATTCATGCCAAGGAAACCCTCATCAGGTGAATGTAATTATCATAGATTCGATGCAGAAAACTTCTTTGTGATTTTGAGCCCCCAAGTTAGCAACCATTATAATAAAACTACATCAGGTCTGCTTGAAGTAAACCTAATTATTTCACAAGTTCTCTTTAGGTTATCTTATACAACCCACCTGGGCATTTTTCCTTCCTTAATTACTCTGTAATATGGTTAGTTACCTGCTCCTAATTAAAGCCTTTTGTAGCCGTTAAGCACCGTCCGCTTGACATATAAAACGTATATGTGCTTTATATTTGATGTGTATGTCCTTCAGTTTCAAAGAAAAGAGAAAAAGAAAGTAAAACCCCACGGTGATAAAAACAAAATAAGTCAGTAAAATCAATTCAAATTCTACCCTACCATGGACATGGGGGCATGAGGCCATCAGACCTCAAATACTACCTCTCTGAAGAGAGAACATCAGGCTGTACTCCTGACCCCGGGGTTGAACATGAGCACACGGGGCTCCCGTCTCCTGGTGCTCAGTTACAAGGAGGTGTGTGAAATCCAGATCCCCTTGTAAACAGGAGGGGCATTAGCTGAAACTCCTCACAGAGTTGGATTCTTCTCACCTACAAAGAATAACTCATTACCCATTGTGGTGCTTGGTTTTATCTGTGTTGGCCAAACACCTCTATCTCCAGGCAGAAAATAACATACTGACTGGACCGCTTGGCTTTGTAGCTGCCCCCCTTCCTTCTGGGTACCATTTCCTTCTTGAAGTACATCCGTTGGTAACTCTTCCAGTTTAGGACTGTGCATAGTAAACTTATAGAATCATTATTTGATATGTTACCTATTCTTTTTTTTTTTAATTTTTAATTTCTATTTATTTTGAGAGAAGGAGACAGAGAGCACATGCAAGCACAGGGGAGGGGCAGAGAGAGAGAGGGAGAGAGAGAATCCCAAGCAGGCCCCATGCAGTCAGCACACAGCCTGACATGGGGCTCGATCCCCCCAAACCCAAGATCGTGACCCAAGCCAAAATCAAGAGTCAGATGCTTAACCAACTGAGCCACTCAGGCGTCCCTATTGTTTTATTTTTTTATAAAGCTTTTTATCTTGAGATAATTATAGATTCACATGCAGCTTTAAGCAAAATTACAGAGATCTCATGTCCCCTTTGTGTTTTTCCCTGGTGGTAACATCTCGAAAAACTTGTAAGACACCACAACCAGGATATTGATGTGGCCACAGCTGCAGGTACAAAACATTCCTATCAGCACAAGGATCTATTGCCCTTTATAGGCACACACTCTTCCTTCCTGCCCCCACCCCCTCTGGAGGCCCTGGCAACTACTAATCTGTTCTTTATTTCTGTAATCTTGTCACTTCAACGATGCTGTATAAATGGAATCATGCATGCATTGCGTAATGTCTTGGGATTGACTTTTTCATTCAGTGTATTTCTCTGGCGATTCCTCCAGGTGACTGCATATGCCAACGGTTCATTCCTTTTTACTGCCCAGTAGGATTCCCTGGTATGAATGTACTAGAGTTTGTTCACCTGTTAAAGAGCATCGGAGTGTTTCCAGCTTGGGGCGATTACAAATAAAACTGCTGTAAACATTCATGTGCAGGGTTTTGTGTGAACATAAACCTTAATTTTTCTGGGATAGATGCCTAGGAGTGCAATTGCTGAGTGATACGGTAGTTGCACGTGTAGTTTTTTAAAAACTGCTGTTTTCCAAAGCAGCTACACCATTTTACATTTCCACCAGCAGTGTGTGAGTGCTCTGGGTTCCGAGCATTCTTGCCAGCATTTGGTGCTATCACTATTTTTTATTTTAGCCGTTCTGGTAGGTGTGTAACAATACCTCACTACTGGTTTCAATTTGCATTTCCCTGATGAATGGTTAATGATGAGAGACATAGTTTCACATGCTTATTTGCCATTTCTCTATCTTTTCAGTGAAATATCTCTTCGTATTATGTGCATTTTCTAATTGGATTATTTGAGTTTTTATTGTGGAGTTTTGAGAGTTGTTGTTTGTTTGTTTAACGCATATAACCTAGATGCTAGTCCTTTGTTGGATATATGTTTTGCAATCTTTTCTTCCATCCTGTAGCTTATCTTTTCATTCTCCCAACAAAACTTTCTACAAAGCAAAAGTTTACAGTCTTGAGGAAGACCATTTGATCAGTTTTTCCTTCTCTGGCTTGTTTTGGTTTTTGTTGTTGTTGTTGTTGTTGTTGTTTTTCCGAGTCAAGTCTAAAAACTCTTTGCTTTTTCCATAGATCATGAAGAATTTTCTCCTAATTTTTCCTAAAAGTTTTATAGTATGATGGTTTTTTTTTTGTTTTTTTTTTTTTTCAACGTTTATTTATTTTGGGGACAGAGAGAGACAGAGCATGAACGGGGAAGGGGCAGAGAGAGAGGGAGACACAGAATCGGAAACAGGCTCCAGGCTCTGAGCCATCAGCCCAGAGCCCGACGCAGGGCTCGAACTCACGGACCGCGAGATCGTGACCTGGCTGAAGTCGGACGCTTAACCGACTGCGCCACCTAGGCACCCCTATAATATGATGTTTTACCTTTAAGTCTGTGATCTGTTTTGAGTTAATTTTGCATAAGGCATGAGACTTAAGTCAAGTGTCATTTTTTCCCCTTATAGATGCCCAGTTGCCACAGCACTATGTGTTGAAAAGGCTAACTTTCTGGCACTCAGTTACTTTTGCAGTTTAACATCAGTTGGATGACTTCGTGTACGTCTATTTCTGGGTTCTTGATTCTGTTCCATTGATATGTGTCTCCTCATGTCAATACCATTCAGTCATGATTACTGCAGCTACATAATAAATTTTGAAATCAGGTTCAGTGGTTCCTTCCACTTTATTCTTCTTTTTCAAAGGTGTTTCATCTACTCTAGTTCCTTTGTCTTTCCATATAAATTCTAGAATAAGCTTGTCTGTATGTACCGAAAAGTCTTGCTAGATTTCTAGTAGAAACTTTATTAAACATATGTATCAATTTAGGGAGAATCGACATCTTTACTGTGTCCAGTCTGCTAATCCATGAACATGGTATATCTCTCCCTTTATTTAGATTTATTTTGGTTTTTTTTCCATTATCATTGTATACTTGTCAGTATAGAAGTCCTCTACATGTTTTCTTATATTGAGACCTAAGTATATTTTTTGAGTGATTATGAGTGGCATTATATTTTTAATTTTGATGCCCACGTGTGTGCTGTTAGTATTAGAAATACAGTTGATTTTTATATTCTCTAATCTTCACCTTGATGAATTCGCTTATTGATTGTAGGAGGTTGTTTTGTTTGAGAGTCCTTGGATTTTCTATGTATACCGCCATATCGTCTGCCAATAGGAACAGTTTTATTTCTTTTTGATCTGTGTGGCTTCATTTCCCTTTCATGTCTTATTGCCCTGGCTGGAACTTCCTGTATGATACTGAATAATAGTGGCGGCAGCAGATATCCTTACTGTGTTCCTCATCTTGGGTGGGGGGAGTAATCTTTCATCATTGAGTATAAGGTTAGCTGTACAATTTTTGAAATGTTCTTGATCAATTTGAGGAAGCTCTATATTTATTTTTTTGAGGGTTTTATCACAAGTGAGCACTGACTCTGGTGAAATGCTTTTTCTGCACCAATTGGTATGATCGGCTGGCTGACTTCTTTTTAGCCTAAATAGAGTAGCGACATTGATTTTCAAATATCGAACCATCCTTTTATCCCTGAAATAAAGCCTACTTGGTCATAGTATATAATTTTATTTAAATTTGTAAATGTAAACATTACCGAATTCAGTTTCCTAGTATTTTGTTAAGGATTCGTGGGAGATATTGTGCTGTAGTATGTTTTGTTTTAATACTGCCTTTTTCCGGTTTTGGTGTCACTGTAATATATGTAAATAAAAATTTTTAATATTTTTATAATATGCAATTATGTATTTAATACATACTTAATGTATTTTTAAGCTTAAAATATGTATATGTATATGTATATAAAACATAACATTTAATATATAACATTAAATATATAACATTAAAATATTTAAATAAAAATGTATAATAAATCAGGTAATAATAAACATCAGCTTCATAAAATGACTTGGGAAGGGTTCCCTCTTCTATTTTCTCAAAGAGGTTATATGGAATTGTGTTCTTTTTTAAACATTTGGTAGAATTCTCTAGTGAAAGCATCTCAGCCTGAATATTCCTTTTTTGTGAGTTTTAAAATTACAGATTCAATTTCGTTAGTCACTGGAGGGCTATTCAGATTGTCTATTTTATGTCGGGTGAGTTGTGGTACTTTGTGTTCTCAAGGAATTGGTCCATCTCATCTAAGCTGTCGAATTAATGTGTATAGAGTTGTTCGTGTTATTCCTTTGTTATCTTTTTGATGTCTGCAGGGTCTCTGGTGACATGCCCTGTATCATCCCTGAGACTGACTATTTGTGTCGTCTTTTTCTCCTTGTTATAGAAATGGGTTAAAGATGGCCCTGTATATTGGTCCCTCTGTTGTTTTCTTCCTCCTGGCAAGCTGGGACATCCGTTCAGAGTCTACCAGCACTAACCTCAAATTCTTACACACTCAGTTGCTTAAAATTCAGCCCAAATAAGCATATTTTTAGCCATTTAGAGACTTCCTGCTTTGCATACCCTGTGAAATTACAGGCACCATCTGCTAACCTTTGACAAACTCAAGGGCTATGAAGGATCTCAAGCTGCTAGCTGCCCCGCCAGACTGCTGGTGACATCATCTAGACACATAAATCCCCTCTCAAATCCCTTCTCCCCCAAAAGTCCCCTTGCCCTATTCGCCTTCTGGGCATCTTGTCTGGAAGTTCTCCTGCTGAGAGGGATATCCCCTCCGATGCAGCCTGTCCAAGTGTGCCCAAAAAAGTTTATTGTGCCATCTCACAGTCTTGCCTTTTTCCTTGGTCAGACCTTAATTCCTTGAACTCATTACGGTTTTGCCAGAAGCTTATCAATTTTATTGATCTTTTCAAGGAGCTAGCTTTTGTTCATGGGTTTTCTCTTTTGTTCTCCTATTTTCAGTTTCATTGATTTCTGCTCTTTATTATTTCCTTCCTCCTGCTTGCTTTATTTTGCCCTTCTTTTTCTAGGTTCTTGAGTTAGGAACGTAGATAATTGCTTGTGACTTTCTTTTTTTCCTAATGTATGCATTTAGCGCTCCAAGTTCACCTCTCGGCACTGCTTTTGCTGTATCCCACAGTTTGATAGGTTGTATTTTTTCTTCCATTCGGCCCAATATACTTTTTCGATTTCCCGCAAGACTGCTTTAAATCATAGATTATTTAGAAGTGAATTATTTAGGAGCACCTGGGTAGCTCAGTGGGTTGAGCATCCAACTCACTTGGCTCCGGTCATGATCCCAGAGTTGTGGGGATTGAGCTCCACGTCAAGCTCTGTGCTCAGCATGGAGCCTGCTTAAGATTCTCTCTCTGTCTCTCTTTGTTTTCTCTTTCTCTGTCCCTCTTCCCCACTCGAATTCTCTCTTTCTCTCAAATAAAAATTAAATAAATGTTAAAATTTTTTTTAAAGAAGTGGATTATTTATAAGTATCCAAGTATTTGAAAATATTCCTTCCGTCTTCATCTTATTGATTTCTAGTTTGATTACATTGTGGTTGTAGAACACATTGTATATGATTTCAGTTCGTTTAAATGTGTTGAGGTTTGTTTTACGGCCCAGGATATAGTCTAACTTGATGGGTCCCTGAAAAGAATGTGTGTGCTCCTGTTGGGTGGCATATTCTATAAATGCCAGCTGGGTCCTGTTGGTTTACTGTGTTTTTGTTCTTTATGCTTGCTGATTTTCTGTCTCGTTCTCTTGGTTGTGAAGAACTCTCGGTGGTGTTGAAGTCTCCAACCATAATTGTGGGTTTCTCTGTTTTTCCTTTAAGTTCTCTCAGTTTTTGCTTGATAAGCTTTTTAGCTCTGTGATATACACATTTAGGATTCCTAGTCTTTTTTTTTTTTTTTTTGAGATATAAATGACATAGCATTGTATTAGTTGAAGGTGTGGATTCCTGCGTCTTACTGGTCGATTTATCCTTTTATCGTTATATAATAACCCTTTTGGTCGTAGGCAGTTTCTTTGCTATGAAGTCTGTTTTACCTGATAATAATATTGCTTTCCTTTGATTAATGTTTGCATGATACGGCGTTTCCTATCCTTTCACCTTCAGCCTGCCTGGGTCATTATAATCAAAGTGAGTTTCTTGTAGACAGCCAATAGTTATGGCATATTTTTAATCTAATCTGCCAATTTTTGTCTCTTAATTGCTACACGCATACATTACCCAATTATTGTAATTACTGATACATTAGGACTTATTTTTGCCATTTTTATTCTGTTTTTCATTTCTCTTTCCAGTGTTCCTGTGGTTTATGTGAACATTTTTAAGAATTCTTTTTTATTTATGTATACTATTTTTGAGCATCTCTCTGTATAGCTTGTTTAGCGGTTGCTCTAAGTATTACATTGTGTATACTTCTCAGTCTACTGGTGTCACCACTGTATGCATTTGAGGGAAATACAAAAACCTTACCTTCTTTGACATCCCTTTACAGTAACCCACCTTTAACAAAATTGTCTGAAATGTTTCCTGCACTCATATTTAGAATCACATTGGACAGTGTTAATCATTATTGCTTAAATAGCCAGACATAATTTAGAAAACTCAACAGGACAAGAAGAAAAAGCCTATTGTAGTTATCCATGGTTTTGTGTCCCATGGTCCTCCTTCCTTTGAGGATAGGTCTGTTGCTGACAAATTCTGTAGTGTTCCTGCCCCCCTCCCCAAGAACGTCTCGATTCCCCCCTTCATTCCAGAAGGTCACTTTCACCATATATAAGATTCTGGCTAGAGAGTTCTTCTGTTCCAGCCCTTGAAAAATATTGTGCCACTTCTTTCTGGCCTCTCTGGTTTTTTTTTTTTTTTTTTTTTTTTTTTTTTTTTTATTTTTTTTTTTTTTTGTTTTTTTTTTTTTTGGAGAGAGAGAGAGAGAGCATGAACGGGGGAGGGGCAGAGAGAGAGGGAGACACAGAATCGGAAACAGGCTCCAGGCTCTGAGCCATCAGCCCAGAGCCCGACGCGGGGCTCGAACTCACGGACCGCGAGATCGTGACCTGGCTGAAGTCGGACGCTTAACCGACTGCGCCACCCAGGCGCCCCTGGCCTCTCTGGTTTTTGATGAAAACTCTGCTGTCATTGGATTACTTTTTTCCCTGTTAGGTAAGCTGTGATTTTCTCTGGCCTGTCATTTTTCTCTGGCTGCTTTCAAGATTTTTTTTCTTTGTCTTTAGCTTTCAGAAGTTTAGTTATGATGTACATTGGCATGGATTTATTTGGATTCATCTTCTCTGTGATTTACTCAGCTTTTCAAATCTGGGTTTATGTCCCTTGCCCGATTGAGAAAGTTTTCAGCCATTGATTCGTTGAGTATCTCTGCAACCTTGTTGTCTTTTTCCTCTCCTTTTCTGACTCCAGGGACACAAATATTAGAGCTTTTTTTTTAGAGTCTCAAAGGTCTGTGAGGCTCTACTTATATACTTTCAGTCTATTTTCTCTTTGTTGTTCAGAATTGGATATTTTCTATCATTTTGTTGTCCAGTTCACCAATTGTTTCCCTGCCCCTTTCCATTTTGCTGTTGAGCCCATCTGCTGAACTATGTATTTCAGTTACTGTATTTTTCAATCTAAAATTTCTATCTGATGGTTCTTCCTTATGTTTTATTTCTTTGATAAGACCTTCTCTTTGCTGAAGATTTGTTTTTCATTTGTTTAAAGAGCAGTTAATGTGTAAAAGTTTTCTCTCTTGCCAGGTTGCCCTTGCCTAGTCCTATGGCCAGAGAGAGCTGACTTTTGTTTATGTTTTTTATTTAATGTTTATTTTTGAGAGAGAGAGAGAGAGAGGCAGAGCGTGAACAGGGAAGGAGCAGAGAGAGAGGGAGACACAGAATGTGAAGCAGGCTCCAGGCTTTTAAGTTATACTGAGCAGGAGGAATAGGGAAAAGTCTCCTATTCTATCTCTTGGAAGCAAAAGTCTACCGTGGCATTGAGTATAATAGTGTGTGCATTGAATTCTACATTAGACAGTTTTTGGTTTTGTGCTCCTTCCTTCAGTACTGGGAAGGTATTATCTCATTGCCTTCTCCTGTTTGGGGTAAGGAACTTAGTTTCTTTATAGGGAGTTTTTCCATTCTTTCTGATCGCCTTTATAGTGTTTGTCTGTAGTTTCACTATGGTAATGAGGTGTTCAAGTGTGGATTTACTCTCCCTGACAGTCCCGTATCTGGGCCCCTACTGCTTTTTTTCTGTTTCTTCTCTGTTCCAAGCGCCTAGAATTTTCCTTTCTTTCCTGAAAACTCCGCTGTGCATTTTTGGGGGGGGTGGGGGGAGCGGGAATGTGATCTATTTTATCCAGCATTTCTAGATGGTGACACAAAAGGGCTTTCCAGCAAAAGGGTTTTCCACTAAAGTATGAATACTTAACCTGTCTGAGCTACAAGACAGAGTATAAAGAGTTTTTGGAGGAGCTTTTACATCTGGAGACTACATATCTTTTGTCCAGCAAGGTGCAGCTCAGTGGATATGTTACCCTTTTGCCTTTTGGAGCTATGGGACAACCCGGGTAGCAGTTACCGTAGTAAAGTACATTTAGCAAAATTTCCAAAGGAGAAGAAAACAGTGGAACAAGAGTCAAGCCAAAGTCTATGTTTAGCTGTCCGAGTTTTTGTTCCAGGAGCACGTAGATTTGTGATCCTCAGTTTTCTGCGTAGACATAACACATAAACATTTCAATTTGCGTATACAGATTCTTTTCTTTTTCAGTACTTACTGTTGCCTGCATATTGGCAGCATCTTTATTTAGCCCTCACCCTTTTCTGTTTCTAACTTATAGGGTTGACTCTCGAACAACACAGGGGCAAAGGGTGCCAACCCTCTGGACAGTTGAAAACCTTCATAGAAATTTGACCACTCAAAAACTTAACTACTAATGTCCTCCTATTGACGGGGAGCCTTACTGATAACATAAAATACCAGTTGACATGTATTTTCTATACTGTACGTGTTATATATCACGTTCTTATGATTAGGCAAGCTAGAGAAAAGAAAACGCTACTAAGAATATCACAAGGAAGAGAAAATACGTTTACAGTACCGTACTGTTAAAAAGATCCACACGTAAGTGGACGCACTCAGTTGTTCAAAGGTCAACTGCACAATGATCGGGCTTTATATCTTAAGAAGAAGAAGATATTGAACAAGATTGAAAGATTCCAGTGTTTTCATTTTAACCTGGCAATCTTAACCATCTTCCCTTCGACGTCGTAGGTTATAGAAGCTGTTTGATGAAAATGATTAGATTTGGCATGTTTTAGTGTGTGTGTGTGTGTGTGGTAGAATTACGTAAGATTTGCCGTTCTCCCCATTTTTAAGTCTGCAGTTCATCTGCATTTAGCACATTCACATTGGAGTACAACCGTTACCACAGTCTGTCTCCAGAACTTTTTCATCTTTCCAAACTGATGCTCGTTTCCCCTCTTCCCCAGCCACTGGCAGCCACGGTTCTACTTTCTGTCTCGGAGTCTGATTACTCTAGGTACATTATAGAAATGGAATCATACAGTATTTCTCCTGTCGTGACTGGATTGTTTCCCTTAGCGTAATGTCTTTGAGGTCCATCCGTGTTGTGACATGTGTCAGAATTTCCTCACTTTCAAGCCTGAGTAATATTCCGCTGTTTGTATGCACCGTATTTTGTTTATCCATTTATTTATAAATAATGCTTCTTTCTGACTACTCCGAATAATGCTGCCGTGAACCTGAATGTGCATGCTTTCAAAACACACAACGAGAAGCATGAAACTTGTTATTTTTAAGCGCCGACAATTCTCATAGCACTATCCACTAAGCTCATTGCCTGTAACCTTGTGGAAATCGTGAGAGGTTGAATCGGCTTAATCTGGGAGTGATGATGAATATAGGTCTTAAGAAACAGGGCTAGGCTAAGCTTCAGCAAAGAAATGGGCTGTTTGAGCTTCCTTGGGGGAAAGAGGGAGCCAGGGCTCGGAGCGCTTGGTCTGGGTTCGGAAAGGATGTATGGAGGCAACACTTTCAGAGGTGCAAACCAGGGAACCCGCAGTACAGACTCATCAGGGCCACGCAATGAGTCCAGCAGCACGGGGGCTAGCGGTCGATGGCTTCTGATCAAAGTGGGAGGGGTCGGGGTGGGAGGGGTCCTCTGCAGCACCTGGGCTCCGCATAACTCAAGTTCTTTGCTAACAGCAAAAGCAAAATGGATTACTAAGGCATCGTGGGGCTACCGATGCTACATCATGCTGATTAAATAACAAATTGCACTGGAGAGTCTTCATTTCCATTTCGTGTAAAATAATATCCCAAATTAAACATATTACTCTGTAAAGAAGAAATGAGAAATTCTTTCTACGCTGAATGAGACAAATTTCACCCTTGGAATACTGACTCAAACTTGGCTCAAGCTGTCCTTCCCACAAGTTACAGACAAGGGGATAGAAGCAAGACCACAAAAATCCGCAAGGGCGGGAGGAAGCGTACCTATTTTTTTTTTATCTTTTTAAAAACTTTTTTTAATGTTTTCATTTTATTTTTGAGAGAGGGACAGAGTGCGAGTGGGGGAGGGACAGAGAGAGGAGGAGACAGAATCCGAAGCAGGCTCCACGCTCCGAGCTGTCGGCGCAAAGCCCGACACGGGGCTCGAACCCACAGAGTGCGAGATCACGACCTGAGCTGAAGTCGGACGCCCAACCGACTGAGCCACCCAGGCACCCCTGGAAAGCATACCTATTTTTAAAAGGAAAGGAGTGAACTTCTCAAAGCCTAGAAGTTTCCCAGGGTTTTCCGTTTGTACAGAAACACTTGAAATTTCTAGGCTATTTTTTCTTGTCACTGCTTATGCGTATTTCTTAGAATAGTGACTCGCAAAGGGACAAATTTTATACGTTACAAGAACAGTCGCCAGACTTGCAACATGAAAGGAAGTTGTCCCAGGAGCACAGTTTGGGAAACCACTGAATTGGCATGTAAGCCAAATATCCAAGAGGTGAAAAGGTAAGTTGACACGTGTATTGTTGTTTTCACAGGGTAGTTACCTCTCTTTTCTGTTAAGTCGGGTCTTACTAACTTTTCTTTTTTTTAATCATAGTCTAAGAATAAACATAGCACGTTTTAAAGGTTTTTTTCATAGTCTCTTTTTGTTTTTCAGATTTTTTGTTTAAGTTCTTGGTTATTGGAAATGCAGGAACTGGCAAGTCTTGCTTGCTTCATCAGTTTATAGAAAAAAAATGTAAGTGACATCAAACGGTCAGTGTTTCGTGCATGTCTTTTTCTGAGAGTGCTCCCTTGCTCAGATTTGTTTGTAGTAAAACTTGTGAATATTATTTCAGCAAAGAGTTCTAGTTTAAAATGTGTTAAAATAACGTTAAAAGTTTATGTCGTATTAAGCTTTCAGCAACATGCCTGTGGTTTTCGTCAAGTTATTTCAGTTTGATGATGGCTCATCATTCGGCATATTATCATACCATCCATTTTCCCACATACTCAGATACATTCCAGACACTGAGCTACAACATGGTGAAGCGGAAGGCAAAGGAGGAATGTCATTCCCTGACAGGGAGCCAGCCGCCCAAAGAGCCCTAGCGGCACATTGTAGATAAGCCAGTCATGTGGGGTCCTCGGCAGCCTTGTACTACAGTGAAGGCAGCTGTTGTCCTCAGTTCCGTTCCGCAGGTAAAAGGCGTAGGTTTAGAGAAGTGGGTGTGTGCTCTTGGGACGGTCATCCCACCACCTTGGGAGGGTAGTTGATTAGACTCAAGCCCGGACCTTTTGACCACAGACCCATCTTTTTGCCATTGACTTGGCGCTCTTTTGGTAAGGGAGGTTGGATTTTTTACTCCGAGGTATTGTAAGAGACTTGGTTAGACCTAGAGACCCTGAAAATAAACAGTGCTCTTAGAGCCATGGAAAGAATGGTGGGGAATGACCTGTTTCGCGGCAGGTGGGTAAAGGCACGGAAGCAGAATTAACTGCCCTTGCTGAAGTGGGGGTGGGTAAAATGGGCAAAGAGACGGCAGAGGGTATCCAGGCAAAGAGCTTCGAGGAGTAAAACTGTAGAAGCGTATTCCGCTATTTCCATTTTCAATCTCCAAGGACTTGTTGGAACCTCTGTCCAGTGACACGGCCCCAGCATGGATTAGTCACAGAGCCAGTCCTTACCGAGTGGAACACATATTCCCCCCCCCCCCGGGGGCCCAGCCCCCCTCACAGGTTGCCAACACTGCATTATAGCATCTCAGAAGAGAAGGCCCCCAGGACATTGGGCCCACTGCCCACCTGCTTATTAATCCTTGTGTCCTCTCTCTGTGGCGAGCTCTCCCTTGATCGTCCTCCCCTAAGGCCTCGCCACAGAGACCGGTACCTGTGTGGTGTTAGTCCACGTGGTCTAGAGCATCACGGGAAAGGTTTCACTTTATTCCTCTTGTGGCCATGTTGTAATCAGGATGCCCTCCGACCTTAGCCATCACCCTTTGAGCCTTTTACTCCAAGGTTTCTCGGTAGCTTGAATTCTACAATGTCCACACTAGCTCCACACTGTCTGGGACAGGCCTGTGTGGTCAGTATGAACCTGTTTTGTGCACCCACATGCGCGCGCGCGCGCACACACACACACACACACACACACACACACACCAGGAAACTCAGCACCCCGTCACGTGGCATCCCTGACTTTGGCCCTACGGCTGTAAAGTGGAAGCCAGTCACAGGCCATGGAGCCACAAAGTGGAAGCCGGTCATGGGCCGTGGAGCCATCCTCGGTGTTCATCGCCACAGCAGTGTTCCTTCACAGACCGCTTACTCAGGGTGGGCTTAGCAAGCTGCTTATTTTGCCCGCCTCCTGGCACAGAGAGTATTGACTTCTCCAACAAGTTCACTCCAAGTTATTGCCACACAGTACTAAAATCCACGATAATATGCATAGAGGCTTTGGGTTTGGGGTTTGTTTGTTTTTGTTTTTGTTTTTGTTTTATCTTTTCCTCTTTTTCCCTTCATCTCTGGTGTCCATCAGGTTTCTTTTGGGGGCTACAGTGTTTTTCCTCCCCTTTGATTTCTTTGGAATATTTATCCATTCAAATAGTGGGAATTCTTACCTCTTCATTACTGACTGAGGTACAGTGGGCCATAAGCCCTTTCGGGGGGCACCCGGGTATTTTATGCAGTCACCATTTGTGAGTACCCTCCCCGTGGACGGGTAGATGTGGTTCTCATGTGATGTAGCCATTTCCAAGCCTAGACTTTAAAATGTATGGTTTGTTTTGGGGGTTTTGCAAAAGAGCCTTATCGCCTCCTTCAGAAGAGGAAGTGTGTGTGTGTTCTGTTTAAAACAGTGAGTGCTTCGTATCAACTGACTGTTGGAAAAATGAAAGGCTACAGTAAATTACATTTCCGTTGACTTTAACCCTTGATTTCACTTGTTTAAATCTGTAAGCCTGTTTCCTTAATGTTCTAAAATTAAATACCTTGTTCTTTTTCTTTTTCAGTCAAAGATGACTCAAATCATACAATAGGAGTGGAGTTTGGTTCAAAGATAATAAATGTTGGTGGTAAATATGTAAAGTTACAGATATGGGATACAGCAGGCCAAGAACGATTCAGGTAGCTTTCTCTCTACCTTAATAAAAATATTTGAAAATTGGATTTGAAATAACCAATTATCGCCTTTTAATATGTGTAGTTGTCTTCTCCCCTACACAGATTTCAGAACCTTCACCTCTGGAAGCTTAAAGAGCAGCTTCTTGTCTTAAAGGACTGTTTTCTCCAGGTGACACTGACTTGCTAAAGAACGCGTTAGAATCTCTCTTGAGCGAACGCATCCTAACGTAGAGGCTGAGTTATTCTTTGGGATTAGCGAGTACATTTGGAGGACGTGACCTTGTGTATTCTGCAGTATACTTTGAGATTAAAATTAAGGCAAAGTAATAGCACAACAATTTCTTCTCTGTCTTCCACTTTTAAAGGAAAATTTTTAAAAACCTCTTTTGCGGTTTTCTTTTGTTTTACATTAACTAGCACGTGCTGATGGCTGGTATACGTTCCACCAAATATTCTCTCCTGCACATTTTTATTACACTATAGTCATAATTGATGTTTGAAATTATGACCCCAGATCACTGCATAGGAGGTTACATGTTTAATAGTCTGTAACTACTAAAGCAAGAAAGTAGATTGATATTTTAGGTGTGTTTTTTGAACAGATACACAAAGTCAAAACAGAACGGATATTCACGGTCTTAAAATTCAGTTAAGTAAAACTCACTCTCACTATACGCATTTCATTTCATTAAAGTCAGGAGTATATTATATTTTAAATGTTCAATAATTGTTTGCTTCAGAAATATCGAAACCATTTTTAATCACGATCATTCTTCTGGAACCACTCATCAAACACGCAGACTTGTGTTTTCTCAGCCCCGAACCCTCACCGGAATGACTATAAAATAACAGAAATGGCATTAACTCGCAAACACCCAGAAAGGGAGGGTACGTGATTAGTGGATGGTGACTGACTAAAAGCTACATCTAAGTGCCCATAATGGGGGAGGCCAGGGAGCTGGAGGCCACATCCTCCTGCTGAGTCCCGAGAAAGGTCAGGATTTGGAAGCTTCAGGTTCTACAGGAGGGAGGTTTAAAGTGTTTCTGTATGTGCGCACACACACACACACACACACACACACACGATGAGAAGTTCAGTCTCTGAGTTAAAGCAGGGTCTAGACGCGAAGTCATAAGGCGCAGCAGAGGACAGGGACGAGGGAAGGACTGAAAAGAAGGAAATCGGTGAAAGTCTGCGAACCCTCGCCCTCTTCTCCCACCTCTTCCCTGGCTGCTGGCCGCCAGGTGCGTATTCAGGAGAAACAATTTTTCTCTGCAGAAGAATGAGTAGCCCCAAAGGAAAGGCCTAAATATATTAACATGTTGGCGTCTCCAGTGGAATAGCCCAATCTCTGTGATTTTTCTACTGAAGAAATGAGATTCCAGATGTATCGGGCCCGCCTTAGACCAAATGCAGATGAATGGGGCAAAAAAATCCCAACTAGCGTGCGTGTCGTGTGAAATTTCAGAGGACAAAGAGGTAGTGGCGATACAAAAAGACCCCCGGAAGAAAACCACAGTCACATTAAAGGAGCAGAAATGGGGATTGCATTTCACCGTTCAGCAGCAGCAGGCAGAAGTCAGAAGATACTGAAGCCTCCCGTTGCCAACTCAGCATGAAAAAGCCCATTCCGACCTTGGAAACTTAGCCAAACTATCAATCAAGTGTGGCAGATACTGAAGTCAGAAGACCTTCAGATATTCAAGACTAGGGGAAACAAAGGTCTTTCACACACTCTTTCTTAGAAGCTTCGGGAGGGTATGCTTCATCAGTACAAAGAAGTGAACCCTGAAAGAGGATGGTGAAGTCCATCCACCCAGCTGGGGAGAAGAACAAGGAGGCACTGCAGGCCGGTTGGGGGCAGGCAAGGGTGCTCCCCGGGAGGAAGAGGAGACGGAGGGAAGGGGGTGGGAGGTCATGAGTGTGCTAGATTCTTACCAAAGCAGGAAAGCAGTAAGCCCTGAAACTCGCAAGTCGAATAGTTTCATAAGCATTTTACAGAAAGATGAAAGCAAATGCCGGAGAAAGGAAACGAAGATCCACGAGAGTAGGGACGTTTGTGCGTTTCTTTGTTGCTTCTCCAAAGCCCCGGGGAGAAGATAGCACGTAGGTGTTCAACATGTATTCTGTTAGTGACTTCATTTCGGAAAAAAGTCAAGTGCAAGGGAAGGAACTCGCCTTGGGAGTGGGGCTCCCAGGAAGAGTGAGGCGGGAGACAGTGGAGTTTCATGTTGAGACTTTCAGCGCTATTTCCTTTTGAAACTATGTACCTGTATTACTCTGTTTTAAATGACTTTTGAGAAACACTAACTGCCTCAAAAAAGTACTCTTAAATGCTTAAATTTGTATACTTGAATAATTTGTTAGACACCACATGTCAAAATACCGTGTTTTAAAGTGAATGACGCAGCCGATATAATTCAGTTTATCTTGAGGAAAACTCTTACCCCTTTCTCTGGAAACTAGATGTCTGCTAGTTTCTGGAAACTAAAATAGAAAAGAGTTGCCTCCGCGTATGTGGAGAAGAGGCCTCCCTCCAGTCCGAGAGGCGGCCCCAGGAAGCACTCACAATGCGGCCCTTCCCACGCTGCACCTGTCCGCCAGGTCTCCAAGCATATGCCCTGCAGAGCGCAGTCTACGGGTAGAAAGGAAAAGCCTACAAGCTATCTATGTGCCTTTGGAGTTTAAGAGCCGAGAAATACATTTAAAAATAGCTGCCCTTTTCAAAGTATCAAACTAATCATGAGTCATCTTGTTTGTTTTTGATAAGTTCCCCAGTTTTCTTTTTGCCCTAAAGATAGGCACTGTTCTGTGATGTGTATTTTCTGACACCAAACGGGGGGTTTTCCACACCTGTTCTCCAGTTTTCCGATACCAACTCAGTGTCCAACAATTCAACTCCAATTCTGACTCTCTCTGGAGTTAGCATCCGACCCCACAGGCTAAGGGGTCCCACAGACGTGCTCCCACTTCATACACTAGTCCTAAATTAGGTGCCCAGGCCATCCTCCCTTCTGCCCAGCAAAATACAAATTCACAGGTTCCCACAACACATCCCCCAGGTTCAGTAATTTGTTAGAACAGCTCACAGAACTCAGGGAAGGACTGCATTCACTGTCACCAGCTTATTATAAAGGGTACAACCCAGGAACAGCCAAGAGATGCATTGGGCAATGTATGTGGGAATTGGGCGCTGAGCTCCCAGGACCTCTCTGGGTGCTCTGCCCTCTCTGCCCCTGCAAGTGATCATGAACTCAGAAGCTCTCCGAACCCTATCATTCAGGGGTTCTTACGGAGGTGTCGGTGGGTGAACACGGTTGATTCAATCATCGACCGTTGGCAGTTGAGGTCCATTTCCAGCGTCTGAGCACAGGAAGCCTTGTAGGTGTTGACGAGGAATTTGGTTGCTCAGGAAAATGGACCAGGGGACGCAAGTGGCCGTGGGGACACGCGTGGTAGTGGGTGACTGCAGGGATCCAGGCGGAGACCGGTGGTTTGGGTTAGGATGGCCCTGGTGAAGCTGGAAGAACATGGACGATGCAGGAGACGTCAGTTAGTGAGCCAAGACCTGACTGGTGGGTCCAGTGTGGAGAAGGTTGAGGATAAAAGCAGAGTTTTCTGGCTGATAAACAGAGGGGCGGTGGCGTTCCCCACCCCCCAAACCAGAATGGACGTGGCGGGTAGGAGCCAAGACGTCCTGTCTTGTAAATGTTAAGTGTGACATGTTCATTAGGCAGTCACGAGGGGGTGTTGGGGCAGCAGCCGGATCTTCCAGAAGTAGCCCGAGCCGCAGATTACTCTCGGGTCAAGGTGTGACTAGAAGAGAGAACCGGGGACTGAGCCCCAGCTCCGAGGAACCCTGGGACAAACAGGGCAGGCTGGCTCGCGAGAGTGTGACCCCGAGCTGAAGGAGGAGAAGCGGCCAGTGAGGGAGGAGAGGGGGGCGGCTGGTTCAGGGAGGGGTGAGGCGGGGTGGAGCGATGAGGACCCAGAAATGCCGCCGGACTCGGAGGAGCGGACACGGACTCCAGAGCAGTGGTGAAGAGAAGGAAACAGCTGCTGGGGACAACTGCTTTGGAGGAATTGGGGTGCAGAGAGGAACAAACAGCGGGACGGTAGCCGAAAGGACTGTGCCGCACGTCTTGCTGTTCGAGATGGGACGTAGCGGAGCACATTTTATGTTGCTGATGGGGGGTGGAATCTAACAGAGAAGGAGAGACTGATACTGCTGGGGAGAAAGCGGGTTACTGAGAGAAAATAATCCTGAGGACCGTGAGAACGGGTAAGATGTGTCAGCGGCACTCGGTTGGCATAGGCGAAGCGGCCTTTCCTTGTTAGGAGTGGGGAGGGGAAAAGAAGGTGAGTACGGGGCGGGGGGGGGGGGGCAGTGGCTTCCCGGTTGGAAGATGCAGTGGCCTCCCACCCGAGGACTTCCCTTTTCCCGGGAAAAGAGGGGGGCAGCTACGCAGGGCCATGGAGAAGGCCTGAAACTCCCCAGAGGAAGCAGGGCAGGAGTGCGGGGTGCTGAGCGCCCGCCTAGGGGTTCTGATGGCTCCCTAAGACGCTTTGCCCCTCCTTGTAAGTCCAGAGCCTATCTTGGGTGCTGGGGGAGAGCTTCATCTACCTGTTAGGAAATGTCATCGTCTCAGCCGCACGTCCCCCCACCTCCCCAGCGTTTCCGTGACGTGATTTCAGACAGACGAGCCGCCCCCCGTGCGCTCGCTCAGATGTCTGCATCATTTCTGTTTGAATGCAACACCTGTCCCTGCGCGGTGGTCTGCAAAGCAAAAAGAGGTGACAGTGTTCAGTGGGAGAGGGTCTTGATTGGCCGGAAGTAAGAGTAGTGTAACTCTTTCAGGTCTGTGACGAGAAGTTATTACAGAGGTGCTGCGGGAGCACTCCTCGTCTACGACATCACCAGGTAACGTGGACCCCCCCCCCCCAATCCCCACCCCCGGTGGAAGAGGCAGCCCTGCTCCCCGGAGCCTGGTCTTGCCAAAGCGCACCTACGTGCAGTGTGTGCTTTGTGCCTGGGATTCTGGAATCCCCTCGGCCCCTTCATCCGGGGCTTTAGAGGTGTCTGAGCCAGCCGCTGCCGCCCCTTTGCCACGTAAGGAAATGCAGCAGTGAGGTTTTAGATAAAGCATCCCCAGCGGTTCATTAGGTTTCTTAGCTTGATGCTTTGACACATTCCTCAAGGTTCCCAAAGTGAACGTTTCCGTGTGGTAAATTATTAGAAGTCATCGATGTCGACGAAAGGTGAGGGCCCAGGCTCTGGGCTCTGACCGCCCGGGTTCGCATGCAGCTCTGGGCGGCTAGCTGGGTGGTCCTCGGGGAGGGTGCCGTAGCGTCTGGACTTCAGTGTCCTGGTCCGTTACAGGGAGCGCTGATAATTGCGTAAGACTTGGGAGGTTTGCAGCTGGTTAAATCGGTTGGTGTTAAGGCTCTTGGCACACCATAAGGATCTGAGTGCACTGTCACCCACGTATCACGAATTAAATTCGAAATCTGGTTCCTTAGTCTCACTTGCCCCACCTCGAGGGCTCAGTAGCCTCACGGGACTGGTGGCTGCTGAATTGGACGGTACGGATTATAGAACGTTCTTGTCCTTGCAGAAGTCCCATCAGACAGCACTGATCTCAGTGTGTGCCGGCACCACCTTAAAAATGTCATCTATACCCTATCATCTGGCAGCTCTTTCCGGTAGGAACTTGCCCAAAGAGTGTCACCTTGCTGCTGTGACACCCGGTCTGTGTGTTCGGAAGGAGGCACCCTGGCAATGAGGTGGGCAGCTCCTGGCCCGGCCCTGCCGCACTTGCTCAGGCAGTGAAAGGCTCAGCTTGCCAACTGCAAAGTCATCAGGCTAAGTAATCTGCCCGCAGGGCAGATGTGGCCCTGAATGTATCAGGACAGAAGACGGCAGATGGCGGAGCTGGTCCTGGAGTCCGACGGACCCAGTCAAGTCCTGGCTCCGCCACTGGCTGCTTGTGTGACTTTGGGCAACTTAATTAATCTCTCCGGGCCTCAGGCTTCTCATGGAAGAGGGAGGTAGAGTTTATGCACAGAGTCTTTATAAAGAATGTGATAAATTCTTACAAAGTACGAGCACGCCGCACAGACCTGCTACATGATAGCAGCTACCTGTTAGAACTAGAACTTGCTTCCCCACGTTGCACACAACTGAGCCTAGAGCTAAGAGCTCAATAAATATTAGCAAAATGAATAAAGGAACTTCTGTTTCCTTTTGCACCGATTGGGCAAAAACAAATAGCAAAATGTCTGACTTGCTGTCGCCATTTTTCTGGAAGGAAAAGAAACAAACCCTATGGCGTGGTGTGTAATTGAGCATTCGGGTTACCTGAGTAACCTTAAAGGTTGTTGACATTACCCTGACATGTTTAAAAGCAGTGTGAGTAGTGTGAATGATTGGAAAGAGTTGCTAGTTTTATAAAAAACATGTATTATTTTCACAATCTTATATCATGCAGCCGAGAAACCTACAATGCGCTTACTAATTGGTTAACAGATGCCAGAATGCTAGCGAGTCAGAACATTGTGATCATCCTCTGTGGGAACAAGAAGGACCTGGATGCAGATCGTGAGGTTACTTTCTTAGAAGCCTCCAGATTTGCTCAAGAAAATGGCAAGTGACCTTTTACTTAATACTACCGCTTTTCAAATGGGCGGATCTGGGGGTAACAACATTGCTTTGGGTTTACCGTATCTACTGAAATTTTAGGATTAAGCCGTACTTAAGAAATGTGAGATCTCCTGTGGTTTTTAGTAAATTTAGACTTACTTAACCTATTTTCACTGTATTCTGCCCGCCAGGTTACGATGAGGATAAAAGCAAGTGTGCTAATACCGTGTAATGACCTTTCAGTCCAAGGTCTTTGAACAGCCCAGGCTTTGGTCTAAAGTGAAATTTATACTAATAATTTTTAAAGGCCCTAATCAGGTGATGTCCTGTCCTTTTTTTTTTTTCCCCCCCTCTCTAATGTAATTTGGAGCTAAGTTGGTAAAATGTTAGATCTAAATAGAAGAGGAAGCAGTGGAAGAGATACTAGGCTTATTGGCTTTATTTTAGTTACATTAAATTAAAGTCATTTGGTTCTAGATGCCTTTGAAACCTCTATGATTTTCCATACAGAACACCAGAGAGCGACACATAAAATTAATGGTTGCTTATAGATCACAAAACGATCAGAATTTAGACATTTTAAATAATTTTTAGAACCAGTCAAGAACTAAAATATCCTAGCGCCAATTGTCACTTGGAGTCTAGGACTGCCAAATTATACTCTTACAGATTGGCGTTGTGCTAAGAAAATAAGCATGGGAGAAGAACCTAAGCCATCGTGAGTTTGGAAAGAAACCATTTAGAAATACAGAAGCAAGGCGAGCCCGCCTCCCCACTGGGGTAGTAAGCGCCCTGGTGGATACGAAGAGTGTTAATTCATAGAAGGCCTCTTCGCCGTCAGAAAGACAAGCTGCCGTGTAGTCCCCTCCAAAATGAAAAACCTTTCGGTTGTATCCATGGTGACATGAAGAATACTTGGAGGATCTCCATCTCGTGTCGACAGCTGGGCCCTTTCTAGCAGCCTGCTTCCTTACCGAACGCTGGAGCTCGCACGGTCTCTCCAGTAGACTTAAGTGCTAGCACAAGGCGTCTCCCGCTTTTCAGGAAAGCGTAGATGTCTTCTGACATTTAAAAAGCCGTATTTAGGGGCGCCTGGGTGGCGCAGTCGGTTAAGCGTCCGACTTCAGCCAGGTCACGATCTCGCGGTCCGTGAGTTCGAGCCCCGCGTCGGGCTCTGGGCTGATGGCTCAGAGCCTGGAGCCTGTTTCCGATTCTGTGTCTCCCTCTCTCTCTGCCCCTCCCCTGTTCATGCTCTGTCTCTCTCTGTCCCAAAAATAAATAAACGTTGAAAAAAAAAATTTAAAAAGCCGTATTTACATTTATTGATTTTATTTGCAGAAATATGTGGTTCGTAAGTAATAAATTGCTTTTTTGCCTGCCGTTCGAAGAGAATTCTGAACAGGCTGTCCATTATTGAATTGTGATCGTCCTCTAAACATGGCTTCATGTTTTGTTTGATGTCACTTTTAGAGCTGATGTTCTTGGAAACAAGTGCACTAACGGGGGAGAACGTGGAAGAGGCCTTTGTACAATGTGCAAGAAAAATACTTAACAAAATTGAATCAGGTAAAAAGTTTTCCATCAATAAACTTTTCTTCAGCATATTTTACTGTCTAGCCCGGTAGTATCACCTTTTAGTTTTCCAGGAGTGATTTAGTTCCGGAGTATTCTCTCTACATCCGCCAACCTCAAATTGCCACTTATGGTTTTGAAGGCGTTGTGCACATGGCTGAGGTGAAACCCCACCCTTGTTCATAGTGGCTTCCATGGCCCACTGGTGACAGAGGATGGGCAGTCGGGGCCTCAGTGGGTGTTGGCTTTCAGAACCCCGGCCTTTTTGGGATCCATCGCTTCGAGGAGGAAGATTGGAGCTCTGTTCGCTCTCTGACAACAGCTTACTAGCCCTGCTGGGCCACGGTCATGTGGCGTGATGGTGGACCGCCTGCGTGAGGTTAAGGAAGTTATGGGTACATGCACGATGTTGGTACTTGCAGCTTGTACCTCGTGGATAATTTATTTCTGAAGCTAGCCGAGCATGCTTCGGTAGTAACGCGTCTCGTTATTTTGTTGTATTTGTCGCTTCAGTAAAAATGAGTTTAAAATAACCTGGGGCTCCGGGGTGGCTCTGCCAGTTGAGTGTCCGACCTTGGCTCAAGTCATGGTCTCACGGTTCGTGAATTCGAGCCCTGCTTGCGTTCTCTGCTCTCGGTGCAGAGCCTGCTTCAGATCCTCTGTCTCCCTCTCCTCGCCCGCTTGCACACACTCTCTCTCTTTCTTTCTCTCTCTCAAAAATAAACAGTTTTTAAAAAAAAACATAAAAAAATAAAATAACCCTGGTTTAGGCAGCCGACAAAATAGTATGTAGTTGTCATTATTAAAGTTGAGTTTTGTGGGGCGCCTGGGTGGCGCAGTCGGTTAAGCGTCCGACTTCAGCCAGGTCACGATCTCGCGGTCCGTGAGTTCGAGCCCCGCGTCGGGCTCTGGGCTGATGGCTCAGAGCCTGGAGCCTGTTTCCGATTCTGTGTCTCCCTCTCTCTCTGACCCTCCCCCGTTCATGCTCTGTCTCTCTCTGTCCCAAAAATAAATAAATGTTAAAAAAAAAATTTAAAAAAAAAAAAAAAATAAATAAAGTTGAGTTTTGTTAAGATACCGAAATTATATGTAGACGTTCACTTTTTAATCGATTCACTCAAATATCCGAAGGTTGGTTCTTTGTCAGGTGCTAGCATACAAAAATGAATTAATCACAACCCTTGCCCTCAAGAAACTGTCTTTCATGAGACACATCAAAAGATCATTACAATACGGTGTGGAGGATACAATAATTGGGAGGCGCATAGAATCCTGGGGTCGCACAGAGAAGGGGACCCTGCCCAGCCAGGTCACGGAGGTGGTGACCCTCCAAGAGGAGGTGATAACCGAGCCCAGTCTTTCAAAATGTAGGAATGAGCCAACCTAGGGAGTGGAGAGGAGGGTAGTCCAGCAGAAGGGACAGCAGGAGTTGAGACTGGCAGAAAATGACCGCAAAGTTGAAATCACTAGAACAGTGGGGGGGGGGGGCAGAGGAGAAGGTTGGAGAGAGGCACCTGCCAGGCCAGTGATTCTCATCCAGGATCTGGAACTTTGTCCTGTGGGTTACTGAGTCTCACCTCTGGCTGTCCACTAGAGTCACCTGGGACACGAAACTTCAGATCCCAGGCCCCACCTCTTGAGATGCTGATTAATTGGACCAAAGCGTAGTCTGGGCATCAGCATTTCTAAAAGCCCTCGTATGTGATTGACTCTAGCGCTCCTCCAGGATTGAGAACCATGGCTGTATGGGATGGGAAGCTATTCAGGGATGGGATCAGTGAGTGGTAAGGTCAGGTCGCGACCTGAGATACATCATGCATGTAGGCGGCCACGTCGAGGACGGAGTGAAAGAACAGGACTAGAGACCAGGAGAGCAATTAAGGCATTTTTGAGTGATCCAAGTAAAATATGACTGATTAAAGCTTTAAGGAGGATGTGGAAGTAAAGATAAGGAGATATAGAGGAATCTAAGAAATATTTTGGTAGCAGCGTCATGTGACTCCAACGCTAAATAGTAGGGCAGTTGGTTTTGGGGTGAGGGGCGCGGTGAGGCGGTGGGGTCAGGAAGGCATGAGGAGCCAAGGATAACTAGATGTCACACTTGGGTAACTCGGTAAAGAGATGTCATTAAGCCAGAGGATAAGCGGGCTCAAGGGAATGAAGGGGAGTCCGTTTCTGATGGGTTCCCGTTGCAGTGCCACTGGCACAACAAGCACGTGCAGTTACAAGCTCTGGGGAGAGGTCTGGGCTGGCGGTATCCATTTGGGAGTCATCAGTACGTTGGAGTAGTCGAAACTACGGAAGGAACGTGATCATCCGAGAGCAGTTGAGAGTGAGAAAAGCAGTGATCAGAAGCAGAGCCTTGGAGGGGTGCCTGGGTGGCGCAGTCGGTTAAGCGCCCGACTTCAGCCAGGTCATGATCTCGCGGTCCGTGAGTTCGAGCCTCGCGTCGGGCTCTGGGCTGATGGCTCAGAGCCTGGAGCCTGTTTCCGATTCTGTGTCTCCCTCTCTCTCTGCCCCTCCCCTGTTCATGCTCTGTCTCTCTCTGTCCCAAAAATAAATAAACGTTGAAAAAAAAATTAAAAAAAAAAAAAAAAAAAGAAGCAGAGCCTTGGAGACCGAGAGAGAAGAGGAGGAACCTACAAAAGAGAAGGAAACGGTCGGAGATGTCTGGAAAGAGCCAGGGGAAAGTGGGTATCATTTCAGCCCAAACACTAAGCGAGTCAAAGACTTGTTCGCGATCGAGTGAGATGGAGACCAGTCTGATAAGCTAAGAACTAAGCTAAGAAATAGCCACAGGGGTGGGTAATAGGAAGTCACTGATCATCTTCATCAAGAACAGCTCCAGCAGAATTATGAAAATAGAAGACAACAAAGGAGGAACAAAGAGGAAGTGAGAAAGCAGAGTGAGTTTTCATTCCTCTCTTGAGGAAGAAGGTACTGGTATGGCAGGGTACAAAGGAGTAAAGAGGTTTCGGTGATGGAAGACATTTTAGCATTTCTAAGTGCCGAGAGAGAAAATGAGGTAGAAAGTAAAGGAGAGGAGGTAGGGAGAGGGCATGACAGAGAAAGTAGGGCACTGGGTGAGGTAGTGGGAGAGAGGGTCGAGGGCCCAGATACAAGAGAGGGAAACTTCATCCTTCTGGATTTTCTTGATCTGAGAACAGAATATTTTTTCTTTACGAAATTTGGCACAAAAACTGTTACTTTTAAAGACTCTATAACATACGTTGTTATTAAAATTGACTTGGTGTTGAGTGTTGTCAAGCTCAGCCTGAGATTTTATTTAATTACCTTGCCGCCTTAATACTGCATCCATGAATATAGTACACATAAGTTGACTCATATAAAACTTTCAAGGTCTATTTCTTCTGAGATCCTCAAAATCATAATTATGTCTAGGTGAAAGAATATGAAGATATTAGTTAAAATTTTTCAGCAGTATTTTTTAAATATGGTTCAAAAGCCATCATTTCCTCCTCTTTTTTTTTCTTTTTGTACACAAAAGTTAGCATACTATAAATTCTGCTGCATCTTGCTTTTTGTACTTACTAGATCTACGGATTTTTACAAATCAACATACAGAGACTTCCCTATACATACATATGCTAAGGTACACATGTACGTATTTTGTGTGCACATGTAATATTCAGTTGTCTGTGTTGCCATAATTTATTTAACCAGTCTACTTTGGACATTTGGATTATTGCCGACATCTTGCTGTCACAGATAATACTGCAGTGAATAACTTTTTATATTCTCGTTTCGCATGTGTGGAGTGTGTAGGATAAGTTCCCAGGAGTGGAATTGCCAGGTCAAAGAACCTAAGCATTTGGATATTAGGTCGAGGCTGTCACATTCCTGCTATATATGAGGAATGGAGCCCCACTAGAATGAATAGAAGTGCTTATTGCACTAAAGCCACGCCCACGGGGGATATTACCACACTTGGGTTCGTACCATTCTGGTAAGCAGGCAGTGGTCTCCTTGTAGTTTAATTTGAAATTAATTTAGTTTTGTGTACATACTACGTTCACATAATTCCAAATTCAAAAAATACAAAAGAGGATACAGTGAAAGTCTCCCTCCACACCCCTCTCGCGGCCCCTAGCCATCTAAAACTCCTTTTTTTTTTTTTAACGTTTATTTATTTTTGAGACAGAGAGAGACAAAGCATGAATGGGGAGGGTCAGAGAGAGGGAGACACAGAATCTGAAACAGGCTCCAGGCTCTGAGCCATCAGCACAGAGCCCAACGTGGGGCTCGAACTCACGAACTGCAAGATCATGACCTGAGCCAAAGTCGGCCGCTTAACCGACTGAGCCACCCAAGCGCCCCTAAAACTCCTTCTTAAAGCCAGCCGTTATTATCACTTCTTTATATATCCTTCCAAAGGTATTTTTATGCCCATGCGAGAAAATGTGTATATGGTTTTACTCCTTTATTCAAAACATTGGGTTTTTTTTTTTATGTTTATTTATTTATTTTGAGAGAGTGTGAATGGTGGAGGGACAGGGAGAGAGGGAGTGAGAATCCCAAGCAGGCTCCACACTGTCAGTGCAGAGCCCGGTGCAGGGCTCAAACTCATAAACCGTGAGATCATGACTGGAGCCAAAATCAAGAGTCAGATGGTCAACTGACTGAGCCACCCAGACCCCCCTCAAAACACTGTTTACACACAGTGTTCTGCACTTTGCTTTTTTCACTGAATGTATTTGGGGCACCACAGAAACATAAAAACTTCTTTTAAAGAAGACTTGCTTGGTCCTCAGGTGAGCTGGACCCAGAAAGAATGGGCTCTGGTATTCAGTACGGAGATGCTGCCTTGAGACAGCTGAGGTCACCACGTCGCGCACAGGCCCCAAGTGCTCAGGAGTGTGGTTGTTAAAAGCAGCACGGGAGTGCACAGGTAGGTGCTCACATCACAGCATCTTTGCTGACACAACCTTGTACTCTTCGTTACTTGGGCGTTCTATACATGCTTAGCTGTAAAGGTTGCTGTCACTTTTTGCAGCTACGTTGAAATGGAGAGGTGATTGTATAATTAAAATTAGGTATTTTCAACAACAGCGTTGAAACATTCTTCTCAAGCTCACATGGAACATTCACCAAGATAGACAACATTCGGAGCTATAAAACACACCTTAACAAATTTAAAAGAATAGAAATTACACAGTGTCTTCTCTTAGACCGCAATGGAATTGAACTCGAAATCAATAACAGAGAGATAACTGGAAAATCCAAAATCTGTGGAGGTTAACACAGTTTTAAATAACTCGTGGGTCAAGGAAGAAATCTCAAGAGGAACTTAAACACATTTGGAATTAAATGAAAATCAAAACACTGCTTATCAAAATGTGGAATGTGGTGTAAGCATTGTTAGAGGGAAATTTATAGCATTGAATGCATAATTAGAAAAGAAGAAAGATCTCAAAATCAGTCATCTAAGTGTCCACCATCAGAAACTGGAAAAAGAAGAGCAAATTAAATTCAAAGTAGGCAGAAGAAATAATAAGAACTAGAGCAGAAATCAATGAGATGAAAACCAAGAAATCAATGGAGAAAAATGAACAAAATCAAAGCTGATTTATTGAAAAAGATCAATACAATCAATAACCTTGTAGCCAGGCTAATTAAGAAAAAAGAGAGACATAAATTACTAATATCAGAGATGAAAGAGGGGAATCACTGCAGAGCCTATGGACATGAAAAGGATAGTAAAAGAACACTATGCCCACAAGTTTGATAATACAGATGAAACAGACCAATTCCTTGAAAGACCTATTTGCCAAAACCCAAGAAAAAAATAGACAATTTGACTAAGTCTACATCTATTAAAGAAACTGAACCAATGATTAATAATCTTCGAAAATAGAAAGCACCAGGCCCAGATGGGTTCACTGGTGAGTTCCACCATTTAAGGAAGAAATTACACCATTTCTCTACAATCTCTTCCACAGGACAGAAGCAGATGGGATACTTGCTACTCGTTCTACGAGACCAGCGTTACCCTAATTCCAAAACCAGACAAAGACATGACAAGAAAACTACAGACCAGTATCTCTCATGAATATAGATGCAAAAATCCTCAATAAAATTTTAGCAAATCGAAGCCAACACTGTACAAAAAAGAGTTCTATGCCACTTCCAAATGGGATTTATCCCAGGTATGCCAGGCTGGTTCAACATTCCAAAATCAGTTAATGTAATCCATCATCACATCCATGGGCTAAAGAAGAAAAATCACCCGATCACATCAAGAGAAAAATCATTTGACAAAAATCCGACACCCATTCATGATGAAAATTCTCAGTAAACTAGGAATAGAGGGGAATTTCCTCAACGTGGGGAAGAGTATCTATAGAAAACTGCTAACATCCTTAAACTTGAAGCTTTCCAATTCATAACAAGAAACAAGGAAGGATGTCTCTGCTCACCACTCCTTTTCAGCATCATCCTGGAAGTTCTAGCTCATGCAGTAAGACAAAAAAGGAAATAAAAAGTACACAGATAGGGAAGGAAGAAATTAATGTCTCTGTCCGCAGACAACATGGTTATCTATGTGGAAAATCCAAAAGAATCCACAAGCTCCTACGCAAGCGGTTATACGGCAAGGTTATATGGCAAGATACAAGGTTAATAGACAGAACTCAATCACTTCTCTATGTACCAGCAATGAACAAGTGCAGTTTGAAATTAAAAACACAATACTGTGTATATTAGCATTCAAAAAAAGGCAATACTCGGGTCTAATTCTAACAAAATACGTGTAAGATCTGTATTAGGAAAAACCAAAGTGATTCTAAAGTTGACACGGAGTGACAGAAGACCCAGAATGAGCACCACTGTATTGAAGGAGAAGAACAAAGCTGGACGACCATAGATCCTGGACTTCAAGACACTATACAGCTATGGTCGTCCAGACAGTTTGGTATCGAAAGCATGAACAAAGAGATCAGTGGACCAGAGCAGAGAGCTCAGAAATACACCCACGTCAATACAGTCAGCCGATCTTTGATGAAGGAGCAAAGATGGTCCTTTCAACAGACGGTGCGAGAACAAGTGGCTAGCCACGTGCAAAAAATAAATAAGACTCTAGACACCACACACACACACACACACACACACACACCCCTTACCCCCCTTTTCACAAAGATTAAATCAAAATGGATTACAAACCTAAATGTAAAACATAAAACTATAAAACCCCTACAGGATAACGTAGGAAAAAGCCTAGGTGATCTTCAATGTAATGATGACTTTTTAGATACAGCACCAGAGGCACCATCCACGAAAGAACCAGTCAATAAGCTGGGTTCCGTTACAAAACTTGTGCTCTAGGAAAGACACCAAGAGAGTGAGAAGACAAGCCACAGACTGGGAGAAAATATTTCTGAAAGACATCTAGTTAAGGATTGTTATCCAAATAATACAAAGAAGGGGCGCCTGGGTGGCGCAGTCGGTTAAGCGTCCGACTTCAGCCAGGTCACGATCTCGCGGTCCGTGGGTTCGAGCCCCGCGTCGGGCTCTGGGCTGATGGCTCAGAGCCTGGAGCCTGTTTCCGATTCTGTGTCTCCCTCTCTCTCTGCCCCTCCCCCATTCATGCTCTGTCTCTCTCTGTCCCAAAAATAAATAAACGTTGAAAAAAAAAAACCAAATAATACAAAGAACCCTTAAAACAGGTGGCAGTGAGTATACGAAAAGATCCTGCACATCATATGTCATCAGGGAAATGCAAATTAAAACAGCGATGAGGTACCACCACAGCATACTTACTAGAATGGCCAAAATAAAAGACGCGCACAACACCCGATGCTAGCGAGGGCGTGGAGCAGGAGAACTGTCATACGTCCCCACCGGGAATGCAAAATGGTCCGGCCGCTTTGGAAGACAGCGCGGCAGCTCTTACAAGACTAAACATTCTCCTACAATGTGATCCGGCAGTCTCACTTCTTGGTATTTACCCAGAGGAGTTGAAAACACAAAAATCTGCACGTGAATGTTTAAAGCAGCTTTATTCATAATTACCAAAACTTAGAAACGAGTAAGATGTCCTTCAGCAAATGGATCACTGAAGTATGGTACATCCAGGCAATGGACAATTCAGTGCTAAAAAAAAAAAAACCCCAAAAAACAAAAAAACTCTCAAACCATGAAAAGGCTACATATACTGTATGCTTCGAACAAGATGACATTCTGGAAAAGGCAAAACTATGAAGATAATTAAAAGATCAGGGGTTGGGGTTGGGGGGGATGAATAGGCAGGGCCTAGAGGATATTTGGGGCAGTGAAAATACTCTCTATGATACTGTAACGATGGATACATTTCATTATATATTTGTCCAAACCCATACAATGTACAGCATCAAGAGTTAACCATAGTGTAAATAATGGACTCGGGGGGATGACGATGTGTCAGTGCAGCTTCATCCCTGGTAACACATGTTCCACTCTGGTCTGGGATGCTGATCACGGGTGAGGCTCTGCATGTATGAGGGGCAGCGGGTATTTGGGAAACTGGGAAATCTATGAACTTTCCCCTCACTTTTGTCGTGAACTTCAAACTGCTCCCAAAAAGTAAAATCTCAGTAAGAAGAAAGTCCTAAAGCAACCACTACAATAACATGACGAAGAGTTTTGGCTCATTAACCAACATAGGAATGAGAAGGAAATAAACACGTAATTAATCTAAATAACCAAAAAGAAGGCAGAAAGAGGAAAGGGAGAGTGAGGAACAGATCAGACAAATAGAAAACAAATAGGAAATGGTAGATTAAACTCTACAAATTAAAAAAAAAACGTTCTGCTTAAAAGAATGTAAACTATAGGCTCTTAGAAAGGAAGGAAGGGTGGTCGTTGATGGGAGTAATTGAGATAGAGATTCTTCTGCCTTTGTATCAATACGGAGAGGTTTTTTGGTTAACTGGAGTCTAAATGTGTCTGTTGCTAAAATAGGCTTTTTTTTTTTTATAAAATTTGCAAGTAGAGATCGTAGCTTTGTAAAGCTTCCCTTTTCCCATTTGCCACGGTGGACTTTTTTATGCACCTGCAACATCGTCTAACAGGTGTACATGATGTTTAAGTGGAGTAGGCAGATCTGTTCGCCAAGTCCCTATGGGACTTTAAGCTGTATTTGTCTGCACATTTATAGTTATGCGGATTTCTAAATTGTTCTTCATATTTTTTAGGTGTTCAGGTGTTATTTGGGGCACAGTTGTCGGAGCTTGAAGAAGAAGTTTTTTACCACCGTCTTTTTCTACTTTATACAGAAGTAGATATTCCTGCGAAGAAGAATAATTTGGGGTAATATGCAAGCTAGTAGATGTGGCACAGCAAATCATATAATAAATCTCATTAAATGGACAGTACCGTTAGAGGTATACATGTATGTAAAAATTTTCTGGTCCATATTTTCCCTTTCATTTTTCGTTTAAATCCTCACTGTGTGCTGTATATAGACTCTTACTCAATACGTCTCCACGGCATGGTATCTGATGTAGGATCTGATAGAACGTTGCTCCCAGTGCAGTCTAAAATTTTATTTTCCTTAATCGTCTGAACTAAAACCTGTCGATGGCGAGTGTACTTTGATCATCCTGTCAGCTACATTGCACAGTTGGTTATATTGATGACCCGGTATTCGAAGACTCTGGCATTGACGGCCAGTGAGATGCTTATTTACTTCCCATTTGCCACGGTCCACAAAGTGTTTACGTAACCCACACTTGAAATACTAGACCAGTAGTTACTCAGACACGGAAATAAAATGGAAAATGGAGTTTTTCCATGAACTTGACGCTTTCCAGCACTCTGTTGATTTTACAGCACCTTCGTCCAGATCGATTCAGGAAGTGTAGCCAGAGTACCTGCTGTGTTTTAGGCACTGTGATCAGCACTAAGGATTCTGTTACCTTTACCCAAACTTACCAGGAAATCGATTCTACTTTCGGCTGTTGGTAAATGCGACGGATGGTATAACTGGGGCCGCTCACCTGTTCCCCGTTTGCTGCTCTGTCTGGTCTCCCTGCTGGAAAACACTGTTCGTTACTGTGCTTTTCCTAGGATTCGGTGTATGACGTCACTGCCTCTTTTTTCAGTCTTTTATTGTTTCGTGTTCATTTTAAGGAAACCCACTAAATCAAGTTAATATTAAAGGAATACCACTCATCAAGAAATTTCTGTATAGCTTTTGCTGAATACTTAAATGCCTTACTACGGTTATCGAGTTGACATGTTTTTAATTCACATAAGGTATATCGAAGTGTAATATATATTGTATTACAAAGACTTGTTCTAATATTTTAAAATGTCGATGCAAAAAACGTATAACAGAACTTTTCTTTAAAGTTGAAATACAGTATTACTTAAGGCCAAAAGGTTAAAAAGCATTCTTCACCTTATATATGTTCTTTCACTGTGACTTTTCGCTGCAGACTGACTGGTGAATTTCACTGCCTTTCAGTTAGAAGCTGCCACTGCTTTTGTTGTTCGATTTAATCAACAGAGCACAGTGGCACTAGAAACTCTGGGAGGTGACTTGGGTAAAAAGATCAGTATGTATCTGTGTTAGGTGTCTTAATTTTGCTTTTTTTTTTTTTTTTAATGCCTGGAATATTTTTGTTTTGAAAAGTCAGAAAATGAAGTAAGTTTTCAGACTGAACTACTACATGGACCTCGCTGGAAGAATGTTCGATTCGGCGTCTCATTTATGATAGTTCTGCAGGCTGCTCACTTTTGAACAGCTCTTTGCATGGGATAGGAGCATGTCTGTTCTGCCACATCGCTTGATTCAAAAGCAAGAATTTTTAAAATAAGATGTTAACTTGGTTTACAAATGAGCCTATTAATTAAACCACAGGTACTGCATAGAATTCCACATCGTTTGACCAATAAAAGTTGCTGGAGAACCAAACCATGGTGGTTCTTAATAAAGGCCTTTCAGGAAAAATGAAGAAGGGAGATAATTTAGTATATTGGTCAGTGGAGTGTTTTCCAACGCCCTCAACCAGTTCTCTGATTCTCCAGAGGTATGAGGGGGGCGGCCTACAATTCAGTTCCAATATTCTATACCTAGAGATAGCATCAGATCCCGCAGGTTACGGGCTTCGTCTGCCCCACCCCAACACACACACACACACACACACACACACACACACACACACTTCAGATACCACTAGCACAAGGATGTGTTCTTGTTCCCCAACCTGGAACCTCATCACATCTTGTTGTTCAAGAGTTCAATCTCCAGCCTGCACCCACCCTTCCCAAGTTGAGGTGGCGGGCCTGGAAGTTCCAGCCCCTCTAATCGTTTGGTCTTTCTGGTGACCAGTCCTATCCTGAGGCTCACGGGACCCCACCCTAAGTCACCTCATTAGCATAAACTCCAATGTGCTCCAAAGTGACACTTGGTGATTAATAGCAGACACCCCCATCGTGGAAATTCCAAGGGTTTTAGGAGCTCTGTGCTGGGAATCAAGGATGAAAACCAAATACACGTTGTTATATCATACGCCGCTAAATGTTATGTGTACGCTTTCCACAACTCACTACGTTTTCAGGATGCTCTCAATTCACATTTGTAGAGAAGCGTTTTTTCAGTCGTCCCTCCAAAATTCTCTAAACTCCATTTAGACTTGAAATTGTTTATTTTACAAGCCCAGCATTTAGTGAAAATGAGAGCATCCCAGGGTGGGAATCTGTAATGGGTTTTTTTTTTATTAAAAACATTTTTTGGGACTTATAAAAGAGTCTTTGAAGTCTCAAGGAACAGTGATATTACTCAGAGTGAAGAATCTGATGTTAAAATAAAAATAAAAAAAAAAAAAAAACTTAAATGATTAGCAATTCACACTGCAAGCCAGTAGGGGGTTCTTAATTTTCTGTGAAGTTTATCCGTTTTTGGTTTTTTGGGGGTTTTTTTGTTTGTTTGTTTTTTTGTTTGTTTTTTTGAGGAGAGGATTAGAAGGACTTTAAAACACCTGTGAACTTTTTCATAATTTTTTTTCTGTGCCACTTGTAGAGTGAATCTCTTTAAAGACTAATCATTCTGCCTGTCCGTGGACAGTCACAATTTGTCCCAGCTAGCCGTTGCTTGGTTAATTCCCAGTTGTATGAAATTCTTCAAGGAGTTGTTTTTAGACTTTTAGATTCAGCCGAGAACACTCACCAGACTCAGGAAGACCCGTGGCTGAGGAAGTGACGGCCATCACCCTCTCAGGTTAGAAAATACTGCTTGTTGGAAAAGAACAGTGTGATCAGGGGATCACCTTTGTTTTACCGACCTTTGCCCCACATTTTAATGCTGTAGCATTGGGAAACACCCAAGGCATCTGTCGTTTCACCCAAAAATAGTTGAGTGTGCATCTCTGAAAAGAGTTTGTGATTTTATATAACACCAGAGCATTGGGGACTTCTCGAAAGATATTGATAACAAAGCCAAGAGTGGTTATGTTTATTGTTACCTTGCACTTACGTAAAGTTTTCTGCCATGTGTGGAAAAAGCAAAATGCACGTCTTTCATACAGTATTATCAGAGCATGTGGCTGATTGTACCAGAAGCTCTGTCCCTCAGCAGGGACAGCAGGGCAGCGGGCCTGCTCCCCACGGCCAGCATAGCATCGGAGTGGTTGGTGACCTTGCCGTATTGGTTAAGTATTTCCAGTATCCCCTCTGCCGGTGCAGTAGCATGAGAAATACTTCATTGAAATCATCCTAATGTGCTTATATCCCATTATGAAGAATGCATTTGACTTCGACTTATGCCAGCCAACTATGAGGTGGGTTGAGCCACACCATAAACTTGCAATAATGTCAACTTCTTTGTGTTAGAGGACATCGTCCCTAAACTTCTGTGTAGACAAGCCTCTGCTCTGACTACTCGTTTCTGTAACTTCTGGGTGATGTGTTTCATTTTAAAGAAAGTTGGTGTGAAGCACACAGATTGCTAAGTTTCTGAGTATTTTGCAGCCCCAAATATGGAAAATATCCAAAACATGGAAATAATTGTGTTCACTAAATATTTAAGGACCAGCTAACAATGTATGAAGGTGACATGCTGATTTCTTTATGTTGGGTGGAGGGCCCTCAAATCATTTTACATTGAATTGTTTTGGTAAGTCAGAGTAAGTCTCCCACATTATTCTCTTTTCCAGAAAAGTCATTGTAGTAGTTTCCATGGCCATAAATCTACATCACATACCCCATAGTACCTGTTAGGCCCATTTCCTGGGGAGAATGGTGCTTTTATATGACACTCGTGTTTTTCTGAATGCCCCCTGCTTTCTCATTGCTGCGGTGCCTTTGCATGGACTGTTCTCCCTCCCTTGGAACGCACCCCACTGGCTCTCCAAGTCAGGTAGTGGCCCTGTTGCCCGATAGGGGGCAGCGTAGAACTTCTCCACTGGGAGCTTTCTCTAAGCCCCTCCCACCCCCGGACACCTGCAGACACGCTCTGCTCCTGTCATTCTCTGTCGTAACCTTTCTTCTGTCGTAACCTTTCATTTATGTATATGTTATCCTTATTTGTCTTCTCTCCTGGGCTAAGACCTCCCTGGGACAGCGCTGCATTTGTGCGCCCGCTGCCTGGCACGTAGGAGTGCTTGTGGGAAGGACACATGATGAGTCAGGTCTGTCCCCAAGGCTTTCTAACGTACTTGGATGTCCAGTCTGTCCACTGCAAGATCCCCTTGTTCAGACTCTCCAAAAGGTGGTCATACGATCCTGCTTAAATTCCTTTCTGTCTGGGAGGGAGTTTCATAACTCCTAGCTCGCCTTTCCAGATGAGAGCACCGAGACGGTGCAGTAGAAGTCCCCAGCCTCTGTCCCCCAACAAAGACCGACTTAGACAACATTAGACAACTGTCCACAAAATCCATTCCAAGCGATCTCAGGAGTCCACGGAAAAACTCCAGCATAGTGGGACAAACAGCCTGAGAATAACTACAAAAAAAGGGAAGGAAGAACTTCATTTTGCCTCTGTCATCTCATCCTCCAAGGAGGAGTGCCTCCAGCACTGGCTCAGCACCGAGAGAACTCCCCAGCCTTTTGGGGCACCACACAAAGGACCCACTTCGGGTCCCCCTGCCCCCAGACGCTAGCAACACTGAGACCTACGGGCATGGCTAAGAACGAGGAAGGGGGACAAGGGCTATAGTAGCAGCCACTCTGCAAGAGTAACCACGGTTGCCAGTGACCTGCTCTTCCGGAGGACCCCAGCGGCTTTCACCACTGAAGAAGTAAACAGCCCTCCCACCTGCATGGAGCCCCTACACATTTCGTCCTTTTTTGCCCCCGGGGCCAGATGCCTGAGTCCTGCTCTACTCCTTCCCGGTGCCCCCACCAGAGCCCTGGATCTGCACTGGCAGCCTGCCCAGGCCTCTGCGGCTAAGAGTGCAAGATGCCAGCCCGGATCCCCTACCCCCCCCCCCCACCCCGGCCATAGTTGACTCCCACTGCCATGTGCACCCTCGTGGCTAGCCCCACCAGCGGTGCATTTGCAGACTGCCAGCCTCTCATCACTGGCCGATCCTACCACCGTGGAAGTGCACACCGACAGCCAGGGACCCCCAGCTGCTTGCTTATGGGCCCGCAGTTGGCCTGAGCCCTTGCTGCTGGCTGCGGCCCCAGCCCCTGCCACCACACGGGCAGCTGCAGCTGGCTTCCACGGCCAAGTGCGTGCACACCACTAGCCTGGCCACCACTACTGCCCGCCCTGGTCCCTAGCTTCTCAACCTGGAGGCGGCACTGAGGATCCAAACAGCCCTGGAAGCCACTGCGGAACCCCCACGGCGTCCGCCAAGGCTCATGCGCTTGATGCTGCGGACCTCGTAGCAATGCAACCCGAACCAATGCAGCATCAGACCTGGAGCTGCCACACGCCCTTGCACTTGGACCTTGCACCCTGCGCTGCTAGCCTTGGAGACACAGCCTGCTCCAGAGGCCCCCACTCGCAGGTGAAGGTCTTTCCTTACTGAAGCCGGTCCATAAAGTTTGGAAGAGGTGACTGCTTCCTCAAACGCCTACACAAGGTAACGGGGATCACAAAGAATAGGGGGATCATAACACCACCACAGGAATACCATAAACTTCCAGCAACTGACCCCAAAGGAATGGAGATCTATGAGTCGCCTGATAAAGAATTCAAAACAGTTGTTCTAAAGATGCTCAAGAGGACGCAAACGGTAACAAAATCAGGAAAATACAGGAACAAAATGAGTCCAACAAAGAGAAAACCTCAAAACCAAAAAAAAAAACCAAAATTTGGAGCTGGAGAATACAATTATTACACCAAAGAATTCAGTAGAGAGCTTCAATAGCAGACGGGGCTGAACAGAAGACAGAATCCATGAGCTTGGAGGCAAGTGGTGTGAAATTACCCCGTCAGAGAAGCAAAGGGAGAATGAAAAGGGATGAAGAAAGTCTACGGGACTCACAGGACGCCGTTAAGAAACAATCTACGCGTCACTGGAGTCCCAGACGGAGGGAGGGAGGAGGGAGGGGGAGAACGCTTATTTAAAGTAGTGGCTGAGAACTTCCCAAACCTGGAGAGACATTTGCACATCTAAGTTCATGAAGCTGATGAGTCACACCAAAATTTCTTCTCTAAGGCACATAAAAGTGTCTAAAATCGTATCTCCTGGTGCAGCCTACACCCTTTCCACAAGTTGGGTAATGAACATAGGTACCCAGTTATTTTAAATTCTAGGGGCAAGAGCTTTGACTCTGGGGCAGCAGGTTTTGTTGTTTGGACTAGCGTTCTGTGTACCCTTGGCTAGCCTCTTGGCACCTCACGGCACAGCCCGTGGGCAAGCAGGTGGCCAAGGTCCACGCACAATTGTCACCAACCTGCTGCTGCAGTCACCGAGCTTTAGGCTTGAGGGCTGTGGGAAGCCATCGAGCATATGATCACCCATAAGCCCCTGCTTTCAGGCCTAGGCATGCTCAGCTGTCTAAGGATTGTATGCTGGGTCCTAAATGCTTGGGGCTGCAATGTGTCAAATCTCTCCACTTTGTTAATCACATAACCCTGTTAACAACAGACAAGTCCCCGTGTTGGAGGAGCCAGGGCTAGAGTCAGATCTTGAAAACTCAGTACCTGCAGCCTTGCCAAAGGGGTAGAGGAATGGCAACGTTCAAACTTTGTATTCTCCTTAAATTGTTTATACAGGTTTTTGACTGGTTCTCCGCACCTTCACCCTGAGCGATGAGAACTGTACTTTTGCACTTGGAGAAATCCAGTTCCCGTTGCCGAGCGCTCGTTGGGTCGTTCACGGTCTCTCTGATCAAAGTGCAGCCGTCCCCCCATCATCCACGGGTGTACATTCTAAGACCCCCCAAGTAGGTGCCTGAACCTGCAGCTATGGGGCTGAGCCCTACATACTGCGTTTTCTCCTGCGCGTACATAGCTACGATGAGGTTTAATTTATAAATTAAGCACAGTAAGAGAATGTCCAAATTGCCAGCGTCACCACCCTTGTGCTTTGGGACCATTATTAAATAAAACAGTACTTACTTGGACGCAAGAACCACGGTACAACAGCCAATCTGATCATCAAGTCAGCCAAGTGACTAATGGGCACGTAGCGTGCACAGCCCGGATATGCTGGAAAAACGGATGATTCACCTCTTGCGTAGGACAGAGCAGATTGGCACAGGATTTCATCATGCAGCTTAATTTAAAACTGATGAATTATTTATATCTGAAGTTTCACGTTTGGTATTTTTGGACCAGAGTGACCACAGGTAACTGAAACCGCAGATGGCTGGCAGGACAGGTGGTGGTGGTGGTGACCACTGATTCTTTAAAAAAGAGTTTATTGGGGCACCTGGCTGGCTTAGTAGAGCGCGTGACTCTTGATCTGAGGGTTGTGAGTTCAAGCCCTGCGTTCGGTGTAGAGATTAAAATCTGTAAAAAAAAAAAAAATTGTAAAATAAAAACACTCGTGAAATTACCAGAAAATTTAGTTTAGCAAGCTCATTTTTTTTAATTTTTTTTAACGTTTATTTATTTTTGAGACAGAGACAGAGCATGAACGGGGGAGGGGCAGAGAGAGAGGGAGACACAGAATCGGAACCAGGCTCCAGGCTCTGAGCCATCAGCCCAGAGCCCGACGCGGGGCTCGAACTCACGGACCGTGAGATTGTGACCTGAGCTGAAGTCGGACGCTTAACCGACTGAGCCACCCAGGCGCCCCAGCAAGCTCATTTTTAATACTGTCAATTAAAATGTCCATAACATTAAGCCCTGGAGAGAGCTCTGCGGTTTTTTGCAGCGGAAAAGTATTTTCACATTAACGCCTGATTTAGCCTTCAACACAGCCCTTTGCAGTTAGGGCCCAAAAGGCAGAGGGTAGCAGCCGGCCACCCCTAGGAAGTGACAGGAGGCCCTGAGTGCAGGCTGTGGACCCCACCGCACAGCAGTTGGAAAAGGCACTGGGATTTGTGTTGATTGGAATCCTTTCTTCCCTCAAAATTTCAAACACACATTTACTGGAGTTTTTAAGAACTTATAAAGAGTTTTTATTTTACATAGTAAAATTTTTTATTTTAAAAATAATCTTTAGTGGGGCGCCTGGGTGGCTTAGTTAAGTGTCCGACTTTGGCTCAGGTCATGATCTCGCAGTGCGTGAGTTCAAGCTCCGTGTCAGGCTCTGTACTGACAGCTTGGAGCCTGGAGCCTGCTTTAGATTTTATCTCCCTCTCTCTCTCTCTCTATCCCTCCCCGACTTGCACTCTGTCTCTCAAAAATAAATACACATTAAAAAGAATAATAACCTTTAGTACTTGAGGCGCCTGGGTGGCTCGGTTAAGCAACCAACTTCGGGTCAGGTCCTGATCTCCCGGTTCGTGGGTTCGAGCCCCGCATCAGGCTCTGTGCTGACAGCTCAGAGCCTGGAACCTGTTTCGGATTCTGTGTCTCCCCCTCTCTCTGCCCTCCTCCTCAGGCACCCTCTCCCTCTCTCTCTCTCAGTGAGTTGAAAATATTAGCAGGTGAAAAGTGCGTGACTGAAAGCGCATGCTAACTCTTTTCAGAATGCTTGTCACAATCTTCTCGTTGGCTCTTAAAGCTGTCCAGTCCTTGGGGTGACTGGGTGGTGCAGTCGGTTAAGCGTCCGACTTCAGCCAGGTCACGATCTCGCGGTCCGTGAGTTCGAGCCCCGCGTCAGGCTCTGGGCTGATGGCTCAGAGTCTGGAGCCTGTTTCTGATTCTTTGTCTCCCTCTCTCTCTGCCCCTCCCCCATTCATGCTCTGTCTCTCTCTGTCCCAAAAATAAATAAACGTTGAAAAAAAAATTAAAAAAAAATAAAAATAAAAAAAAAGCTGTCCAGTCCTGAGGTTGTTTGCGAGTTAAATATTTCTTTGGCAAAGGTAAGAATGTGCCTGTGAGGCCTGTGCTAACGGCGGTTGCCCCCCTCATGAGAGTGTCCTCTACCTTATACCTGGGGCTTACATCCCTCACCGCAACATTTCGTGTATTTCCTGTGGCCACATTCCTGCGCCGTGGGTGTGTTTGTGTGTGTGTGTGTGTGTGTGTGTGCACGCACGCGCAATAAACTCTGGACCCAGGCTAGTCATAGCCTCTGCTGCTTCTCATCTCTACTTATTTCACTTAGTCTTCGAGCAAGAGTAAAAGAGAAACCGCCTTACTTAGGATTTCACTTAATCTATACCTATCGGATTATTCTACTTATCCCCTTTTTATTTCCGGAAGTAATTTTGGGGGGGAGGTGCGAGCCTGTTGCTTCAAACTTTTACCAAATGTAGTTATATCTTGGGACCCGTCTAGTGACCTCCACTGTAGCCCAAGTCTGGGATTTGTTCACAGGGCTCTCCCGTTGGCGCGAGATTTTACCCCCATGTCGGGTCTGTTCTGTCACTGGGTGACACAGCAGAGTCCTCGGCTGCGGGTAAAGTAAAAGTCCAGTCCAGCGGGTGTTGTAGAAAGCAGGAAGGGCGGCAGGAATCAGGCACCAGTGAGCAGGGTGCAAAAGCCCCGGGTGCTGAGCCGGCGTGCGGGGCCCGCCCAAGAAGCAGGTGGCCATCCGAGCGTGGTGAGCCACTCGAGGAGGCTCTTAGCAGGAAGCAAGCATTTGATCCCAACTTCCCAGGGTTCCTCTCAATAGCAGGGCAGCACAAAGACAAGGTAACGCCCCAGTTGTGAAATCCTCAAGCCATAAGAATGTGAGAGAGAAACCGATGCTGTCATCACAGATATTAGTCAACACCTACGCCATAAAAACTAAAAGATAACTTAATGGCAAGGCCAATGGTTAGAAGTAGTTACTCTGGCCCGGGTCGGACTATCTGTCATAGTTCAACACAAACTGAAACCATATACACATAGCAAGATTCCTGCCCCAGGCTACCCCGTACATCTGTGAGCAGTTAGCAATGGTGCAGGGAGCCTGTATGCTTCAGGACTGCTGGGCACTTTCCTTTCTTCATCCCCGCACCACCCCCCCCCTCCATTGGTCTAGTTCATGGCGAGAGGCAGGCAGTCTGCCCGCTGTGCTACCCTGGTGAATTCCCTCGGCCAGCACACCTGCACTCAGGGATATACCAGGAAGTGCTTAAGAGTGGACCTGCCACGTCAAAGATGTGTTCCGATAAGGCCAAATTGCCCTCCAGTGAACTTAACGCCAATTTATACTCCCACTCCTAGAGCCAGAGGCCCAATCTTAAATCCACACATTAGAAAACAACAACAACAAGGTTTATATTTTGTCATTATTAACCTAGAAAAGGTTAGTCCTTTTAGTGAAAATTCAGGATTTATATCTCACTATTCAAAAATCCCAGTGTAGGGGCGCCTGGGTGGCTCAGTCCGTTACGCGTCCGACTTCGGCTCAGGTCGTGAACTCGCAGTTTGTGAGTTCGAGCCCCGCATCGGGCTCTGTGCTGACAGCTCAGAGCCTGGAGCCTGCTTCAGATTTTGTGTCTCCCTCTCTCTCTGCCCCTCCCCTGCTCATGCTCTGTGGCTCTCTGTGTCTCAAAAATGAATAAATGTTAAAAAAAAAAACTTTTTTTTAAATCTCAGTGTATACTTTGTTAACAGTGCTGCTGGATAGACTGCTATTTGCGGAGTGGAAGTATACTTTCTTCGTGACTGCTACAGTATTTATGGAAAAGCTAAAATGTAACAAAGACGAATCTTCAGTGGGAGGACCTGTCTTTGGAGAGGGGTATTTCGTTTGTGTTCTCTCTAGGACTTCTTTAAATACCGAATACGTTATTATCGTTCAAAAATCAAAACGGTATGAAACGTAAACATTGGCCTCTCTCCCCAACCACCACTCCATTCCTTCCCTCACCTCTATAGGTAACCACTTGTTAGTTCGTGCCTCTTTCCGGTTTCTTGATGTAGAGACAGATATTTTTTATTCTTTTTTTTTTTTCTTAAATAAAAGGTAACGTATGACCTACTCTCCATCTATACTGTATCCTGGAGCTCTTTGCCTAAACGCTGAGAGCTTTCTTCTCACTAAAGCTTCCCTTGTGTGCATAGACCATGTTTCTTTAACCAGTTCCTAACCGATAAGCAATTGGGTCATTTCCAATTCCCTGGTTCTTTGGAGGTAATTCCAAAATACTCAATTCGACAGCATTGTTAATTTCTCAGTCCTCGCCTACGTTCTCCTTCCCTCATTTATCAAAAAAGTAATAGCGTTCCTTTCACTTTAACCCCTTTCCTATATATAGGAAAGAACCATTTAGAAAATTTGCTGGAAGGGGGTGGGGGAGATCCAGCAAGAAACGCACAAGACATTTTTGCTGAAGACTTTTGAAATAAATATAAGAAGATTAACTCAAATGGAGACATACTATATTTGGGGATAGAAAGACCCAGTATTATTAAGATATGAATCCTTCAAAATTAGCAAATTTAATGCAGCCTTAATAAAACTCCCACATGGAGGCACCTGGGTGGCTCAGGTGTGCTTGGGCATCTGACTTCGGCTCAGGTCATGATCTCACAGTTCGTGGGTTCAAGCCTCGCGGCCGGCTCTGTGCTGACAGCTCGGAGCCTGGAGCCTGCTTCGGATTCTGTGTGTGTGTCTCTCCCTCTCTCTGCCCCTCCCCTGCTTTCACTCTGTCTCTGTCTCAAAAATGAATAAATGTTAAAAAAAAAAAAAAGTCTTTTTAAAGCTCCCATATGGAATTTTAGAATTGGTAAGTTCATCCCAACGTTCGTATAAAAAAAAAAGAAGATTGCCAAGAAAAGCAAAGAACAAGATGGGCGTAGAGAGGCTTGCAACACCAGATACTAAAGTATACTGCAAAATTAAATTAAACCAGTGGCAGGAGCTCAGATGTAGACAAATTGATCCACAGAAGAGCAAGCATCTAGAAACCTCACGCATCCGTGGCAATTTATGAAAAAATACGATGTGACATTTTATATCAGTAAGGGCTCTTCACTGGGCAGAGTGCATAAACAGGATATTCATCAAAGAAATGGATGATCAATAAACATGAAAAGATGCTAACCTCACTCTTATCAAGTAAACTGCCAATTAACCGCATTTTATTCCTGCTACTGGTAATACATGACTTGTTCTTTTCTGTCAGTCTGCCTAGATGTTCATCAACTTTCTCATTCTTTTTGCAAAACCTGCCATTTATTTTCTGTTTTTGTTTTCAATTTCATCGATTTCCACTCTTTGTCTTTCATTCTACTCATGTGGGTTCATTTGGCTCATCCTTTTCCGGTTGCTTAACAACTGGAAGCGTAGGTTACTGATCTGAGATCTTCTTTCCTAATATTAGTACTCAAGGCTCTAAATTCCCTTCTAGGCACTGTGCTGTTAGCTGTGCCCACAAATTCTAATATGTTGTAATTTCATTTTTCTTTCATGTCAGTGTTTTTTTATAATTTTTTAATGTTTATTTTTGTGGGGGGGAGAGAGAGAGAGAGAGAGAGAGAGAGAGACAGAGCATGAGCAGTGGAGGAGCAGAGAGAGAGACACACACAGAATCCGAATCAGGCTCCAGGCTCCGAGCTGTCAGCACAGAGCCCGACATGGGGCTCGACCCCACCGACGGTGAGATCACGACCTGAGCGGATGTCGGTCGCCCAACCGACTGAGCCACCCGGGGGCAACCTCATTTGAAGTATTTTTAAATTGCTTTTGAGACTTCTTTGATGGATTTTTATGAGTGTATGGTTTTTAAATTCCAACCGATCTGAGATTTTCCTGTTATTGTCCTCTCACTGATTTCCAGTTTAATTGCATTAGAGTCAGAAACACACTTTACGTGGTTTCAATTATTTTGCATTTGGCAATGTTTATTTTATGAACTCGGATATGGCCTGTCTTGATGAACGTTCCATGTGCTCTTGAAAAATGTTTTTCTGTTGCTGGGTAGAGTGTTCTACAAACGCCAGTTATTTGATAAATGATGTTGTTTAGCTCTTCTAACATCTTCGCTTATTTTCTGTCTAGTTCTCTTACCGATAGCGTCGAACTCTCCAACTAGGACTAGAAATCTGTCTACTACTCCTTTCGATGATCAGATTTGCCTTCATATATTTTACCCAAGCATGATCTTCTTTGCAGTTTTCACCTTTTTCTGGTAGCTCAACGCAGTCTGCCCCCCCAGAGCCACTCTTTCCTGTCAGAGCCCCGCTTTCCCTGGCCTTACAGAGAGATTCCTCGTCTTCTCACGTGCTGTCATTTTGTAGGGATGATGCTGGCCACGTTTCTTACAGAGGTCCGCCGGGTTTTAGGAACATTCACTGTGTCCATGACAGCACTATTGGGACAGAAGCTCATATATTTTAAAGCACTGTTGTTAGGTTCTTTTTTTTTTTTTTTTAATTTTTTTTAACGTTTATTTATTATTGAGAGACAGAGGGACACAGAGCGTGAGCAGGGGAGGGGCAGAGAGAGGGGAAGACACAGAATCCGAAGCAGGCGCCAGGCTCGGAGCTGTCAGCACAGAGCCGGACGCGGGGCTCGAGCTCACGAACCGCGAGATCGTGACCTGAGCCGAAGTCGGTCACTTAACCCACTGAGGCGCCCAGGCGCCCCGCTGTTGTTAGGTGCTGAGGAAAAATTCCTAATATGTGTCTTCTCTACTCTCAGTACTCTAACCAGAGCACTAACAACTTCACTTCTGACACTAGATTTGGGGGTTTTCCACACATCAGGCAGTTTTGTGACACCAGCGGTAGGCTACAATTCAACTCAATTCTGACCCTACCTACCTGAAAATAGCATCAGACCCCACGGGTTGAGGGCTCAGTCCCACGAGACAGCCCTTCTGTCTCCACTGCAGACGCTGATCACAACTCCAGATTGTTCCCTGTTCTTCTGTCTGACCAACTATAAACTGGAGGGTCCCATGACACCCTCCCCGGGTTCTATTAAATTGCTAGAGTGTCAATATCACTCATCACCACAGAAACTCAAAACCACACTGAGCTATCTTACACCTGTCAGAATGGCTAGGATAAAACAGACAAGAAGTAACAAGTGTTGGTGAAGATGTGGGAGAAAAAGGAACTCTCATCCACTGTTGGTGGAAATGCAAATTGGTGCGACCGCTGTGGAAAACAGTATGGGGGTTCCTCAAAAATTGTGAAAAAGAAACACCATCCGACCCAGTAATTCTGCTTTTTGGTATTCACCCCAAGGATACAAAACCACTAATTCAACAAGATATATACACCTTTATGTTTACTGTTTATTGTTATTCATAATAACCAAGACACCGAAGCAACCAAAGTTTCCATTGATAGATGAACGGGTAAAGAAGATATTCACAGCGGACTATCAGTCAGCCTTAAAAAAAAAAAAAAGGTGCAATCTCGCCACTGGCGACAACGTGGGTGGACCTAGAGTGTTACGCTAAGTGAAGTAAGGCAGAGAAAGACAAATAGCCTATGCTTTCACTTCCATGTGGAACATAACACACGCACACACGCGCACGCACACACACAAAGCAGAAAGAGTCCCATACATGCAGAGAACAGACCGGTAGTTGTCGGAGGAGAGGGGGTGGGAGGGAGCAAAATGGGTGAAGGGGAGTGGGAAGGACAGGCTCCCAGTTTACAGAATGACTAAGTCACAGGAATGAAAGGTACAACGTAGGGAATAGAGTAAATGGTAATGTAACGGCGTTGTGTGATGACAGACGGTGGCCATACTCGCGGTGAGCACAGCACGGTGTACAGACTTATTGAATCCCTGTGCCGTACCCCTGAAAACCGATGTAACAGGTCTTTCCTTTCTTTCTTTAGTATTTTAATGTAACTATATTTTAATTGTTTTTAAAAAAAGAGAGAGGCTTCTGGGGAAGAAGGCAGAGGAGGACTGTAGGCCCACCTATCCCATGGATACAACTCAATGGCACCTCAGTGTGAATAACCCAGAAAAATAATCCAGAGATGGGCAGAGCAAACTTCACAACCGAAGGTAGAGAAGAGGCCACATAAAAGAGGGTAGGAAGGGTCAAGGCTTGAGAATTAAATGGACCCTCGGGACTGTTCATGGGAGGGAAGGATGCCACGGGCATAGAGAGGGGAGAGAAACAGACCCCCACCCCGGGGAGCCCACGCAAGGAAGATGAATCCCCACAGCGTTTGGCTTCGAAAACCAAACGGGCCAAATTTCAGGAATCCTTACAACCAGTGGGACTTAAAACTATAATTAAAAAAATTAGTGGGCTCCGCTCTGGGAGGGCAGGTGGGCAAGAAGAGGCGGAGTCCCCGCCCTGAAAATGACAGCACAACAGGGACACCTGGGTGGCTCACAGGTTAAGCGTCTGACTCTGGGTTTTGGCTCAGGTCGTGATCTCACGGTTCCTGAGCTTAAGCCCCAAGGTTGGGCTCTGTGCTGACAGCTCAGGTCCTGCCTGGGATTCTCTCCCTCCCTCTCTCTCTCTCTCTAAATAAATAAATAAATAAATAAGCATTAAAAAAAAAAAAAAAAACACAACAAGTAGCCCGCGGAGACCCTGCGGCAGTTTGAAAAACACCTGGGGCATATGGGAGGGAGAGTTATTTACTAATCTCAGAGCATGCCCCAGAGGGACAGAAAGCACTGGGGACTTCCTCCAGGAATAAAGGAACCAGAAGGCACCATTTCCCGCCCCTCCCCCTGCCAGCATAAACACACAGCCCCCCGTAGAACTTACTAGCACCGCTGCTGTCCCCACCCACGCTGTGCCTCCCTCAATCCACCATCCTGGAGAGCCTGCCTCAATCCAGGCACCGCAGGGCTCCCCGTGCAGAGGGACAGCAGGGAGGCCAAACTTGCTGGCGCCCACCCCCCCCCCACCCCACACCCACCCTCCACCCAACCCCCCAGCACTGCCCCTCTGTGCTATACTTTGGTGGACCCGCCCTCTCGGATACACTCTTGACCAGGGTCCACACACAGCACTATCCCAGTCCTGGTGGGAGCGCGAGCAGTCCCTACAGTGGCCAGCGCCACCCCACAGTGACTCCTGCCCCAGAGAGAGAAAGAACGACACACGCCAGTCAGACGGAGGCCCCAGCAGTGGACTGGAGGCAGACAACTGGTCTGACTTCAGGCCCCACCCACCAACAAAAGCTTCCCCGGGGGGACAACACAGGAAAAGTGCCGCCACAGTTTAGTGCGGGGTGCACACAGGACCCGCAGGAGAGACCCCTGAAACGGCAGGTTCTAGCGAACAGGGGACCCTGCACAACAGGGGACTGCAGGACCCCTTCTTCAGAAGACCATTACTTTCAAGGGCAGGAGACGTAGCCGTCTTTCCTACCACACAGAAGCAGATACAGAAAGTTAGACAAAATGAGGAGGCAGAGGAATATGTCCCAAACAAAAGAATGGGACACAATCGGCGAGAGACCTAAACAAAATGGAGACAATACGCCTGAGAGAATTTAAGGTAATGATCATAAAGATACTCATTGCGGGGGGGGGGGGGCTCAGTCGGTTGAGCGTGGGACCTTGGCTCAGGTCACGATCTCGCAGTTCATGAGCTCTGTCCCCCTCTCTCTGCCCCTCCCCCACTTGCACTCTCTCAAAAATAAACATTAAAAAAAAAAAAAAAGATACTCACTGGACTTGGGAAAAGAGTGGAGGACATCAGCAAGACCCTTAACAATTGGATAAACACGAACCAATCAGAGCTAAAGAACACAATAAAAAAAAATTAAAAACATACCAGATGGAACAGTTTACTAGATGAAGCAGAAGAGCGAATCAGCGACCTGGAAGAAAGAGTAATGGAAAGTAGGGAAGCTGAGCAGGTAAGAGAAAAAAAAATTATGTAAAACGAGGATGGACTTAGGGCATTCAGTGACTCCATCAAGCATAACAATATTCACATTATAGGCATCCCTGAAGGGGAAGAGAGACAAAAGTGGGCAGAAAATTTATTTGAAGAAATAATAGCGGAAAACTTCCAGGGCACCTGGGTGGCTCAGGGGGTTGAGCATCCAACTCTTGATTTCAGCTTAGGTCCTGATCTCACAGGTCGCTCCATTATCCACAGGCTCCATTTTACTGTGGGGGAGGTGTCTGAGCAATTCAATTTCCTCTCTGACCTCCCCTGACTCTTTTTAAATGAGGAGGTTGGATTATATGAGCTCTAAGCCCTAACATGGATTCTCGCACCGTGAGAACGAAGTTCACTTCAAAGTCAGCAAAGGAGTTCGAGCAACATGAGGAGACCTCAGGGTATAAACACTATGTTCTCCAAAGGGACAATAAAAATGGCGGACACGTTTAAGGAATGTTTTTGGTAATAATAAATTGCTTCAGCGGCTCACAGAAATCAGGAAATTTTACATACTAGATTATTGGTTTATTGTAAGAGGCTAGAACTCAGGAACAGCCAGATGGAAGAGGCGTGCAGGGCAAGGTATGGGGGACGGGGTGTGGCGTTACCACGCTCTCTGGGCACACCACTTTTCCCACATCTCCCTGTGTTCACCAACCCAGAAGCTCTCTAAACCCTGTCCTTCTGAGTTTTTGTGAAGGCCTCATTACACAGGCATGATTGAGGGTTGGTCCTCGATGACTGAACTCAATCTCCAGCCCCCTCCCCTCCCCAGAGGTCAGGGCGGAGGTTGGCAGTTCCAACCCCCCAATCGCAGGAGTTCCTCGGGCAACCAGCCCCCCCGTCCTTGGGCACTTCCCAAAGTCACTTCATTAACCCAAATTCCGGGTGTGATTGAAACGGGCTAGTCATGAAGACAAGCCTTTAAGGTTCTGGAACTGTTCCGGGAACTGAGGGCCAAAGACCGAATATTATCATTGTTGCTTCTTCTTCACTCCCAACGGTCCAAGTTTCCTCTTTGGTCTGAAGAACATCTTTTGGCTCTTCCTTTAAAGCAGATCTGCCAGCTATGAATTCTCTTAGCTATTCTCATCTGAAGATGTCTCCATTTCACCTTCATTCCTGAGGGATATTCCACAGGATATAGAATCCTGAGTTCTCAGTTATTTTCAGCACTTTAAGAGATGTGTCCCTTTTTCTGCCCTCCTTAGTTTGTGATGAAAAAATGGACTGTCATTTGAACTATCCCCTATAGGTAACGTTTCGTTTTTTCCCGGCTGCTTTCAAGATGTCTTTTAGTTTTCGACTGTTTATGACGTGTCTGGCTTGGATTTCTTTGGGTCGAACCCGTTTCCCGTTCACTCAGCTTACTCGGGAGGTTGTCAGCCCCTCATTTCCGCAGATGTTTATACAGCATTATGCTTGCTCTTCTCGTGCTGCGACTCCTACTGATGGGGTTTGGGGTGATGGCGGGGTTCGTGGGGTCTGGAGCCGATGGCCAAGAAAGAACTCTTGAAGATGCCTTTGGTACAAAAGGTGATTTCATTAAAGCATGGGGACAGGACCCGTGGGCAGGAAGAGCTGCCCTGGGGTTGTGCAGAGTGACTGCTTATCTACCGTGGAGTTTGGAGGGGAGGTAAAGTCAAGCGTCAGTTTCTTAACGGGATTCCCATATGCTAAAGAGGAGTTACAGATTACTGGAGGCCTAGCTGTTGTCAAGCTAAGGTTGTTTTTCCCTCTAGCGAAGCATTAGCATTAAGGTAGTGGGGAGTTCCTGGAGATCTATTGATGAGATATTTGTAAACTGATGGAGACTAGCTGTTTAACCATTTGCTTTCTGTCCTTTCCTTTGTTCTTGGGCAGCCAGGAGCGCCTGAGGAACATCACACTTATCCCACCTTGGTGGGGCGGGGGCGGGGGTTGTGCTAGCTTGTGCTTGGCCCTCAACTTGCCTTATGGTCCCTCATCGCTATGACCTGACCCTGAAATTTTTCCTTTCTTCTCTGTTGATCGGAATGGAGGACTTGCGTTGAACTCTACAGTAATCCTAGGCATTTTGAATGTTGCATGAGGAGGTGGGAGCCAATCCTGTGGAGAACGCTGAGCTTTGTCTTGGCAAGTAATCAATCTGGTTAGGTTTGGGCCATGCGTTCTGTGAGTGCTGGTTCTCACGTCAGTGTGGTTTTCAAAGCCTTTGCAGTGCTATTTGGATCTGTCACCGTCTTGGGACCCCTGGGAGACCCGGGGAGGGAATCTTCCTATCAGCTCAGGTCTCGGATGTGCTTGGTACGCCAATTAGGACCAGCTCCTCGGGTGCACAGCGTGAACAGGTGAGCAGGTCAGGGCTGAGCCAGAGCCCGAGAATAACTTCGCGGAGTCACTTGTGTGAGCTCTTCCCTTGCTACTCTCTCCCTAGCACTTTCTGGGTCCTCTAGCCCACCCCTTCCGGCCCGCTCCTGTAACCGAGCCCCGTCCCTGAGAGAGGAGGGCGAGCACACGGGCTCAGCCTTACCTCCTTGGTGCCACAGCTCTACCAAATGGAAGACAAATTCCCTTCCCTCAGACTCTTGGCTCCTGCAGGCCTCCTGTTGGCGGCCGGGGGAGGCCTCGCCTGAAACATGGAGACAAAGGAGGGGAAGAAGCCGGCATTTCCCCCACTCTTTCTGGGCTCTAGCATTTGGGTTTGTTCCTCAAGACTGGCTTCTCTAGGATCTCGGCACCACCGTGCCCACTGCTGCATCTGGGGCTGCGTTGCGTTACGGCTGGGAGAACCAGAGGAACACAAAGCGGGCACACTCACCACCTCGGGGGTGCCTGGAATTCTGGGGTTCTCCCCAACCTGCTTGGGGCTACTTACTTCTTCGTGTCGTCCAGTGGTGGTGCCATACATTCTGTCCGGGCTTCGCAGCCGTGTTCAGCGAGAGGGAAAAGGAAGGCGTGCGCTAACTCCACGTAACCCGGAACAACAAGCCTTCCCCGCGATATTGAGAGAAAGGTCTAGAAGGCGTATGGCACTATTGCGTATTTGTGCACCGAAGAAAGGGTCTGTGTGGCTCCACAGGTAAGTGCCTAGGGAAGAAGGTCTTCAAGCTTACCTACGCAACCTGACCCGGGTTTCCTCGAAGAAGGAATTTCCGCGCAGGGGTGGTATCGAAAGAACTTCCACCTTTTACTCCATACCTCTTTTCGAACGATTCTAAGCATGCACGCATTATTGCTTTTGTAATTTTCAAAACGGGAAGACGTGAGCGAAAAGACGACACAACACTTATCGTTCAACTCAAAGCGGATATCCAGAAAGCATCTTTTCCTGGGTGTAGTGTATCTTGGTAACATTTGTCTGAGGGAAAAAAAACCCATTCAGGAGTCAATGTGATCATGCATCGTACACACAGCCATTGATCTACTACTCAGAAGTATTTCCCACAGAAGTTTCAGCCCATAATCCTAAATTTATTCACATTTTTCCAAGTAATTGCAATATTAAATAGAAGCTAAAAGCAAATACATAGTTCTTCGAAAAGACAACCCAGAATTCTCATCGCCTGAGCTTTGGGATTGTAAGTAGGCCTTATATTCCTTCAGAATGTTAAAGGGAAGGCACTACTCAAAATAACCATAAAACAACATGGCGGGAGGGGGGCAGGGGGTTGGGACTGTTCTTAAGTACAGTTTTGCAAATTGTGAAAGAAATCTCAAGAGAAGCTTCCAATGTCTTCATGCAGGTGTCCTGACTTTCAAAATGGAAATAAGTGTTAAAGAAGCAATTTATTTCCCTTTTACGCTACTAGGCTTGAAGGGAGCAAATCTGGGCCAATAATCTCGACATAGCTCCTTGCCTAGAATTTGGGATTAAGTGTGTTCTTACACTGTATTACTCCCTATTCACTCTGCTGTCCAAAAACTCCATTTCAAAAGCATTTGAAATGATCAGGTCACATTTTTAGTATTGCTTTTTAACCAACTGAGCCACCCAGGCGCCCCAGTATTGCTTTTTAAATGTTAACTTATCACCAAGCTATATAGCAGGGGCCTTATGAGTCAGGCATTAGCATTTTAGTATCAAACCAAACACAGAATCAAGATAAAGAAACATTAGCACCATTTTGTATCTAATCCAGTGTAAAACTATTTTTTACTCAGAAAAGTTGTTTTCACTTCTAACATATGCTTCGCCTCTCTCCCTCCTTGCCAATAATACTTTTGAACATTTTAAATACCAAGTACGATAACATTCCATTTTTAAAGTTTATGCTCAGTACAGCATTTCAAGTCAAAGGAGGAAGGTTATCACTAGAATTTTTTTTTTTTTTTAACTCTGCCAATTGCACAAAATTCTGTTTGGGGAGGAGAGTTGTTTTTTTTTGGGGGGGGGTGACGTCTACGGGCTCACAGACACCATTCTTCCGTGCAGTTTACAGAGTTTGAGTGACCTCACACACACACCTTTCAAGTTATTGGCAATTTTTATTTAATGAAACAATGACAAAGGTATTACATATGAAGTACCATAAATAGGTACCTACTACATCATGAGCAATTCAGAGAATCTATACCCTATTATACCTTTAGTAAACTTTTAAAAAATGTATATATGTACTTAGAAATGTTACCGCGGTGGAGTTTATATATATATAGGAGTGTATGTATGTGTGTGTGTGTGTATATACATATATATATATATATATATATATAAAACCCAGAGGTACTAAGTATTTTGATACCTCCTAAATAAGAGCAGCCTTTTAGTTTAAAATGAAAGAATAGGGGCGCCTGGGTGTTCGGTCGGTTAAGCGTCCGACTCTTTTGTGAGTTTGGCTCAGGTCATGATCTCGTGGTTCGCGAGTTCGAGCCCCGCATCGGGCTCTGTGCTGGCAGTGCGGCGCCTGCTTGGGATTCTGTCTCCCTCTCTCTCTGTCCGTCCCCTGCTTGCTCTGTCTCTCAAAATAAATAAAGATACACTTAAAAAAGTATTTCAAAATATTTTTTCAAAAAAAGAAATAGATTTCTATTCACTTGTCATTTGCCTTGGTCCAGCAGAGTTGCTAGATGTTACTTAGTATCCGATTGCTGCTCTTAATAAAAGTAACACAGAAACCATGTTTATGGCAAACTTTTAATTTTAAAACCAAAATTTAAAAAAGAGAATCTTAGGCAGCAATTATTTTATTCCATATTCTCACCGGATTTTCCGTTTCAGACTTTTCAACATGAAAGGTAATTTTAAACTAGCCTGCTGTCTTCCACGCTGTCCCAAGAATTAGGAACACGATTTATAAGAATTAGGAACATGAGTTTCTAGAACGAAGGGAACAGTCGGACCATCAAATTGTTACCGCTTAAAAAACGTCATGGGCTCCAAAGGTGATTTTCCCCCCTAAAAAGACACCCTCACCAACTAATGACTTGGATACGGGAAGGGGACTCACAGTTAATTCAGGCTGATGTACTCATTGTTCATGCACACGAAAAGTACTTTAAAAATCCTGTCCATTGGTCTTCTACTTAAAAAAGGGGTAAAACTGGCCAATATTGCCTTCTAGGTTTTGTCTCCATCTGGAGTTGCCAGTAGGAAGCACATTAAATACGAGTCTGTTCCCTAAACGGGAGGGAGTCCGGCGTGGTAAAGCCGAGAGGAAGCTGGGTTTCTAAGGCAGCCCGTCAGTGGGGACCCTGACCTACACCCAAGGCCATCTTCCCGGAGATTGTCAGGTGCAACAGGAACGCTTGAGCTGGATGCCTAAACACAAAGGAGCACGAAGGGCTTTGGAAGGAACAGTTTTCACAGTCGGCTGCACCATCACAATGCCACGTTAATTTGATCGTTAGGTACCTGCAGTGTTTAAGGACTTTAATAATGACAGTAACGTTCACCAGGATTATTAGCAGGGTTGTTTTGGACCGACATATAGAACTTCCTGTTAAATACCCATCTCAATGATTAGGAGAGCTCTCTGTGTAAAAGGATTCACCTCAGAACGATGCAAGTATTTAAAAAGTCTTTTTTCTTTTTTTTAAAGCTCACGATTCTTGAGTTTTCAAAGCTTATACAGTTGTAAGAGGACATCGTGTGAAGATTTTATGTGGAATACAACATATTTGTGTTCTAAACATTGACTATGGGGGGCTTGGTTGGCTCAATTGGTAGAGCATACTCTTGGTCTCAGGGTCATGAGTTCTAGCCCCACACTGGGCCTGGAGCCTACTTAAAAAAAAAAAAAAAAAAAAAAAGAGTAAAAATTGACAACACTTCAAAGATCCAGAGTAAAAACAGCAAGGAAATGTTCAACCTCACACCTAATAGCAAATTTTATTCACCCATCTACAGGTGCTAGCCTGGCCCGGGCAAAGGACCTTTTTTCCCTCTTCCAGAGAATTCGGCACTCTTCCTTCCTGTAGATTCCTGTATCAGCTGGATGGAAACCAGGATTCCTTAAAACCATTTTGTTCTACCCCAAAGGAAATGTACCAGGGAAGGAGCGCTTTATTTACATGCTCAACATCCGTGCCTAGACAAACACCACCATCGTCTCATTCCACTGGCTAGGAATCCGGGAGAAACGCATTTCAGCGGAAGTCTGAACAACGTACATCGTCAAGGCTTTGTTACGAATGAGTTCTGTAGAGGAAAAAGTGGAGAAAGTAGGGGTAAGCCACATCTCTAACTGGTATCTGGATGTCATCCCC
>NW_024412747.1:9773188-9790707 GCF_014898765.1 Herpailurus yagouaroundi | reverse complement strand
CCCCGTGCGCAAGACCACCTCAACATCGCTAAGTGAAATTTCACACGGGAAGTTCTAAATGTCACGGCCAACCATTAAAGAAGAGGCAAGAGTCCACAGCGCGTATATGCCAAAAGTCTGGACCGCAGCAAGGAGCTGCTTCTCCCGTTACGTGTTAAGAAAGTTGCAATGATAAAAAGAAAAGTTTCACAAAAGAAGTTCAGTACTCCTCTCAACACACCGCACTGGCACTTTACGTACGGGACTGCATTCGATCTATTAAAATCTGTATGAGATAGAAAGTGCCCAGATGACAATTTAAAGAGAAAAGAGGACCCTCACCCGGCCCAGATAATTCTTAAATATCACGGTCTGTGTAAAGTGGTGCCATAATTGAAAGACGAGTAAGTTTACTTTTTCAGGAACTGCGGGGGTTCTGGTGTCACCATACAAGGAATCAATGTTAGTGTCGAAACTCCCTTTCGATGAGCCGTTCTTTCACGAAGAAAACCACGCGGAAGGAAAAGGAGTCTTAAGCTACAGGTCGGAATGATCTTCCTCACTATGGAATCTGGAAAGTTACTCAGGACAGGGTGAAAACAGGCTCCGGCTACACTGACAGAGAAGACTGAATGTTAAGCATCAATAGCCATTTAAAGGCATTCGGTGGCGGTATCTGAAAAGATTAAGATGCTTTAAAACAAAAACCCTTATAAGAATATCAAATATTAGGGACTGGGCTTCATAAATAACCAAATATCTATGGCTTCAACTGTCGCCCTACTGCTGAGGTAGGTGACCAGGGTTCACTGAAATAGAGCAATCTTTTGGACATTCCCTACGGAAAACCTTGCATAATCAGCTGGTTTCTTAAATCTATGTCTGTTTTCTTTTGTTTTGTTTCTTCTTTCTTTTCATTTACACTCTTTTGAAGAGGCTGTCCAAGCGACTGTTTCGGCCTTTAAGCTCTTGCCGAATAGCATCTCATGTACTCTGTCATCCATGGGTTCTCCGAGGAGGAAGGCTTTATCTTTCGGTTTTTCTCCACGTCTACAGAGTGAGCGCGCTGCCTCTGAGTGACCAGTTTCCTTCTTTCCACCTGTCTTCTGTTCTTGGCTCGTAATGCTGATTCGTGAATCTAAATTACTCAAAAATAAAAAGATTATTGTTACTTCTAAAACAAAAGTATAATAACTTACGTGGCTTTTATACTCATTTTCAAGAATATTTGTGATGAATATTTACTACCCCCAGGACCTTTTTTCCCTCTTCCAGAGAATTCGGCACTCTTCCTTCCTGTAGATTCCTGTATCCGCTGGATGGAAACCAGGGCAGAGGCCAGCCCGGCTTCATCATATCCCTTTCTCCTAGGTATAACAGCTCCTCCCGAAAAGCCATCCCCTTGCCCCTGGTCAGTGACCAAGACGCTAAACAATAAAAAACGGACATTAAATTTGAGGTATAAATGGTAAGCAACTAATCTGCATGTATCTCTAGAAACTGGCTCTGGAAAATTATTGAAGATGCTTAGCAGTAAGCCTGGATAAGTATTCCATTAAAGGACTTTTACCACTTAAGACGTTTCATGCTACAGATGAACTCTGTTGAACTTAATCCCATGCAATAGCCAGAGTCTTTTGTTAAACCACAGCTCCATTGTCTCAAATATCACTCCAAATAACACCACCTGCTAGGGTTCATTGAGAAGTCTCTTCAGTAAAAATCTGATCATGGTAATTCATCAGAATTCAAATTCCTTGTATTTTCTGCTTCTTTTCATTCGTTCTTTGCTTTAGGCCGGCTTAGTCATGTCAGTGCTAACATATGTAATTGCCTTATGGCTGCACACACGAAGACCTCTGGTCAGACGTGTTCTCGGGACTGAGAGGACAACTGGGGGCACCTCGGTGGCTCAGTCGGTTAAGAGTCTGACTTCGGCTCAGGTCATGAGCTCACGGTTCGTGGGTTCAAGCCCCGGGTCGGGCTCTGTGCCGACAGCTGAGCCTGGAGCCTGCTTCGGATTCTGAGTTTCCCTCTCTCTCTCCCCAGCTTGTGCTCTCTCTCAAAAATAAGTAAATAAACGTGGAAAAAAAAAAAAAAAAAAAAAGAGGACAACTAAGGCTCCAATGAGTAAAAGGCACTGGCTGTGGATGAGCAGGGGAAAACACAATCATCCGAATTGAACTCAAAGAGCCAAAGGGAATCTACAGTAGGTGCCAAGAACTACAGAATCAATCTAACAAAAGATAACAAGGGAGTCGAGGAATACCAGTTATCAAAGCCACAGGAACCAGAAACCTGTCAAGAGGCCCACGGCACATCTACACGGGCAGCCACCAGCCCCGCTGGGCTCCTCCTCTGCACCTGCGCCCCCCCCACCCCCCCGGGACTTGAAAACCCTGACTCCAGCCACTTCTCCTGGTTCCGTGTTGGTAAATCTTCCAAATCCCAGCTAATTCCCAGCAACACCCCTCGATCTCCAGGGCGCTGACACCCTCAATCTGTTTGCCAAATTCCAGGACTTGGACTCCTAAGATCTACCATGACCCCAAAGCACCGTGGTGAACACAGAATAGGACACCCGATGACAGGAACACAGCCCAACCCCCAGCCTCCAAGGAAAAGCAGTGACAGCCAGGTGCCCACGAACCCACCTCATGCACGGGGGCGGACGCGCAGACGTTGTGAGTTTTTTGGCTTCCGGTATCGGTCTGTTTTTCTCCCCACCCATAAAGAGCAAACGGATGCTTCTTCTCCTTTATTTTAGTTGATGATCTTTGAGGACTTTTGGCTGCTTTCCTATTTCCTCTAGCAAATAAGGCACTTGGTTGCTGTCGAGGTTCAGTACTGCTGGGTAACTTGTCAGTCTCTTTTGCTCTGGCCTGTTGTTCAGGTTTTTCTTTTATGTCTTTCACTGGCAGTGCTTTTGAAGAAAAAAAAAAAAAAAGGAGATAAAACAAGTCGAGAATGCTTTAACATCACGTTTCTATATAATCACTTCAAATAGCTGGGTTGTGAAATTCATAACGCTTCATGCCGTAACGGCTCAATTCACGAGTCCAAGTAAGGAAGAAATACAAAACCACGTCAGGGTTATACCTTTCAAATGGTCTGGCCCATTTTAAAATCAACAGCAAATCCACCAAGGCTGGACCAAACCTATTCGAAAGCCACAACTCTCACTCACAGTCCGATATCAAGCATCCCAATTAAATATTAAAACCTAAAAAGCACCACAGCCTCATGGCTTTCTCCACAGCCCCAAGGGAAGTCCAATCATCAAGGCCTCACTTCAGAAACAGATCGGGATTTGCGGTAATCTCTCAGCAGATGTAAAAGGTTAGGTGTGAAGTCACTCAACTCAAGTTCCAGGATCCCATTTCTTTCTGGTGCGCCATGATTACGGAAACCTCCCTACGGCTCTTAACCTGCTCAATTTCATTTCTTTTTGGGGGTGCCACGAATATGGAGAGCTCCCTGTGGCTCTTAACATGCGGTAAGAAAGAGCAAGCTGCCCACCTTAGTTTGAGCGGTCCTCAGTCACAATCGGGAGCGGTTTCCATAGTTACTCACTATGGATTCCCAGCATGAAGAGCTGGAGGTGTGGGGAGGGCACCTTTTGGGATGAGCACTGGGTGTTGTATGGAAACCAATTTGACAATAAATTTCATATATTGAAAACAATAAATAAATAAATAAATAAATAAATAAATAAATAAAATAAAAATAAATAAAAAAATAAGAGGGCTTCCCCAACACTTGCGATAGAAATGACTGCACGAATCAGGGCCCAGGGTCTACACAGCCCTAAAGCCTGCCAGCAGCGCTGGAGCAATCCTGAAGGAAAATGGGACTGCCCTTTCTGAGGTGAACGTCAGACATGAAGGACGTGCTCTAAAACATACCTACTTCCCTTAACAACATTTTATCATTTGGCCGCTCATTACTTTTTATAGACCCTTTTTTTGTCGTAAAAGTGATGTGATGTTGTTTCAACGCTTCGTGATCCCATGTTTCGTTTCGGCCCGGATTTCCATGTTTTTTGTTTGGTTGTTTTTACTGACGTAAGATCGGCATACAACGTCATATGACCTTTAGGTGCACAACACTGTCATTTGGTATCTGTAGACACTACAGACTGATCACCACGGTAAGTCTAGTTACCACCCGTCACCATGCAGTTGAGTCCCCTCGGCCACGCAGCCTTCCCCCAACTCCCTTCCCCTCTGGTAACCGCCAACTCGTTCTCTGGATCTAGGAGTTTGCTTTTGTTTTGTTCCTTTGTCCTGTTTTCTAGGTGAGATCGCATGGCATCTGTCTTTCTCCGTCTGACTTCTTTCACTTGGTCTGAAACCTGCTAGACCCACCCGTGGTGTTCCAAAGGGAAGATTTCCTTCTTCTTTTTGTGGCTGGGTAATGAACACTCCATTGTGTGTATATATGCCTTATCTTCTTTACCCACTCGTCAACGTCAACCGGTGGACACTTAGGGTTGTTCCTCTATCTTGACTATTGTAACTCATGCTAGAATAAACATGGGGGTGCCTATATCGTTTCGAATTAGTGTTTCTGTATTCCTCAGCTTAATACCCAGAAGGGAAATGGTTGGATAGTATGGTTAGTTCTCCTCTTACCTTTTTGCGGAATCCCCCTCCATATTGTCTGCCATAGTGGCTGTACCAACTTACATCCCCACCAAGTACAGGAGGGTTCCCTTTCCTCCACATCCTCACACCACCTGTCATCTCTTGCCTTTTTGGGAATGGCAATTCTAACAGGTGTGAGGAGATAGCTGATTGTGGTTTTGATTTGCGCTGCCCTGCTAATGACAGATGTTTAACATCTTGTCACATGCCTACCGGCCGTCTGTGTATCTTCCCTGGAAGAATGTCTATTCACACCCCGTGCACATGTTTTCACTTGGGTTGTTTGGTGCTTTGTTGTTGAGTTGTGTGAGTTCTTGATGTGTTTTGGATATTTAACCCCTTAGGCAAATATCTTCTCCCATTCAATGGGCTGCCTTTTGATTCTGTTGATGCTTTCCCTTGCTGCTCGGTTTTTCAGCTTGTTGTAGTCCCATTTATTTTTGCTTTTGTTTCCTTCGCCTTTGGAATCAGATCCGGAAAAAAAAACATTGCTAAGACCAATTGCCAAGGAGCTCACTGCCCATGTTTTCTTCTAGGAATTTTATGGTTTCAGGTCTTACATTCGAGTCCTTAAGCCACTTGAGTTAATTTGTGTGTATGATGCAACAGGGTGATTTAATTTCAGTCTTTTGAATAATGGCTCCTTATGCATCTACAACTCCATTTCACTTACCCGAGCTGTTTAGGTCTTAAGGATACCCCTCACTTCAAATGCTCCAGAATTTGGCTCTAGGTGATGACTTTACAGATTGCTATTCTAAAACCTCATCACCTCTTTAGGACACATTCTTGTCCCTTCCTATTTCTGGTTGTGACTCTTTTCTTGCTTCTGCCTACATTCCCTTTATTTATTTATTTATTTATTTATTGCCCACATTCCCTTTAGAGTAAGCCCCTGAATAGGGAGTCAAGATACTGGGGCACAAGTGTGAAGTCTTGATAGATTGTTGTCTGTCATTTCTATCTTCTATCTTCAGCAATGACCTTGACTCTACCAAAGTTCCCTTCCTTGGGGCGCCTGGGTGGCGCAGTCGGTTAAGCGTCCGACTTCAGCCAGGTCACGATCTCGCGGTCCGTGAGTTCGAGCCCCGCGTCGGGCTCTGGGCTGATGGCTCAGAGCCTGGAGCCTGTTTCCGATTCTGTGTCTCCCTCTCTCTCTGCCCCTCCCCCGTTCATGCTCTGTCTCTCTCTGTCCCAAAAATAAAAATAAAAACGTTGAAAAAAAAATTTAAAAAAAAAAAAACAAAGTTCCCTTCCTTCTCTTCCTCTCCTGGTCTGTATGTGTCTAACCCAGGTCTTCCAGAGAAGCCTGCCCAGAGAAGGGAATAATGATTTAGGTTAAAGGACAAACTAGTCAGGAAGAAAAGAGAAAAAGAGAGTCCCAACAAGAGGGAATGTCTTGTTCAAAGGCCCGGAAAGAAAAGGGAATATAAATAGTTCAAAATGACAGGTCCAGAGAGAGTCTGTGGATGAAGGCATGGAGTGGGTGGCAAAGGAGGAGACTTTCCACACCAAACTCAGGAGTTTCATTTTAGCCTGAAAATGATGAAGAATCACTAAAGGATTGTAAGCTGAAAAAGCGACATGGCCCAATTTGCATTTTAGGGATATGGCCTCCAGCTACCAACGTGAAGGATGAGTGAGAGAGGCGAGGACAGAAAGGCCAGCTAGCAAACAACGGCAGAGTCTGGGGGGGAGGTGGGAAGTGGGGGCAAGTGGGGCCCAGGAGTCACGGTAGGGGTGGAGAGGGGAGAGAAAGGACCAGAAGGGGGCCCACCGAGCCTGGCAGGTGCTCAGACTCACTGGGCACCTGTGACCCACACACTGATCAGGACAGCGAGCCTCTCCAGAGCAGGTACCGAGGTACCGAGGCCTCTCCAGAGCAGACGGCCCAGCAACACTGCGACAGACCGGTGAAGACGACAGACACCCCGCGGCCCTGGGAGCAAAGAGGAGTCCACAGCTCCCACAGATGTTTAGTGGGGATGGTCCTGCTATCCTCTGACAGAGGTCCACCCAAGGATTAAGACAGGATACTTGCGGCGTCGGATGGGAGATACTTCTGGAACAACTCAGCAGGCCCATGAAGCCAGGAGACAAGGTAGTGAGCCAGCAGGTGGGAGCTGAGGTCTGGACATGGAACAGATCATCCAGGAAGCAACGCGGAGTCAGAGGAGGGGACAGTGAGTCAGGCCCCTAGGGCCACCATTATTTAAGGAGCAGCCAGGCTGAAGAAGGAGAGCCTAAGGGAGAGAAAGAATTGCTAGAAAAGGAGAAAAACTCACCAGGAGAGAAACTACGGGAAGAGCGTTGGTAAAGGAGGCAGCCGTGAACAGTGTTCAACACCGCAGGGGGTAGGGGGTCCGTCAGACGAGGGGGAAGAGACTCGGCATTGGGCAAGCAGGCCGCCTCACTGCTGACAGAGGGAGACGCGGGGTCGGGGCACCAGGTCACGGTGGGCTGCGTACCGGACAGAGTGGAGGCCTAGTTCTGCTAACCGTGAGCTACCGGACCAGCCCTCCCCCCCACAGATAAACAAAGACTGATGTTAAAAATCCCGAGGGTCCACAGGCGCCCGGTACAAAGAAGTAAACTCTTCTTTAGAGACCCTGGGCCAAGTTATCCCTACAAATAATTTTGCAAACGCGCTTATGAATGTACTGCAAAAGATGGGCGGCCTCGTAAGGACAGAAGACAAGAAGGAAGGGCCAGCGGGAGCAATTTTCCATTTACAGGCTATCAAATCGTTGCGTTTACTCTCCGTAACACTTAAAAGAAAAAGACCAACCCAAGTACATCTGCAGCAGCAGGGGACAAAGACGGAAAATGCAGAAGAGACAGAACCTATCAGCCCAATATTAATATTTATGAAACTCTCGCCTGCTGTCAGGTGAGTGCATGTGACCATACGGGTCAAGATCTTACCTGGAGGGCTGAAGTTTAAACCAAAGACCTTCTCAGAGGAACAAAAAACAGCGGTCATCGCCATTGTGGGAGAGGATTAGAATGCCCCTTTCTCAGGAGCTGACAGGACAGTCAAACAAAAATAAATTCAGTCTTGGTGTAGGGCTGTGCTAGCCAATACGCGTGGCTATCAACTATAAGCATAAAGGAAAATTAAATAAAAGTAAAGATTCGATTCCTCAGTTAAGCCGATCAGAGTTTAAGCGCTCAATAACCCCACGTGGCTAGGAACTACCATGCCGGATGATACAGAGAGAGAACACGTCCACCGGGCCACTCAGTTTTATTGGATGGTCTGTTTTGAAGAATCTGGACAACAGAATTAACACATTTGACCGAATGGCTAGACATACAACCTTGCATCCCATAACTACAGAATGTATAATGTGGTGAAATGGAACGTTTACAAGAATTTACGCATCTGAGTCTCTAAAGCAAATCTTAATACGTTTACAAAATTGAAATCAAACAGAATGTACCCTCTATATAGTAAGTAATTATGGTGTAATTATAGTGTAAATCACCTTGATAAAACAACAAAAATAAGTAACTTTTTTTTTAAACTTTTTAAATGTTTTATTTATTTTTAAGACAGAGACAGACACAGCATGAGTGGGGATGGGGCAGAGAGAGAGGGAGACACAGATCAGAAGCAGCTCCAGGCTCCGAGCTGACAGCACAGAGCCCGATGTGGGGCTTGAACTCACGAACCGGGAGATCATGACCTGAGCCGAAGTCGGACACTCAACCGACTGAGCCACCCGGGCGCCCCAAAAATAAGTAACTTTTTAAAATCTCCAGTTTTGAAATTTAAAAACATTTCTAAATAATGCATGGATCAAAAATAAATCATATGGTTGCACAAAGATGGGAATGCACTCAATGCCACACTTACCAATGGTTAAATGGCAGAGCGTGTTATGCAGATTTTACCATAATTTTTAACAATTAAAAAAACGTGGTGATGGAAGGCATTCCTTCCTTAATCCTGACCTTATTAGAAATGCTTCTGAAGTTTCTTCATTAAGTGTAACATTTGTAGTATGCTTTTAGGATATAGTCCTTTTTTTTTTTTTTTAAGAAAAATACATTTCCTTATGTTTGTATTATATACATAAATGTTAAGGTTTATTAATTTTTTCATGTATTTTAAGAATCATAATGATTTTGCTTAAGTAAATAAAATACTATATAACAAAACTCGGGTCTTTCTCCTGCAGGGAGTTAAGATTCATCCTACTCAACTGACAGTATAGCTAAAGCAGTAACTGTGGGGAAATTTACAACCTGAAATCAACATATCCAAAAAGAAAGGCAGGCAAAAAAAAAAACAATAAAAAAACCAATTCTAAGCACCCATCTTACAAAGCATAAGGGAAGAAAAGATCATGGATCAATAAAGACATATTAATAAAGAAAATCCACAGACTCTAGAATTAGTTCGGGGGGAAAAAAAACTAATAAAATTCACAAGTCTCTGGCAAGACTGATCAAGAAGGAAGTAAAAATTAAACCTAAGTGGGCGCCTGTGTGGTTCAGTCAGTTAAGCGGTTAAGCGTCCAACTTTGGCTCAGGTCATGATCTCGCAGCTTGTGAGTTCGAGCCCCACGTTGGGCTCCGTGCTGACAGCTTAGAGCCTGAAGCCTGCTTCAGATTCTGTTTCCCTCTCTCTCTGACCCTCCCCCACTTGTTCTCTCTCTGTCTCTCTGTCTCTCTCAAAAATAAAGATTAAAAAAAAATTATTTTAGTAAATCTAAGTAAAAATACAGCAAATGGAATTTAGGCTTAATACGCACTGATGACATGTGCATATAGTCCCTTCCTCCCAAAAGCCCACTAAGGTGAAGGAAAAAACGCATAACCCATAGGACAAAAAGCAAGGGAGACAATGATACCAGGCAGCACGTGTCCATACAATTCTGGAAACTGGAACATAGAGGAGGACGTAGAAGTGACCTTGAGAACTAAGTAGGACGAATCCTAACTCCCTGCGGGAGAAAGTCCCACAGGACACACTGAACCCCGAAAGGAAATAGAAAATGAGGCAGAAGGCCAGTGTAATGGAATGCCTTTTCCAAAGGTCCAGCATTAATCAGTGTCCCAGCCCACATGCTCTTTTTTTATTTTTTTTAACGTATGTTTATTTTTGAGACAGAGACAGAGAGAGAGACAGAGCGTGAACAGGGAGGGGCAGAGAGAGAGGGAGACACAGAATCGGAAGCAGGCTCCAGGCTCTCAGCTGTCAGCACATCCGATGCAGGACTCAAACCCACAGACCATAAGATCACGACCTGAGCTGAAGCCGGGCGCTGAACCCACTAAGCCGTCCAGGCCCCCCAACCCACATGCTCTTCTGACAACATAATATGAACGTGCCTGTTGAGATTGGGGGTGGGGGGGGGGTGGATGCTTCTTCCCCTTGAACCTGGGCAGACTTTCATAAGTGAGGAATGGGGAGAAAGAAGTGGTCCATGGCTTCTGGTGATAAGTCACAAAGGGTAGCCCAGCACGTGCCCTGCTCTCTCTCAGGAACAGTTGCCCTTGGAGGCCAGCCGGCACATTATGAGGAAGGCCAGGTGCATGAAGATGTCACAAGCGAGTGCCCTAGCAGCCAGCCCCCAGCCCTGGCACCTTCCAGCAGAGGCTGCAGACGGCACAGAGTGGAAACAAGGCATCCCCTGTACCCAGGGCAAGTGCCAACCCACAGAAACCGTGGGCAGTAATAAATGAGCAGTGGAATTTTAAGCCACTAGTTTTCAGGGTCACTCGGTTATGTCGCTGTCGACACTTCCTGCAAAGTCTTTCCTCCAGTCGGTATGCCACATGATTGCCCCTCTCCTAGCTCAGAAGGCATGTGGGTTAGTCCCCAGAGATGGAGAAGCAGAGTGGGTAGGGGCTTGAGATACGAGGCACAGGAAAAGTAAAGGGCGACACCTTCTTGAAAAACAGGTTTATGTGGTAAAGAACAAGGCCCCTCCTCCCTTTCCCCAACTCTTGTTCCCCGAATGCTGACAGCCAGGCTTGTACCCCGCCCCAGGCAGGAGACTGGAGGTTTGCCATCTGGGGAGGTGAACACAAGAAAAATGGGTACTCATTATGTTTAAGTCCCCCAGAGAAACAGTTCGTCCTCATCCAATTAGTCAACAAGCACCCCCACAGCCAGAGCTCCTGGAAAGCTCTACAAGTCTCACTCTTATGTGCGAGCAGACAGGCTAAGTAAGAGCAAACATCTGAGTACATCCTCTAAAAAGAGAAAGTCCAAAGTATACAAAAAGAGTATGAAATATAACAGACCTCTCAATTATGGCTTTTTTTTTTTTTTGAGTTAAAAGAAATCCAAGAAGAACAGGATGTTATTTTTTTTTTAATTTTTAATGTTTATTTTTGAGAGAGAGAGAGAGAGAGAGAGAGGTGAGCGAGTGGGGAAGGGGCAGAGAGAAAGAGGAAGACACAGAATCTGAAGCAGGCTCCAGGCTCCCAGCTGTCAGTCCCAGAGCCCGACGCAGGACTCGAACCCATGAACCATGAGATCATGACCTGAGCCAAAGTCAGATGCTCAACCCACTGAGTCGCCCAGGTGCCCGCATTGTTTTTTTAATTTTTAAAAATAAAACTTGGGACAAAAGAAAAAAAAAAAGGTAATCTTTCCAAAATTTAAAACTAGGATGGCAGAACTAAAATTTTCAATATAAAGATTGGAAGATACAATTAAAGAGTTCTTCCAGAAAACAGAACCCCAAATTCCAATGTCAAAAAAGTTTTAAATAAAAATGTTAGAGGTTTGATCCAGGAGTTACACCATCCAACTAAAAGTAAATATAGAAAGAAAAAGCAAATAGAGCACAGGAAATTATTTAAACAGTACTAGAAAATATTACCGAACTAAACGAAAAGTTTCCAGACTAAAAAGGCCCACCAAGTTGTCAGCCCAATAAATGACAAAAGACAGGGGTGCCTGGGTGGCTCAGTCGGTTAAACATCTGACTTCAGCTCAGGTCATGATCTCACACTTCATGAGTTTGAGCCCCGTGTCGGGCTCTGTGCTGACAGCTCGGAGCCTGGAGCCTGTGTCTCCCTCGCTCTCTGCCCCTCCCCCACTTGTGCTCTGTCTCTCTCTCTCTAAAATAAACATTAAAAAACTTTTTTTAAAAAAGACATACACATAAAGAGCACCTGGATGACTCAGTTAGTAGAGCATGTGACTTTGATCTTGGTATTCGAGCCCCTTGGGTGTAGACCTTACTTAAAAAAAAAAAACAAAGACATAGACTGTTAGAACACCTAGGATAAAGAGAATCTATTAAAAACTGCTCTCTCCACCCCCCAAAAAAGAGGTCACATACACAAGGTGTTGGAATGGCATGGTACTTCTAAAACGCAAGACCAAAAACTAGGATACAATATAATAATACCTTTAAACACTGAAATTTCTCATCTATAGTTCTCTACCTTGCAAAATATCAATCCAGCCTTCGGATATAATACAGGCATTTTCGGTCATGCAAGGTCACAAAATTTCTATTCCCATGCAACATTTCTCAGGACTTACAGAGGACATGTTACCCCAGAAGGAAGCGATACGCCACACGAAGGAACACTCGAGATGTACAAGAGAGATCAGAGAAAGGATGTGAGCAAAAGAAATACTGAAACAGGGGCGCCTGGGTGGCGCAGTCGGTTAAGCGTCCGACTTCAGCCAGGTCATGATCTCGCGGTCCGTGAGTTCGAGCCCCGCGTCGGGCTCTGGGCTGATGGCTCAGAGCCTGGAGCCTGTTTCCGATTCTGTGTCTCCCTCTCTCTCTGCCCCTCCCCTGTTCATACTCTGTCTCTCTCTGTCCCAAAAATAAATAAACATTGAAAAAAAAAATTAAAAAAAAAAAGAAATACTGAAACAGTGAAGAGAAGTCCCAGACTGACAGCACAACGTCTAAATTGGAATAGGAGGACGGGGGTTCAAAAAAAAAAAAAAGAAAAAAAAAGTCTCCAAGGGAAAAAAGAAAAATAAATGAATAGAACACCTAATGTGTCTAGCACATGCCAAGTTTTAAAATACTACCGGCCTATTTCAGGGTGAAGTAGTCATGGGAATACACACACACACACACACACACACACACACACACACACGCGCGCGCGCGCGCGCGCATACAAAAAGGTAAAACAATGATTAACTTCAGGAAAAACATAAATAAAAAGAAAATGTAATCAGAATATACTACACGGCCCGCCTGTGCATACTTCTACATAGCCACAATAATTCAAACACAGAATCGTGCTTTAAACAAAATAGTCACCGAGTTAATACTGTGGGACAAACCGGGGGCTGGTAAATGTCAGGGAGTGGGCGGGGCAGAGCCAAGATCTTAAGCTACATCATCTCCCATGATGGGAAGTCAATATATAATGTTTAAAATAAAATTTAAACAGCCAACGGAGGGGTGTCTGGGTGGCTCAGTCAGTTAAGCATCTGACTTCGGCTCAGGGCATGACCTCCCGGTTCAGGAGTTCGAGCCCCGCGTGGGGCTCTGTGCTGACAGCTCAGAACCCGGAGCCTGCTTCGGATTCTGTGTCTCCCTCTCTCTCCGCCCCTCCCCGGCTCGTGCTCTGTCTCTCAAAAATAAACAAACGTTAAAAAAAATAAGAAAATAAAATAAAAAGCCTCTAGATGAGAAGAGGGTGGGCATCGCTGAAAGGAAAGCTAAAAAGAGTTGGAAGGAGCATCCGTGGGAGCGAGGGGCATGGGTGGGAAATAGGTCAGATTTTTTTTTTTTCGTTTTAAGCATATTTTTAAAAAATTATGCATATGTGTAAATTTGCTAAAAAATAAAATTTAAGTGAAAAGGAGACATATGAAGGAATTAGAGACAGTTCGGAGGACTCTCCAAAGCATGCTTCAAGGCATACCACAGTGAACACTCCTGTAACACCCACCAGGTGCACAAAACGTCCTGACAGCTTTTTCGTACCCATCTCTTAAATAAGAGTGAGAAGCCAAGGATCATCAGACATTTCAAAAAGGTCTCTAACATGAAATACAGGGTTAAAAGCAAAAAGAAACGCAAGTGGGGAGAGGGTGGGGAACCAGAAACTAGGCCGTAGAAATACAATGAGAAGAAAATACATAAAAAAAACTTCTAGTAATATCCTCAGCAAGATAATAAAAGACACTATATGCACGAATTGAGAAGAGAATACTCTTTTTTACGAAGGAATAAAAAGAGGGACACCTGGGTGGCTCAGCTGGTTAAGCGTAGGACTCTTGGTTTCTGCTCAGGGGTCGTGATCTCGTGTTTTGGTGAGTTCAAGCCTCACATCTCTCTACCCCTCCCCCACTCACGCTCTCAAAATAAATGAACTTTATAACAAAGGAATAAAAAGAGGAAGGGGGGGGAAGAAGGTAGGGAGGGAAGGTAGCAAGTCCAGAAAACAAAATTAATTTAAAAATAAATAGAATCCCACAGATGAAAAAAAAAGTAATAGAAGAGTTGTGGGGGGCAGGGGGGCACCACACTGAGCATGCAGCCTGCTTAAGATTCTCTCTCTCTCTCACTGCCCCTCTCCCCTGCTCACGCTCGCTGTCTCTCACTCTCTCTAAAATAAAAGAAAGAAAGAAAGAAAGAAAGAAAGAAAGAAAGAAAGAAAGAAGAAAGAAAGAATTGTAAGATAAGGTTGAGAATATCGCCCAGAAAAAAAAAAAAAAAAAAAACAGAAGAAAAAGACAGATGAACATTCGAAAGGTAAAGGAGAAATTCATGAAGTCTAACATCCAACTAAGGAGTTCGAGAAGAAAGGAACAGGAACAGAAATAGAGGTGAAAAAACAAAACCTACCAAAATGACAAAGCAGGAGTTTCACTGCAAGGGCTCACAAGCACACTGGAGGAAGACAGACCTAGATCAAGGAGAAATTTCAGAACGCAAAGGACAAAGGGAAGACCCTAAAAGCTTCCTGAGGGTGGGGACACGTTATCAAGAATCAGGAGACCAGAGGACCCTAGCGCAATACGGCAAGTTACAACACAACACAGCAAATGCCTCCAGACTCTTTAGAGACAGTACTTCCAACCTAGAATTCCAGGCTCAGCCACAAACTCACCAAATCACGAGGGCGGAAATACAAGCTATCGTTTGACATGCCAGCTCTCAGGAAATTAACCTCGCACATACCCTTTCTCGGGAAGCTACTAGAAGATAAGTTCCAACGGGAGGGGTAAACCAAGAAGGAAGATGATGTGAGAGCCACACAAGGGCTCCTACGTAAGAGAAGCCAAGGAGTCCCTGGGGTGGTAGCCAAGGGCCCGCCCAACATGGAACCAGGCAGGCAAGAGAGAGCAGCAACCAGGCCAGATGGAAGTAGGTCAGAGACGCTGGGAGGGATGTCTTAAGATGTCGAGAGCGAGAGCGAACCTGATGTGTTGGTTGTATTGTGAAAGAAAGAAAAAGCAGTCACGGCAAACAATACAGGGCGGCTTGGCACAACATTTTCCAGGCACAATAATGTAGATACAGTTGTAGGTGCCACAAACTCCATGACGACTATTGAGCAGGTGTGGGGAGGGCCCGTGTGTATGGGTTAGGAGGGAGTTAAGGGGCGCCTGGGTGGCTCCGTCGGTTGAGCGTCCGACTTCGGCTCAGGTCACGATCTCACGGTCCGTGAGTTCGAGCCCCGCATCGGGCTCTGGGCTGATGGCTCAGAGCCTGGAGCCTGCTTCCCATTCTGTGTCTCCCTCTCTCTCTGACCCTCCCTGTTCATGCTCTGTCTCTCTCTGTCTCAAAAATAAATAAACGTTAAAAAAAATTTTTTTTAAAAAGAAGGAAAGCCAACAGATAATGCTAAAGACTGAAAGAAAAAAAATTAAGAAGTGTCAACAAAAGCCTTGTCACTCGGAGAAAAATCAACACCAAAGGAAAAGCCAGAGGCGCTGGAAGTGGTCCTCTAAGGAACAGGGGGCTGGCCTGTGTGTCTGCTGGATCCTTGTAATAAGCCATACAGAACTAGATGCTTCTATGTGTACATACGGCTTCAGTAAAAACAAGAACCAAAGGTTTGTTTCATAGAGACTCAAGAGTACTCATCATTCTAGTATATAAAACCATCCACGTAAAAACAAGGATTTTTCAGTCTTGCCAGACATAGGAATCAACAGGCAGGAGCAAAGCAAATGGTCCTGCAACCGAGAGGCCTGGACACAACACACATCCTTTCTTCTGCCTGATGCCTCAGCCAGAAATATCAGCAGATAAGAAATAACTGACCTCAGCCACTAGTAGGATTCCGTGTCTCTAAGGAAACCAAAATAATCAGGAACTCAGGCAAACACAGGCACCTCAAGTACATCTCACAATTTAGCTGGTAGGCCAGTGTCCACGGGACTAAACCAGAAGGCATGTGCCCCTGCCCCCTCTGCCTTCTGTTATTCAAATTTCCACCAGGGATCATTGAAGCTAGGAAGCTGCTAGAAGCTAGCTAGGAAGCTACTACACAGCCACAAACCTTGGGGGATTTACAGGTTATGTGAGGATGGAAAGGCAGCTCTAGGAAGCACTGAGAATGGCTGAAGATGACAGAACAGCAACAAAGCAGGCTGGCTCTGTGACTAAAAGATTCAGTTTTCTCTCTTCCAGCCTCTTGCAGAGGGGCTACGATGAGAGACTGAAAAGCTGATTAATCCCCGCTTTACAGTGCCGTAAACAAACAAAACTGAAGTCACTGATCATCTATCCCCAGCTTCCATTTCTTCATCTATGAAACGGAGATAAAAATTACACCCCTACCACTTAGAATTGTTTTGAACGCTGAGCGAGCAAATACATATTCTAAGATCAGCGACTGGAGGGATAATAAGCTGTCAATACATTTTGGTTACTTTTCTCGCCCAAGCCTCTTTAAAATCGAGTGACCCGGGACGGGGGTGGAGAATTGGGACTGGGGGAGGGGTGGGGGGAGTGTCTGGCCAACCCAAGAAAGTAGCAAGAGGGAACCCCCGGTTACTCCAGGCTGTATCCTGAGGCATTTAGCCCGGCCCCAAGCACCAGCGACCGTCCATCCGGCCTCCCGCGCTGAGACCCCAACTCTGCCACCGTCTGGCCAGGAAAGAAGGTGGAGGAGGACCAGGGCAGAAACAGTAGACGCACAGCACCCGAGGGCCATCTTCCAGCTACGGCTCCACCTCTACCCCGCGGCAGCCTTTTGATGAGGGGTGCGCGCACGGGGGACGAGTGGGTGGGCAAGAAGCGGAGAGCACCTCGCACTTACAACGAATATTCTCCCACCAACCAGGAGTTACGCAACCGCCTGCGTCAACAAATTCAAAATACTCTTCAGGGACAATGCAGCGAGGTCAGGGACTTAACACAGAAAAACAGCGGCCCCATTCATAAGACTGAAAGCTGGGCTCAGCGACCTTAACCTCTTGAGCTCGGTCCCCTCTGAGAATCTGACGGAAGCTGGGCTCCTCTACCGGGGGGGAATAAAAGGTGCTTAGATATAAATAGATGGGATTTCGGAGCTCACTAAGGCAACCACGGCCCTCGGAGGAAGACCCGGAGTTCAGCGCCACTTCAACCCAGTTCACAGCGGGCCCAACCCAGAGCCACCCGATGACGGAAATAAGGGCGGGAGGGCGGAGGCGGGGCTGACACCACCCTTATTTCGGCCAGGGAGGCGCATTCTCCGTCTACCAGAAAACAAAACAAAAAATGAATAAATAGGAAGGGCTTGCCCTGAGCGCTGCGAGACACGGAGCTGGGCAGCTCGGACGCCAGGGGCAGCCCCCTCCCGGCCCCCTCGCGTCCCCCCTCCCGGCCCGGTACCTGGCAGGGCCACGTCCGCCGCCTCCTCCGCGCTCGCCGCGTCCCGGGCCTCCCCGGCCTCCGCCGCCTCCGCGCCCTGCTCCTCCGCCGGCCCGCGCGCCCGCCGTTCCGGCCCCTC
>NW_024412747.1:9713355-9768188 GCF_014898765.1 Herpailurus yagouaroundi | reverse complement strand
CAGGCCCGCGTCCCCGGCCCACCCGGCCCAGGCGCCCGCGCGTCCCCAGTAGGCGCCGTCCCAGGCGCCCGCCACCGCGGGAGGCGTCAGTTAGGGGCTGGGGTTGCTGCCCCGTCCAGTGAACGGTGCAGCCCCCCCCGGGGTCGCACCCTCTGCGCTCCCCTCCTGACACCCCTGCGCTGCTCTCGTCTCCCAGAAACGAGCCCCCGCGGTCGCTCCTGCTTCCTTCCCGTGTTCACGCAGCACCTGTTACTGTGGGTTTAGCCCCTTTCCACGTGTTAGTACGAATTCCTTTCTTCTCGGCACCCCAAACATTTTTTTCAACTTCATTAAACCCGCCAATCCACCCTCTCAGAGACGTCTGTACAAAAAGCCTGGACAGATTCAGTTGCCTCGTGCGGCAGCAAACAATGTTGCTGCAGCCGTTACAGGTTCAAGTGTGGCCCCACGCAGATCCTAACCCTCCGTTAAAAGGAGCCTTGATACATTCGTAACACAAAAGATTCGAAAGCGGCTTTGGAAAATCAAAATACTTAAAACAGTTGAAAAACAGGCCTAGGCCATCCATGAGTGAGTTACACCGGTCTGGCTTCCGTAATGGGTTTTCCTCCATTCACCTATTTTTTTTTTCATCTACTCTTTTTAAAAAAAAAAATTTTTTTTTTAATGTTTACGTTTGAAAGATGGAGAGACAGTGCGAGCAGGGGAGGGGCAGAGAGAGAAAGGGAGGCGCAGAATCTGAAGCAGGCTCCAGGCTCCGAGCTGGCAGAGAGCCCTACACGGGGCTTGAACTCGTGAGCCATGAGATCATGACCTGAGCAGAAGTCGATGCATAACTGGCTGAGCCACCCAGGCGCCCCTTCATCTGCTATTTTTGCTTCTGTCTTCCTTCATATTCTGCCCCAGCCCCTCATGGAAGCCGACTGATCCAGAGGTCGACACTGCCCAAATGGGACAAGTCAGACTGTCCTGAGAACTTGAAATGAGCAGTCCAGGAGTCATTACCCCTGGATTGTTAAGGGCAGTTTTCTGGATGGACCACTGCATGAGCCCTGGCTGTTGACCTCCCCACAGCGGCCCTGACTTCTCTCTTCCCCAACTTTGCCTTTTGATCCTTGAGACACCCCCCAGGAACCTTCTAATGCATTTCACTTTTGTGGAAGTGGCCAGGGGTGGTTTGGGATGGTTGCGACCCAAAGAATGGTAACAAATATATTAATAACCTGGGGGGAAATGACAATGTGCAGTTGTATGAAAAATGCAGAACGCAAGCTGTCTCAGCCTTGGCTGCGTGATTAAACACCCCAAAACTTAGTGGTTTAACATTACAAAAAGATTGCTTGTTTCTCACAACTCTGTGGGCTAGCCAGGCAGTTCCGGTTTCGCCTTGCTGCTCTAGACTCACCGCACAGTGGCCTTTAGCCGGAGGGAGAGTCGAGCTCATGAGGGCCTCGCGTGCCTGCTGGTGGGGCTGGCTGTGCACTGGCCTCGTTTGGTCCCCTCCCTGTGGCCTCATCCTCAGGAGGCTAGACTGGCTTTTCCACTCGCCCCTGTCTTCTGAGACGGTAATGGCAAGCTGGAAGGCCTGGGAAGGTCATATACATCTCTTCTCCTGCATCTAATACTCAAATAAACCACAAGTCCAGCCCAGATTCAGAGAGAAATAAACTTCACCCCTGCAAGAAAAGGACAGCAGCTAACTTCCCTGAGTGCTTTGTGGTCCTACTTTACAAGGTAATGTGCTGGGTTTTTTTGTTTTTTGTTGTTTGTATAGCTGAAAAATAGAACTAGGAATGATTTGTTTTATTTTTTTTTAAGTGTATTATCTGAGAGTGAGAGCACGCCCAAGTGAGGGAGAGGCAGAGAGAGAGGGAGAGAGAGAGTCCTATGCCTTGTCAGCATGCAGCCCAACGCACGGGGTCTGATCACATGGTTCGTGAAATCGAGAGCTGGACGCTTAACTGAGCCACGCAGGTGCCCCGATTTGTTTTGCTTTTACCTGTTGTGCACACTTAAGCGTGCTACTTTGATTCTAATTTTTTAAAGTGTTATTATTCATCAGGGCTCGTCCACTTGGAGGTGATAAAAACCAATTCAGCCGGCTTAAACAGAAAGGACATTTACTGACTCTGGCTGAGCTAAACCCAGAGTCCCAGTCAATTTCACTGGGATTCTATTTCTTTCTGTCTTTGAGCTCTGCTTTCCTCCTGGGGCTGGCCTTGGGGGGCCCGGGCCCCGCCCCCCAATGTAAATGGACTTCTTCCACATAGCTGAGGAAGAACCCCTTGTAGCCTTATGTTGTCTTAGCTGAGGACCACCAGCATAAGAGAACAAAGATTCTCTGGTCACATGCTTAGCCGTTGGCAGGTGTAGGAAGTGACATGATCGGCCAAGCCTGGGAAACGTGCCCATCTCTGTCGATGGGGATAGGGTGGCAGGCTGAGATTGACAGCCCAGGGAATAAGGATGGAGTGACTCCTCAGAAGGAGGAGTGATAGGCACACAAAACTGTGTGTGCCCACGTGGAGGTTTGTCTTTGTGTCTAAGAAGAACAAGATGAGAATGTTCTAATTTGACAGCACGTGTAAGAGGGATAAAAACGTGGGATATAGTTGATCTTAAGTATGTTGATCTTAAGCTGTTAAGAATTTGAATACAATCGGGGCGCCTGGGTGGCTCAGTCGGTTGAGCATCTGACCTCGGCTCAGGTCACGATCTCACAGTTTGTGAGTTCGAGCCCCGCGTCGGGCTCTGTGCTGATGGCCTGGAGCCTGGAGCCTGCTTCAGATTCTGTCTCCCTCTCTCTCTCTCTCTCTCTCTCTCTCTCCCGCCACCACTCACACTCTGTCTCTCTCTCTCTCTCAAAAATAAACATTAAACAAATTAAAAAAAAAAAAAGAATAGTCTGTTCATACAGCACAGAAAGCTGCCGATGTGGATGAGAGTGTCCGTCATATTTGCAGGTGGGGTTAGGACCCGTAACAGTGGTTACAAGATACAACTGTGGCAAACGTTGTGGACTTGGAGCTGCTTTTTGTTTTTTTAATACTTATGTATTGTTGAGAGAGAGACAGAGCGCAAGCAGGGGAGGGGCAGAGAGAGAGGGAGCCGCAGAATCCGAAGCAGGCTCCAGGCTCTGAGCTGGCAGAGAGCCCGATGCGGGGCTTGAACTCGTGAGCCATGAGATCGTGACCTGAGCCGAAGTTGGACGCACAACCGCCTGAGCCACCCAGGTGCCCCTGGGAACTGGTTTCTTAAGCAAGAGGGAAATTTTAGGAATGGCCTAAGAAGCTCACAGAAGACACAGAGAAAGTGGAAAACAGGCAGGCCTCAAGGAGACCTCTGAGGCCAGGCTGCAGGGGCCTGGATGGACAAGAGGGGGAAGATCTGCCCCCTTGACTTTGGCAGAGGGAGGCTTCAGTGAGAGGCAGCCCTGGGAGAGCCTCTCCACCAGGGTGACTGGGGAGCCAATAGAAAGCAATGCTGAATCCTGGGAGACTATAGGAAAATAATAGCTATTTGCTACATAGGCGTACAGATTCGTTATTAAGACCTGCTAGTCCGACTTCAACTCAGGTCACGATCTCGCGGTCCGTGAGTTCGAGCCCCGCGTCGGGCTCTGGGCTGATGGCTCAGAGCCTGGAGCCTGCTTCCGATTCTGTGTCTCCCTCTCTCTCTGCCCCTCCCCTGTTCATGCTCTGTCTCTCTCTGTCTCGAAAATAAATAAACGTTAAAAAAAAAATTTAAAAAAAAGACCTGCTAGTGACTCAGTCTGGTCACAAAAATGCATGGCTGATTCTCTGGGCTCCCTGCTTCCCAGAGCCCTCCCCAAGCATCTGGCACTATCTCCCCCTCAGGGTGCCACCCCATCCTGGGTCAATAACCTCGTCCTTCTTTAGCGCAGGGAGGCCGTCTTCCAAGAGCTCTCTCCACTTCACTTGTCCTTTCTTCTGAGAAGATGTTCTTTTCAGGTCATGGGCTCTGCTCCCAGTTCTCCGGAGCCCTCCCCTCCACCCCCTCTCCAAACACGAACATACTCAGAAGTCGCCCGTCCACCCTGCCCTTTTTACAACTCCACCTCCCAATGGAGAAGCTACAAACGCTAGATATTCTCCCAGACCCTCTCCTGCGGCTGGAGTGCAGTTATGAGACCCTAAACTCTGTTCATCAGATACTCCTGTCCCGAGGCTTGCCATCAGGGTTTCCTGTTGCATCGGAAGCAGGGAACAGGAGGCTCTCTGGCCGCGGTGTCAGTTTCAAGGCTGAGTTCCTGGGGCAGCAGTGGCCACAGCGCTCGGAGAAACCCCAGGGACCAGAGCCAGCCGAGTCAGGGATGGGGGCCGCACACCCAGGGCTCCAGGGCAGTGGCGGTCTCCGTGGCTATTCTTCCTCTGAGAGCTCCACACCTGTGTTTTCCAGCCTGCCGAGCAATTAGGCGCTTTGTTCAACACACCGGACGGTCCTGACTCCTCCTCTCGGATGGGTTTCCCAGTTTCCTTGCCAGCTTCCTATTTCTCCGTCTCCTTTTTTAAGCCACGGATTCCCCCCATTCTTTCCCCTCCGCTCTCCTCATGCCCCCCCCCCCCCGCACGAGGGATCGCATAGCAGCGGTGACCCCTCTGCATCACGGCATCAATGCCCCGGTGCCCCGCCCCCACTCTGGGGGCCACACCGCCTTCCAGGTCACCGTCCGTCCTCCCCTCGCGCCCAGCTGGCTACCACTTCGAGCTCAGGGTTCGTCGTATCTACCACCGTCCTCGCCCCGCCCATCCCTTCTTCTGGAGTCCCAGTTCCTGCTAACGGCATGTCCGTTCTCCCAGTCCCGGTCAAAATGTCATCTTTGTGACCGGGTGCCCCACGCGCAATCACTCGCTGTTGTGATCACGTCTATCAGGCCGTATTTCCTGTGCCCGTCCTCTCACCCGCCACCTTATCAGCCCAGTTGGGGGCACGCTCACAAGCACCAACTCCCCTTGGCGGCCCTGCAGAGAGCAAGGACCTGATCAGATCAGGGGTCTATACGGTCAGGGGCAGGCCTAGCTGAGCTGCTACACCCACAAGGCCTCCCCCGATCCTCAGCTGAAGGGGAAGCCTGGCCCGTGGCGTGGGAAAGAGCTGTCAGAGCTGTGGGCTCATCCAGACTCTAAATAAGAGAGTCTAGAAAAATAACATCAAAAAAAAAAAAAAATCCCCCAGGACACCTCAGGACTGTTTAACTGCCTTCCTTCCCTCCTTGTCTACAACAAACGTAGCCAGGAATTGTCATACACAAAAGCACACACAGAGAATTCCTTTCACAGGAACAAGATCTAGGCCAAGCATTTGTTTGCCTGGATTGTTCCTGGTCGGCATAACCTTCTCTCTCAAAGCCCTACCAGCCACGGGAAGAATGAAAAGATGAAACACGGTGTGTAGCTTGAATTCCTACCGAGAAGCCTGCAGCCCCGTTAACAGGCAGAGGGTGGCCGTGCAGAGAACGCCAGCCATTTGCACGATCTCTCTGCAGAAGAGAAGTTAGACTCCTTCCTGGCCAGCGGCTTCGGGAGTCCCACGAAGGGGATGGGAAACCACCCAGAGTCCTTCACTTACCGAGAACAGGCCTAGAGCTTCTGCTCCAGGACCCACTGACCACAGACCCTGAGCTTGACCACTAGTTGAGCTCCTCTGAGCGGCACCTCAGCCCTGGGGCGGGCTGTCAGGTGAGAGACCCCTGTCTCAGCCCATCCAGGGCTGAGGTGATTCCAGCCCCGAATCACCTCCCAGAGGCCCCATCTCCTAATACCAACTGGAAGGGTGGGAAGTAAGGAGCATAAGTGGGCAGGGGGTGGGGGGCACTGGTTTCAACATACAAATTTGAGAGGGACACAAACATTCATGCTGTGGCCACCCCTATGTCCTCTGCCCTTCCTCCACCTCTGCTGCCTTTCACCGACTGTTCTAGTTCTTTCGCTGAACAGCTCTACAAGCTCTTCCTCCCTCTTCTCCCTCCCTCTCCCCGCCTCCTTCTCTCTCTCTTTGCTTGACTTCTAGCACAGAGCCTCTGGCCCCCTCCGGAGCAATCCCCTGTCCCTGATCTTCCTACGCTTGGTCCCATCTAGCAAAGAAACAAAAATACCCCCAATTACCTTGACTACTAGATAATACGCCATCAAATCCAGAAACACAGTGTGATTACCATGGCAATTTGTCAGAACACAGTCTCATCTGGCTGCATTGGTAACGCCTGCTTTGCAAGAGTGCTCCACGATGTTGAACGCTGAGCCCCAGGTTGCCTATTTGTGTGTGTTTCTGAAGAAATCTTGGCCCTACCTGCATATACTCTGTCAGCCCACCCCCGTGTAGACCAGGATGCCTTTTTTTTTTCCCCCTGCGGCTTCATAATGTTCATGGAAGGATGGACATTCTACTGTCCACTTAGGTAAGCAGCATAGAAAATCTATATTCCAGGTCCCCCACCCCACCCCAGAGAATAGAGCCCCCAACTCTATTAGGCTTGGGAACAAGAACATATTTTTCATGGAGGATTGCCTAATGGGTATGCACTCACTCCATCGCTCTAAGTGATTATTTCCCCCCTCTAAATCTTTTCCTTGTTTTCTAGCCAACCCATGGGACAAGTGTGCTTCAAGAGCATTTCTCTGGTGTCTCACAGAGGCGTTATATGTGGTGTTAGAGCACTGGCTTCGCGGGTGGATTCTCCAAGAAACAGCCAGATGCGACTTTCTTTTAAATCCATGCAAGGGAGTCGAAATGCCCTGTCTGCCCCTTTACCCATGATCCCCTTGTGAAATCTCACAGGAGAAATCTGTCTGGGTCCTCTGTTGACGCATTGACTTATTTTTCACCATTTGGGCACTGAAACTTCTGTGGTTTTGCTTGGCTTCGAGTGTGTCAAGTTCAGAGACAGGGGCAAACGTGTGGCCCACTCTCGTGCACCAACCTCCCATCACTTTGTTCTGTTTTAATTTCCTTTGGGTCGCCTCTTTTACTGATCTTATCCTATCGCATGGTGTATTTTGGATGCTCACTTAAACCCATTATGAATCCTTTCTTCATGTATGAGTCCTTTTTGGTTTGAAAATCATTAATTCTTCCGAATTGATGTAGCATGTAAACTTTTTTTTTTTTAATTCAGTGAGACTCGCAGGGGTATGTAACGTAAACCTCACAGATCTTACGTAGGAAGGCAAGATATATTAAATATCTCAATGGGAAACCGATATCTAAATACACTTGAGCCCTTTTTGAATTGAGGGTGGGCATCACAATCCCCAAGTAGATGGATAAAAATAAGAATGAATAGCTTGTGTTTCCACTCTTTACATGGCAGCCGTTATTGTGTCACGGTGTTTGAGTGAGGGAAGGGCGAAGAGGGCCAATACAGACTTGCCGTGCACACAGCCACCCCCTCCACCCAGGTGGCACTCCGCCAACCGTAGATGTTACAGCGTGATGTGATGTCACTAGAGTCCTTTTCCAATGCAACATTTGGAATAGTCCGCTTTGGATTATTGTTGTTGGACAAAAGAAGCGATTTGGGAAATCTTTTCACGGTGGGCATCTTTGTATGGAAGAAAACGGGTTGGCAACACGAGGGACCCCACCATCCGAGGCCTTGACATCCACTGCCGAACTGCAGTCGAATTCGGTTTCATGCATGTCACGGAGAGCCTGCTGTGTGTCCAGCACTGTGCTCGGGGGAGGAAACCTAAAAGACCCAGGTCTGGAAATGTGAAAGACTCAGGACTCAACTTCCAGGCCCACTAGCATTCAGTGGTTTCCAGTTGGAGGGGGTGGGGGTCGCATACTCTTCTGGGAATATAAATAAAGCTATAGGCTCTTTCCCCAGAAAAAAATAGATGTACACACAAGACATTTGCCTGCCTGTCATCCTGTCCCCGTGCCAGCTAATGGATCCCAGGGAAAGAAGCCCCATCTCGTGTTCGTGAGGCAAACTATACGCTCAGGTATCTAACAAATGCCTACTAATATCAGGCTTTCTGCTCACATTATCGCAATTAATTCTCAAAACAACTCTGTCAAATAGACTTATTACATCCACTTTAGAGATGGTAAAACTGAGGACTAGCCCTAATAAAACAAAAAACTTGACCAAGATTACGTGGGTAGTAAGTAGCCAATAAAACTAGAACCCAAGCACGCCCCCAACTCCAGAGTTAACGTGCATGTTACTAGAAGGGATGATTAAGACAAAAGGAATTTGGCTGAGGAGCAGTTGGCCAGGTACCCTGAGGCAGAGAATAAAGAGGGTGGGGACAATGTGGTACGGAGAGTAAGTGTACCGGGCACTGGGGCCAGATTGCCTGAGTTTGAATCTTGGCTTTGCCCCTATGTGACCTTGGTCAAGTACCTTAACCTCCTTGTGCTTCAGTGTCCTTAGGCACAAAATAGATGCGGTAGCAAGGTCTTGTGAGGATTGGATACAATTACAGTGTGTGAAGTAATGGAATTTGCATGTGCATTTAATAAGCAACCAGGAGACGGGAGCTCTTTTTTATCAGAAAGCAGCAGCCCAGGATGACCGTGTGCCGAGTAACTTAGGATAGTGACGGCTGGAAAAAAAAAAAAAAAATCAGACTGGCAAGAGTTGAATGAGCTTCAGAAATGAAGTTTCAATGAAGAGATGAGATAAAAGCCAAATCTTAGAATTGTCAAGTCACTTTTGTGCATCTGAAACTAATATAACATTGTATGTCACCTATACTTAAATAATATATATATATATATATTTTTTTTAATAAATAGTGTGTGGGGTGCCTGGGTGGCTCAGTCAGTGAAGCGTCGAACTCTTGATTTCAGCTCACATCACGATCTCACGGTTTGTGAGTTCGAGCCCCACGTCAGGCTCCAAGCTGACGGCGTGGAGCCTGCTTGGGATTCTCTGTCTCAAAATAAATAAATAACCTTAAAAAATAAATAAATAGTATGTGAGTCGTGAGGCAATGAGCGTAGCCCACGTAAGCTGCTCATTTTCAAAGCCTGACAGAGAACAGCCTTCACCATCGTGCAGATCTCTCCCCTGAGAGTTTAAATGAACCTCTGAAACACGTTCTTTCTGAATTTGTAAGAGAGTCACATTGACCGCTTTGGGGGAATTCTACTGTCTGAGTCGGCTCAGGGGGGGTTAGGGCTTCAACATAAGAATTTGGAGGGAACACGGTTCAGTCCACAGCATAGACTTGGCCGGTTCTGGAGATCCACTGTGATGGCAAAGTCCACTCAACTTTCAGAGCCGATTAAACTTTATCGCCCAAAAACGTGACTCAGGAGAGTCAGAGAGTTGCCCATTTTCTGAGCCTGGAGAGGAGAAAGCGCATATGTGAAAGGGACTTGAGTGAACTGCAAGTCAACTACTGATTGTGTGGCTGCTGACATCGCGGCACATCTCGTCATGCCTTCGTTTCAGAACCCTGGGAGTTGGCAACCATGACGAAAATGGCTGGTCAGAAGCCAGGTTAAAGCTTCAGCCCTATGTGGTGAAGGGGCGATAACACCTCCATTGCCTCATCTAGCCTGGGCTGCTGGGGCACGTAAACATGTCTGCCGATAGATGAGACAGGGCTCAGAATGGCAGGGTAAACTTTCAGGATTTTCCAAGCACCATGGTGGATGTTCAAAATGCATTTGCTTTTTGATGATGCAGTGGACTCTGTTGAGTCTCAGACAGGAAACGAGATATTCTAGGGCCACCTGGATGGCTCAGGGGGTTAAGCGTCTGACTCTTAGTTTCAGCTCAGCTCATGATCTCACAGTTTGTGAGTTCGAACCCCACGCCAGGTGCCAAGCTGACAGTGAGGAGCCTGCTTGAGATTCTCAATCTCTCTCTCTCTCTCTCTCTCTCTGCCCCAATCCGCCTCAAAATAAAGAAATAAACTTAAAAAAAAAAAAAGCCAAGACAGTTTGTAAACATTGGCCTTCACAAACTTCTCTAAAAGAAAACTTTTCCACAGGCATAGTAAGGACTTAACCTGGCCCAGAAGGAGGCCTGGCCTTTGCTCTCAGCCCCTGGTGGGTAATCTCCAAGCTCTTGGAATGTCCTGACCGCTGAGTGTCTTTGTTTGCTTGGGCGTCTTGGACCCTACCAGAATGTCTAACAATGTGATTTGTGAGGGGTGCTTTTAAGTCCTGCAATATCAGCTCAACTTCCAAAAGATCTGGAAACTGAGACCAGCTACATACACAGCTGACGAAGGAGCCCCCATAGAGACTGAGGCGTGGGTGAACTTCCTTGGTTGGCAATATTCCACAAATAACGTCACCCATCATTGCTGGGAGCAGTTAGCACTGCCCGTGACACCATGGGGAGGGAACAACCAGAAGCCCTGCTTCTGGAACCTTCCCGGACTGCCCCACGCAACGCTTCCTTTTGCCATTATATTGCAACCATTGGCTTTCAGTGAGTTCTGTGAGTTCTTCTAAGGAATTATCAAACCTGGGGCGTCCCAAACTTGGAGCTGGTGTCCAGAGCGACTGTGATCTTGTGAACTGGGCATGCTACCTTCTCAATATTAGAGATTAATAAGCACAAGTACACAGTGGAGCAAAGGACTCTTGGTGGAAAAGTGTAGATAGTAGAGAAAAAGTGTTTGAACCTTCTGATCATTGCTACAAAGTTAAATTTGAATCCCTGTTGGCAGGAGTGGGTGGGAGTAGATGCAACACATCTCCTTTCATGGATCTCCTGACGTTGCTTAAATATTGGTTACTCCACATTCCTCTAGTCTTTAAAACCCAGAATACGTTTATAAGGTCATTTAGTGAAGGTGGCTCAGTCAGTTAAGTGTCGGACTTCGGCTCAGGTCATGATCTCCTGGTTCACAGGTTCAAGCCCCATGTCGGGCTCTGTGCTGACAGCTCGGAGCCTGGAGCCTGCTTCGGATTCTGTGTCCCTCTCTCTCCGCCCCTCCCCCCTCTCAAAAATAAACATTAAAAAAATTTTTATAAGGTCATTTAGTGAAGGTAAATAAGTTTCGCAAGATCATACACTTATTGTCAGAGCTGGGACCAGAATTTTCTCTTTCATTTTACTCATTAAATGAGTATATATATATATATATATATATATATATATATATTCTGGGAGAGCCTACCTGACATAAACCCCAAAGATGAACCAGGAGAGCACTGTTGTTCATGATTCCCAATAAAGACGTTTCAGATACATAATTTAGAGATACAGGGTATTAAAATAGCGATGAGGGGCGCCTGGGTGGCTCGGTCGGTTGGGCGACCGACTTCAGCTCAAGTCATGATCTCGCAGTTCGTGAGTTCGAGCCCCGCGTCGGGCTATGTGCTGACCGCTCAGAGCCTGCAGCCTGATCCAGATCCCGTCTCCCTCTCTGCCCCTCCCCCACTCACACTCCGTGTTTCTCTCTCGCTCGCTCTCAATAATGGGTAAACATTTTTTAAAATTTTTTAAATAATTTTTTTTCAACGTTTATTTATTTTTGGGACAGAGAGAGACAGAGCATGAACGGGGGAGGGGCAGAGAGAGAGGGAGACACAGAATCGGAAACAGGCTCCAGGCTCCGAGCCATCAGCCCAGAGCCCGACGCGGGGCTCGAACTCACGGACCGCGAGATCGTGACCTGGCTGAAGTCGGACGCTTAACCGACTGCGCCACCCAGGCGCCCCTAAAAATTGTAACAGCAATGAAAGTCCGGCACAAGGGGACTGCAGGGACATCAGTAGCCAGCACTGCACTTCCGTCCTTGCCATGATGTCGAAATACACGACTTTATAATAAGCACCTCTCTCTGCAGTCAGTGATGGCTGGTGGGCACCTCTTCTTGGGCTGTTTCCTTTTCCCGTACAGATCCTTTGACTTCTTAAAATGGAAAGATGCATACATAATATAGTGGTTCTAGTGTAGAACCGTGGTGGCTCGATTCATTAAGCATTTATTGGCGGCCTGGGAGGCAGTTTTCATCCCCGGATGAAGAAGAACTTTCTTACAAATTGAATTGGGCCCGAAATGTGACCGGCTGCTTAGGTGTGGACCACAGAAAACCCTTGCTGGGGATTCGGTTGTTTAGTGGAAGACTGATTTAGATCAGTGAGGTCGCTTACCAGTTAGTATGTAGGGCCCTGCAGTTGGACAGAGCTGGGCTGAACACCCAGCTTCCCCACCTACTCCCAGCGCGCCCCTGGGCGAGGCGTCTGCCTCTCTGAGCCTAAGCTGCCAAACCCTGAGAGATGGGAATGATAACACTCGTGTCACAGAGACGTTGTGGAGGATTCAGTGAGACGTACACGGAGGGCTTCACAAGCACTCCGTAAATGCTAGAAGCTTTGACATTTTACGTCTTAAAGAAAACACATGGAAATCTTTTGCTAAAGAAAGTCTGACCAAGGGAGCTTAAACGGGTGAAACAGATAGAAATATAGTTTCCTTTAAAAAAATTTTTTTAATGTTTACTTATTTTGAGAGAGAGAGTCGCAGGGCAGGTGGGGGAGGGGCAGAGAGAAAGGGAGGCACAGAATCCGAAGCAGGCTCCAGGCTCCGAGCTGTCAGCACAGAGCCCGACGCGGGGCTCAAACTCATGAACCTCGAGATCATGACCTGAGCTGAAGTCGGATGCTCAACCGATTGAGCCACCCAGGTACCCCTAGGGTTTTGTTTTAGATGGAATCCTAGGTATCAATCCTCGCCCTCTAGAAAAACAAGAATATTTGCTAAAGTTTTTACTCACCGTTCATCTCATCTGCAGAAGGGTAGTAGTTCCTGTGAGCATTTCCTACCTGGTCAGGCCAGCTTCTACAGCAGACAGATTCCAAAATCTCCATATTCGAAAACAATAGAAGCCTGTTTCTCACTCAAAGAGGGGGCTGTCCTCCCAGCAGTGAGTCAGGGACCCTGGATCTCCCCATCTTGTGACACAGCCGCCCCAAGGCCATCCCAACACACAGCTTCCAGGTCACAAGGAGAAGGAGAAGGGAGGGGACCAGTTGGAGAAAAACGCCCTGTGTGTTTCTCTTTCACTCTCACGTGACCACCACACTCAGAACTCTACTGACACCAACATGCATAGGTTTTTACACACCAAGCAATTCTGTGACGCCAGCTGGGTGTCCTACAATTCAGTTCTGATATTATCTACCTGGAGTCAGCCTCAGATCCCACAGGTTAAGGGCTCAGTCCCGTAAATGGCCCCCACTTCAGAGGCCAGTCGCAGGTCACCACCTGTCCCCAAGTTACCTACAACTTCTGTGCCACCTGGCTGCAAATCAGAGGTTCCTGTGACCCCTCTCCTTGGATTTGATCATTTGCGGGATAGAATGGCTCACAGAACTCAGGGCGACACGTACTCACATTTGATGGTCTGTTACAAAGGGTATGATAAAGGATATCAATGAGCAGCCAGGTGAACAGACACATAAGGCAATATCCAGAAGGGTCTGGAGTCCAGGATCTTCTGTCCCCATGGAGCTGGAGTGTGCCTCTGCTGGCATATAGATGCGTTTATCAACCTAGAAACTCTCCGAACCCCCTAGGTTTGGGATTTTTGTAGAGACTTTTTCATGTAGGCAAGACGGATGATTAACTCAACCTCCAGCCTTTCTCCCCTTCCCAGAGGATGGCAGGCAGGGCCGAACGTTGCAAGGTTCTAATCGTGGTCTTAGATTGGTCTTGCGGGTCACCAGCCTCCATCCTGAAGCTCTCCAGCAGCCCACTCAGAGTCACCTCATTAGAACAACAGACACTCCAGGGGCACCCGGGTGTCTCAGTAAGTGAAGCGTCCTCCTCTTGATTTCGGCCCAGGTCATGATTCCAGGGTCGTGGGACTGAGCCCTCCATTGGGCTCCACACTGAGTGCGGAGCCTGCTTGAGATATTCTCTCTCTCTTTGTCTCTTTCTCTCTGCCCCTCTCCCCCAGGCGCTCTCTCTCTAAAAAAAAAAAAAAAAAAAAAAAAAGAACAGACACATGTATCATCCAAGAAATTCCAAGGGATGTAAGAGCCCTGTGTCAGAAACCAAGGTCAAAGAGGGGCACCTGGGTGGCTCAATCAGGTAAGCATCCGACTTCGGGCTCAGGTCATGATCGTGAGTTTGAGCCCCGCGTCAGGCTCTGTGCTGACAGCTCAGAGCCTGGAGCCTGCTTCAGATTCTGTGTCTCTCTCTCTCTCCGTCCCTCCCCCACTCACGCTCTCTCAAAAAATGAATACGGCCCGAGCCTCCGATGTGGGGTCAGCACCGGTGTAGGAACAGATGTTACAACATGAACAAAGCCTGCCCTCCACGCGGACAAAGGGAACCCACAAGTGGCCGAGTTGACAGAAGGATTCCTGGTGTGGGAGAAAATATAAAGTGGGAGGAAGGCTTCTCTGAAGAGGGGCATTTGAGAAGAAACCGGAGCTGGACGAACATTTCGAGGACACAGGGTCAAGGCAGGGATGACAGTGAAAGCCTGAAGGGGCACAGGCCACTAGTGGCTGGGGAAGTGCCGGGAGGGGCTATGGGAACAGCTCTGAAGGGCCCCCTGCTTCCTTCCCAGCAGCCCGTGACTATGAGAACGGGGACCAAGCACGACCGTCCGATGCATCACTCTCCCTGCACTTCGTTCGGGAGTTCTTACCTTCCAAGGCTGCAGCTGTGACAGCAATTTCAACGTAAATCACTTTTTTTAAAGTTTATTTGCGTATTTTTAGTAAATCACTTTTTTTAAAGTTTATTTGCGTATTTTTAAGAGAGTGAGGGAGCGAGCAGGGGAGGGGCAGAGAGAGAGAGAGAGAGGAAGACGGAGAAGCCCCAGCAGGCTCTGCACTGTCAGCCACAGAGCCCGACGCGGGGCTCGAACTCAGGAACCAAACTGTGAGATGGTGACCTGAGCCGAAATCAGACGCTTGACCCACTGAGCCACCCAGGCCGCCCCTAATGAATGTTTAATTAATAATAAACTATCCCGAGTTTTCTTAGTTTACCTGTCCTTCTGATTCTAGTTTTATCTTCGGGAACCTGGAAGTGTGTCGATCAATCTTGGATTACCTCCCAGCCCTTCAGGTGTTTAGGAGACAGTCCCGTCCTATCAGTAAGTCATTGACGACATTAGAAGTGGCCTGAAGGGTCACCTAATCAAGCCCTTCACTTGGATAAGGAGGAAACGGAACCTCAGAGGCCAAGCCCTGACTCTCAACCAAGTGTCCCCCTCCCTCCACCCTGCTCCCCCTCCCCCTCTCCACAGGCCTCACCTTCTCCAGTATAAAAGCAACTCTTCCCTGGGGAGAAGACGAGTGTCTCTTCTCCACTGCTCCTTACTTTTCCCAATTTTTATAACACGGGTTTGTTCTTCTGCAGTAAAAAACTAAAACACATGTTTTAAAAATGAAAAAGTTTCCTTTGTTGGGGAGCCTGGGTGGCTCAGTCAGTTAAGCGTCCGACTTCAGTGCGGATCATGATCTCACGGTTCATGAGTTCGAGCCCTGTGTCGGGCTCTGGGCTGATGGTGGGGAGCCTGCTTAGGGTTCTCTCTTTCCCTCTCTCCCTGCCCCTCTCCAGCCTGTGTGCACACAAGCACACACTCTCATGCTCTCTCTCTCTCAAAATAATAAATAAACTCTAAAACAAGTTTCCTTCACTCTCCTTGGTATGGCATTCCACACGCCTCCTTATTCTGGTCACCCAGCTCAACGTTCCAGAATTCATCACTGTTCCCGATCTTAAAATGCAGAGCCCAGACTTGAACTGAGATGCGGACTAACAGAAACTAGGTGAAAACTGATTTTCATGTACTATGGCTTGAACATGATCTTGACACGGATGCTTCAGGAAGGTGGTGCGGGATTGTGTATCTCTTTTAATCACGCCGCAATGTGTTCTATTTAACTCCCCAGTGATTCTTCTCATGAATTGCCAACGTGTTTCTCTCGCATTTAAAAATCTAAATCCAACCTTGGCATTCATCCTGGTTGGCATTGATGCCCACCAGGCATTGATCTGAGCCCGCCATTTCAGGCTGTCAAGCTTGGATGTCAAGTTTGGTTGTCTGCCGACTAGTTGCCCTGTCACTTTCGAAGTGCCTACGAATTTAGCAAGCAGGTTTTCCATTTCCAAACATTGAGAAGCTAGAACAGAATACTCCACCCTCTACGATATCAATGCAGTTTCCAAACATCATTGTTCAAGCAACCCATCTCTCACCTGTCCAAGCGTGTCACTACCCAACCCACATTTCTCCATTTCATGCATAGGGTTTTATGTCGGATGCCATATGAAACAGACCAAACGCCCTTGCGGGATCCCTCGGAGGTATTGACTGAGCACCACAATCTGAACAAGCAATAGCATCACTTTGGCATGACTTACCTGCTCTTTCTGAACGAGTGCAGACTCCCAGAAATCTCCTTTTGCTTTTCCTCATAGTCGAAATCATATATTCAACGATGAATCTCAGGAGTTTTCTGGAAAGCAATGTCACACAGACCTACAGTTTCTCGGGATCTACTATATTTTCCTTTAAAAAAAAAAATGAGGGGCGCCTGGGTGGCTCAGTTGGTTGAGCGTCCGGCTTCGGCTCAGCTCATGATCTCACGGTTCATGGGTTCGAGCCCCGCGTCGGGCTCTGTGCTGACGGCTCGGAGCCTGGAGCCTGCTCCGGATTCTGTGTCTCCCTCTCTCTCTGCCCCTCCCCTACTCATGCTCTGTCTCTCAAAAATGAATAAACATTAAAAAAAAATTTTTTTTTAAATGACATGCCAGCCTGGTTCCAATCTTGTTTAATATTCCTATTATCTAGATCTAAGGTATCATCTGTGATTCTTTTAAAATCACCAAAAAGGGTTCCAGGGGTGCTCAGTCGATTGAGCGTTCGACTTTGGCTCAGGCCATGATCTCCCATTTCGTGAGTCCGAGCCCCATGTCAGGCTCTGTGTTGTCAGTGCAGAACCCACATGGGACCCTCTGTCCCCTCTCTCTCTGCCCCCCCCCCCGGCTAGCGCTCTCTCTCTCTCTCTCTTTCTCTCTCTCTCAAAAATAAATAAACATTTCAAAAATTTTAAATCACCACAAAGGGTTCCAAATTATATCCGGGGGCATCTTTAGAATGCAGTTATAGACTACCTGGGTCTGAAGTCTGAAACTCATAAAGCATCTTGCTCTGCCCTGGATTGTGCTTTTGCCTAAAAGGACAATGCAGAGGAGGGTGAGGCAAAGAGAAACTCTGGTTTTCATTATAATACACGAGCGCTTCTCTGGGGGCATCACTCGACAAAGAAAACCGAGTGCTAGCGTCTTCTCCAACCCTCGTGCGTGTTATAGGTCCAGACATTTCCAAACCGACCAGCTGGGGTCCTCAGGGACTGAACTTTCCCATGGAGCCCTGGATCCCTCAAGGGATCAGGTGGCGTTTCCCGGGCAGCGGGCCACCACGAGCTAGAAGGTAAATGACATCATGGCCAGATTCGGACCGGGGTATCTGTTTCCTCCTCCCAAAACTTCAAGTTCTGTGTGATCCACTTGCCAAGCCAGGCATCATCCTGTGTCACGTTTATAAATAGCTCCAAACATCTCCAGAGGGACTCAGGGGCCCCCTGGACATACAGGGGTCAGCGGAGACGAGAAAGAGGAGAAATGTTTTAAGCTCTTCAGCGATTGCTTTGCACGAATGCTTTGCATTGAACCAAGCCCATGACAGAAACAGATCTATGTATGTGGCGGGTAGGGGCTCGGGCCTCGGGCTCAGCACCTTCTCACTGACGGGGCTGATGGTCCAGATTTGGCTTCTCCAGAGAAACAGAAGAGGACTTGGCTGCGGAATTTATTTGAAGGGTGGCCAGCAGGATTAATCCTAACTGCGAAAATCCTTACCCGGTGGTATTCTGCGTAATCCCAGGTAGCGTGTAAAGCGGTGGTCTGAAAAGACCCAGCATGCACTTCGGCGATCTAGGGGATCAAAGAGACCGATTGGCCAACCGTCCACTAAGCACCCTGCATGCCTGGGCTTGTGCGCTAAGCAGGAGGCTGTTCGAAGAATTGATTTAACCCACGTGACACCACTACTCTGGTGGCCTTATTGTGATACTATTTATCACTGGCTATGTCCCCAGAGGTGGGGGGTGGAGGGCAAGACCCAACTGACATGGGCAACAGAGTCAGCTTCTAGCCCCATCCCTCAGCTCTGGAAGAAGTGAGAGCGGGGCTGGGCCACAGCAATGGGGGGGCGGGGGGGCGGGGGGAAGCAGGGCTCCGCCAGGCGTTTGCCGTCTACAAGGCCATCTATGTCCTGAAACAGTGTGCCCTGCGTCTGTCCCTGCCTGAGTCGTGCAAGAGCCGTGCTGGGTGAGCGCAAGCCTGGGAGAAGGTTTCTGGTCCCCGGAGAAATGTAATGAGCCAGAACCTTCTCGGGGCGAGTATGCATTTGCTGCAGGAAGGATGTCGATTTCTAAATGAGTGCCCCAAATTGCTTTCCTGCCGGCAGCGCAGACAACTGGGTGATAGAACAAAGCCTCCTGCTCGGGAAGTGGCCGGCCATATACGAAGCAAATTGCATGGCTTCTGTCTCTTAGGTGACCCCAATTTCCACCCACCCACCCGCTCCTCAACTACAATGTAAATCATGATCTCCATCCACTTGATGACCTTGGTTCCCAAACCCACTCCAGGAATCCAAGAAAAATACCTTCCCTGTGTCTGTCCTTCCCCACAAGGGTCTGGCTTCCACTCAGAGCTCAGGGATCCGAGCCTTCAGACTTCAGCAAGTCCTTTGAACAAACGTGCCGATTCCCCCATTTTCTCTTCCAACTGCCCCACTGGGAAAGTAGGAACGAAGGCCCTGCTCTCATCGGCCAAGTTTTCAGGTGTGTGAGGACCCATCCCGGACAGAGACCCCAGAGCCGTGACTCCAAGGACCTCGTATGAGTAGGGTTCAACCTTCTAAGAGACCCAGAGTTTTTCTGACTCAGAGGCCAGCTCCAGGGTCCCTGCTCATTTGGTGCCCTGGAAGACTTAGGAATCTAGCTTGGGACAAAATGCTGTGGGTCCTGCAGGTTTGGGGCTCTGAACGAGAACCTGAGCTCCTCAGGGGCTGGCTTCATATCTGATGATGCTAATGCCCGTCCCGACCCGCGTGTGGTTCTTCCTCTCACCGCCAATAAGCGATTCTCAGACACCAGCTGGGTGTACTACAATTCGACTCAGTTCTGACGCCCTCTACCTGGTGTAGATGGTGTCGGATCCCACAGGGTAAGGGCTCAGTCCCACAGGACTGCCCCCCACTTCAGATGCCTGTCGCAAGCCCAGGCTGTTACCTGTGCCTCTGACCAACTAGCTATAGATCAGAGGTTCCAGGGACCCCGTCCTTGGGTTTGATCAATTTGCTAGAGCCTCTCACAGAATTCAGAGAAAAACATCTCATGTACTAGATCACCGATTCATTAAACAAGGAACAGTCCGGGGCGCCTGGGTGGCGCAGTCGGTTAAGCGTCCGACTTCAGCCAGGTCACGATCTCGCGGTCCGTGAGTTCGAGCCCCGCGTCAGGCTCTGGGCTGATGGCTCAGAGCCTGGAGCCTGTTTCTGATTCTGTGTCTTCCTCTCTCTCTGCCCCTCCCCTGTTCATGCTCTGTCTCTCTCTGTCCCAAAAATAAATAAACGTTGAAAAAAAATTAAAAAAAAAAAAACAAAAAAAAACAAGGAACAGTCAGATGGAAGAAACACGTAGGGCAAGGTATGGGGAAAGGGTGAGGAGGTCCCGTGCCCTCTCTGAGGATACCACTCTCCCCAAATTCCCATGTGTTCACCAACCAGGAAGCTCTCCAAACTCTGCCTTTTGGTTTTGTTTTTTTAATTTGAGAGAGACAGAGAGAGAGGCAGCGCCAGTGGGGGAGGGACAGAGAGAGAGGGAGACGCAGAATCCGAAGCAGGCTCCAGGCTCCGAGCTGTCAGCACAGAGCCCGATGTGGGCCTCGAACTCATGAACCATGAGACCATGACCTGAGCTGAAGTCAGACGCTCAACCGACTGAGCCACCCAGGCGCCCCTCTAGCAATGTTTATAGAAAGTCCTTGGTTTGGGCAAAATTTACAAGAGTAAGTAATTTAACTGCAACCTTCCTTCCAGTGCACTTCCTTCATACGGAATGGGGCTGGCTGCGGGTAATTTGGGGACCTGGCAGGTAGGACGCTGAGATATGGAGACGTGAGTTTGGGTTTGGTGGAGTTCCTTTCTGTGGTCACAGGCCCTCCGCGGGGACCGATGATGCGGTGACACTCTGCGAACCTGGCCCATAAAGGGCCACCTGCCACCCCACCTGCCCCAAACCACAGCTTGAGGCCAGCATCAACCTGCTGTGGCATTGAGGACCGTGTCACTCGATGGGGCGAGGAGGCTTCGTAGACTAAGTTTTGAAACGTAATTAGGAAAACATTCGTTGTAGAAAACTGCAAAATACAGGGGAAGGGGGAAATCGCATTAAAAGAAAATCCTCGTAATCTCCCCCATTTGGTTGTGTGCCCTTCTAACACTTATTTAAGTGTATGCCCATTTTAAACAATAAAATTGGGACCCTGCCGATTTTGTGGTTTAATATCCTGGTTTTATGTGAGATGCCTCGTGGGCATTTCCCTCGATCGGTTCAAGATGCTTCAGTACACACGTCTAGTGGTTGCTCAGTGGTCTATCCTACACCACGCAGCGTAGCTTATCAAACTGGGCTAGCCTCGACCCATGACTTACCTCTTCCAATTTAGGCCTATCATAAATAGCACTACGGTGTCCTTGTACATCCATCCCTGCAGGCTCGTTCATTATTCCCTTAAGATAGACTCCTGGGAGCAAAATCACAGACAGGGCACTGTTATGGCTTTGGGGTTTAATTGTCTAAATTGCTCTCGGAAAAGTTTCCCCGTTTCCCTCCCCCACCCCCGCCCCCCACCGGGACGCTGGGAGGCTGCCCACACCGCTAGTCTTCTCAGTCCAGAGTTGCGTGTTAGCTTCTTAAATATCGCCAATTTGATACGCGACGAGCGCCAACTCTCAGTGCCTACATGGCCGTGACTTTGATCACGAACTGTGTTAAACATTTTTCACGTGTTTTGGTTTGTGTGTTTATTTCATGTCCTTTGTGCTTCTACAGAATATGTATCTTAAATCGTGATTTGTTTCGGGGGGCCACCTGGGTGGCTTAGTTGACTGAGCATCTGACACTTGATTTGGGCTCAGGTCATGATCCCAGGGTCATGGGATCAAGCCCCGTGTCGGACTCTGTGCTGAGTGTGGAGCCTGCTTGGGATTCTCTGTTTCTCTCTCTCTCTCTCTGCCTCTCTCCCCCACTCATGCACTCTCTCTCTCTCTCTCTCTAAAATAAAACAATATGTATCATTATGATTTGTACATGTCCATTGCCTGCTTTCCTATTGGGATTTTTTTTTCAAAGTTTTTTATTTATTTTGGGGACAGAGAGAGACAGAGCATGAACAGGGGAGGGGCAGAGAGAGGGAGACACAGAATCGGAAACAGGCTCCAGGCTCCGAGCCATCAGCCCAGAGCCTGACGCGGGGCTCGAACTCACGGACCTTGAGATCGTGACCTGGCTGAAGTCGGACGCTTAACCGACTGCGCCACCCAGGCGCCCCCCCATTGGGATTTTTTAAGGTCAGTTTTTTTTTCTGTTTTCTTTAGTCATGACTATACTAACCATTTCTCTGACCGCGGGGAGTATCTTCCCTGTCAATTGTTTGCAAATGAACTGAGGGCTGGGCGCCACCACTGCTAACATTTCCATCTTCGTGGTGGATGGACGGCCTCTTTGTCCTCACTGAACAGATCTATCCGGGGCACCAATATCTTTTTTTCAAACGGGGTTTGAAGGGCAGTAAGAGAAAAACTGGCCCGTGACGGGCACTTCAGTCCACCAAAACCTCTACTAGTTCAAGCGCAGGACTGATTCACCAACACGGCCCTTCTTTCCAAGGTGGTCAGCCGTGCATGCTTTCTCCAGGATCTCCTCCTCACGGCCGCCTCGGGGACCTCACTCAAGGCTCCCCTGCTGACGACCCGATGGGGGGCTCCTGCGAGAGGAAAAGCCAGCCTCCTTGGCAGGACTCAGAAAGCCTTTCCTGATCTGGCCCCTGCCTGCCTCTCTGGCCTCATCTTCCCCTAGCCCCCGCTCAGCCTAAGTGCCCCGGTGCCGTGCTGCTTACGGGTGGAAAGACCTTCCGCCTTAGCACATCAAACTGTCCACCTTCCAGAACTGATTCTGGGCAACTGCCGCTTCCAGCAGCCCCCTCCCCCTGCACCGCAGCACACAACCCCACCACCCTTGCCGCACTCGTCACAGCGGATCTAGGAGCTTGCTCAGCTGTCTGTGTCGGCCCGTACCCTGTGACCTCTGCTGGCTCTTCTCTCTTTAGTGCCCACTCAACATTTAGCAGGTGCGCCCCACATATTCCCGGGACGAAGGGGGAGAGGGAGAAGGCGGGGGCGGGGCACCCAGTGTGGATCCTGCTGGGGGCTGGGACAGGGGCAGCGTGTGCCGGGTTGGCCTGCATTTCTCGGCAGTGCTTTATGGGGGACCCGCAGGGCTGGCCCAGCCCCCAAGGCTGCATCTCCTGTCGGCACCCGGACTCCTGCCTGCCGGCTGTGCACGGTTCCCGTGGGTCCCCTGGCCTCCTTGCCTGCCCAGGTGGCTGCTGCTCTGGGCCGAGTGCTGGAGGTACAGGGGAGGCTCCATGAAACAAAGCAGGGTGAGGGTCCTTCCCCATCCTGCCCCGGGTTCCGATGCTCTCCTGAGTCATTTTTCCTTCAGGCCACAGTTCCCCCCTAGGGCCTCTTTATACCAAGATCTGACCTTATTGGCTAATTACGGTAGCCATCCCACGAAGCGGACCTATTCTGGGGAGTCAGGAGGCCAAAACGTGGGGGCACAGAAGGAGCACACCATCGCACACGGCAGCGGCACAAGCCCATGGGCCATTTCAACCTCGGCTCTGCCACGAGTGACCGTGTTTCTCGTCCCTACAGCAGCTGCTCACCGGCGTCCGTCTGCACCGGAGTCGTCTGGGGCTTTTACTGAAGTGCGGGTGCCGGGGGGTCCTCCCCTAGATTCTGCCCAGGTGCTTCCAGGGACTCCGATGCAGACGGCCTGAGGACCACACATGGGGAGACACCGCCTTCCCTCCGTGGAACAGGCCGGCGGCCTCGCGTCACCAGGGACCTGGTTACAAGCCAGAATCTCTGACCGTCTCGGATCTACTGAATTCGAATCGGCATCTTGGTTAAAAACAAATGCTTATTTATTTCTTCAATTTTTTTTGAGAGGGAGAGAATCAGAGTGCAAGTGGGGGAGGAGCAGAGAGAGAGAGGGAGACACAGAATCGGAAGCAGGCTCCAGGCTCCGAGCTGTCAGCCCAGAGCCCGACGCGGGGCTCGAACTCACGGACCGTGAGATCGTGACCTGAGCCGAAGTCGGCCGCTTAACCGACCGAGCCACCCAGGCGCCCCGGAAAGTGTTTATTTTTGAGAGAGAGCAGGCAAGCAGGGGAGGGGCAGAGAGAGGGGAACAGAGGATCCAAGTCAGGCGCACAAATGTGTTTATTTCCAGAGTAGAATTCTCAGTCGAGGAAACGGGGTATACTCCGTCTACCAGAGACAAGGATTCCTGACTCACGCGGGCGAGGAAGGAACAGGTACCGTCTCTGGAATATCGAACACTTTTCCTCAAGCGCGAGCTCATTCAAAGACCAAAGGCCGTGGCTCTGTCATGGGTGATATTCTCACGTAGCATAAAAAAGAAAACACAGGCTGGGGCGCCTGGGTGGTTCAGTCCGTTAAGCGTCTGACTTCGGCTCAGGTCATGGTCCCACGGTTTGTGAGTTCGAGCCCCGCGTCAGGCTCCGTGCTGACAGCCTGGAGCCTGCTTTGGATTCTGTGTCTCCCTCTCTCTCTACCCCTCCCCCGCTCTCTCTCTCTCTCAAAAATAAACATTAAGGGGCGCCTGGGTGGCGCAGTCGGTTAAGCGTCCGACTTCAGCCAGCTCACGATCTCGCGGTCTGTGAGTTCAAGCCCCGCGTCGGGCTCTGGGCTGATGGCTCGGAGCCTGGAGCCTGCTTCCGATTCTGTGTCTCCCTCTCTCTCTGCCCCTCCCCCGTTCATGCTCTGTCTCTCTCTGTCCCAAAAATAAATAAAAAACGTTGAAAAAAATTTAAAAAAAATAAATAAATAAACATTAAAAAAATTAAAAAAAAAAAAAAAAAAAGATTCACTGACCAAGTCTAATCCCACCTCCCTGCAGCCCTCCCCTGACCTGAGACGCTGAGGTTTCTGATAAGGATTGGGAAACAGAGGAAGAAACAGTAGGAGAACATGCTCCAGGGGGATCCCCACTGAGGCTGTGTCTGTGGCCTTAAGGGTCGATCTGACAGGTGGCCCAACAGACCTCTGGCTCTACAATTTTGGGGGGCTCAGTCTGCTGGCGACCTGGGGCCATATTTGTAGCCGGACCTATGATGTCACTCCCATCGCATCCAAAACGCGCCAGATTAGGACGGGTCTGTTGGGGAGCGGGACCTGGAAACGCGCTTCACCCCACTCTCGTCTGTGCCCTGGAAACATTACCCGTAAGCGAGCTGGGAGTCAGGGGAGTGTTTCACGCCGTCCTGTGGGGGTGAGCATTGACCAGCGGGTTCCTCCCGGGCAGCCACGCGGCCAGGGATGGGGAAGGGTGTGGTAGACGAGGGCCAAGAGGACCAGGGATTTGTGGCCTGTTTCCCCTTCTCATAAAATAATAGGGTCCGTTCTTTTCCTGCAGGAAAACTCAGAGCAAGTTTTTTTGCAAATGAACTCCAGGAGAAAATAGCTGGGCGGAGAAGCAGCTACGCCTTCCACTTAGGATGATGCGCGAGAAATTGGCCACCCGCCCACCAGTCTGCATCTAACAGGAATACTAACCATCCTTTTTCTTCACCGCAAAAGCGCAGTGCCCCCAGATGCAATGACGTCATAACTTCCGGGAAGCATCTTTCTTGTTCGGGCTTGAAAACGTGCTTTTCTCCTTTCGTTAGATTTTCTGCGAGGAATTCTGAACTGCACAAGAGACAGATGCGGCAGCAACAAAGCGGGGGGGGGGGGGGGGGAGGCGGGGGGGGGGGGGGGGCGCCCAACACCCCCCCGCCCCCCGGGGGAACAAAATGAGCCCCCACCCTTCCCCCCCCCACCATTCAGCGACACGTGTGCCCCACCCCCCACCCGGTGCATTAAAGGAGGGTCCAGACCAGAGGGCTCAGAGAGCCCCAACTCACCCCGGGGGCCAGATGCCAAGCCCCTGAGTGAGAGGAACCCGGATCCGTTTCCCCGGGGGAGAGGCAGGCAGGGGGCTGGTTTTGTGCTTGTGGGATCGCGATGCCCCCTTACTCTTCATTTCCTGACCTGTTCCACCGCCCCATCTGTACATGTGTTGTGCTGGCACACGGAGGGCCCGGCTCTGGCCGCCGGCTGCAGCGCCCCAGGATTCAGGCCGGAGGCCCCAGGGGTGCCCAGGGCGCTGGCTGGTGGGTAAGGCGGCTGCGCTTCTGCTCTTGACTCCTGGCCCTTTAGACACCACTTTGGGGACAGGGACCAGGGACGGTGCTGCAGGGAAGGGGCCAGGGAGGGACCAGGAAGGAGCCAGGCTCGCCGGGGAGTGGGGGTGGGGGGTGGGTGATGCCCGTCGGCAAAGGAGGCTGAGGGTAGTGGCTCTCTCTCTGGGCGATGCTCTCTCTGGTGGGGCTGCTCTGTCCCTTCAGATCCCACCAGGGTCCTGCCTCTGGTCTGGCAGGCTCTCCCCTCGCCCCACCCCGCCCCATCAAGGGAGCCTCACCCCATCCCTCACTCCACCCCATTCCTTCTGCTGGGACATGAAGGCGGGAGGTGGTATGGCCGGCAGTTAGCACCCTGTCCCTTGGCAGGGGGCAGGGGAGAGGCCGGGGCACCTCTGAGACCGCCTTCCCCCGGTGTGTCAGGGCCGGGCTGATCCCCAGCGCCCCGGGGCCTGACTTCAGCCCTTCCTTCCCACTCAAGAGAGGTCACTGGCATCCAAGCCGTTATCCCTAGTAGAGGGATAATCCTGCCTCCATACACTCCATCATTTATGACTTGGGAGTGTCACTTCCAGGACAACAAGTCACAGGTGGGGGCCTCCCCGGGAGAGGTTGCGATGGGCAGGGGGCCGAGCCACCCTGGCCCTCCCCCTGCACCCAGCGGTAGCAAAGTACTGGTAGGCAAGGGCTGCCCGGGTGACACTGAGGCGGCTGGGAGGGAGGAGCAGGGAGAGGTGGGGGAGGGGCCCAGGGAGCAAGAGGATACAAATCCAAATCTGAGTTTTTCCTCACGCAGGGCTCAGAAATGCGCATCTGCAGAACTGGGACAGGTCACCTGGGGATTAAGGAACGGGATGAAGCGTCAGCTACGTCAGTCAGTTACGACCTCCTCCCCCAGCACTGCCTGGGTGACGTGTGACTGAGGCCCGGGATTGCCCAGCGTGCTGATCTCTGCCAGGAGCCATCGGTGGTGGGCGGCAGTGGGGGCTGGAGGGCCGCGAACCCCGGGCACCTGAGAGCCCTGGCAAGCTTCTGCCCGCCTCTGGGCTTGACGGGTCCTCCTGTGTCTACAGAGGGCTTCAGGCTCAGCGCTCCCTGAGACCCTTCTAGCTTTAAGAGACTGACTCTGACTCTGAGAGATTTAATACTGATTGATGATTCACCCTCAAGGCCTGGAGGTAATTTAAATGGAGGCCAGGGGATTCTTCATAAAGAATCAAAGCATCAGGCGGGTAAAACAGAATCACTTAACCATCAGAGTTCAACATCCGGAGGTAGGCCTAGCAGAAAAAAAAAAAAACAAAAAAAAAAAACAACCTTTGTTCTCATTGTTTTTTAAACGTTTTATTTATTTTTGAAAGAGCGTGAGCAGGAGAGGGGCAGAGAGGGGGCGGGGACAGAGGATCTGAAGTGGGCTCTGTGCCGACAGCAGGGAGCCCGATGCGGGGCTCGGACTGACAAACCTTGAGATCATGCCCTGTCGGACAGACGCTCCACTGACAGCCACTCAGGGGCCCTGCAAAAAATAAATAAATAAATAAATAAATAAAAATATTTTTTTTTTAATTCTATCTCTGCAAAGCCAAATCAGATCCGAAGGAGGAGAGGAAATGATTGCCTCATCAGAGGGAGCACAGCAAGGAGAGGATAAGGGCTCGCCAGGGAGGATACTTCCAGGACCTGTCCCGCCAGTACCTGGCTCCTAATAGTTGCTCACTAAATGTTTGCCGAATTGGATAGACATAAATAAAGCTTCCCTAAAGAACTGTGCCCGTCCTCCGCCCCCCAAACCATTCTCCTTTCTTACACCTTTATGGAATGCCCGCATTTTAGTTGAGCACAGGGCCGCTCAGAATAAAAATGACTTTTCTGGGTTACCCTTGAAGCGATGTATTTTGGCCAAGTTTTGACCAATGAAGCACTAAATAGCAGCTTCCAGGAGCTTTCCGTAAGACAGCTAGTCACGTCCTTTGCCTCCCTCCTTCCTGCTAGCTGGAATGTGTGTGTGACGACCGGACTTGTGCAGCCACATTGAACCACATTTCCATCATTGATGATGCAAATTAAAACCACGCGAAGCAAGAGAGATGGCCCTGGGTGTCTGAGAACTTTGTGGAGTAGAGCCACAATTCCAGTCCTGGATGGTCTATCCTCAGGCTTTTAGAGGAAAGAGAAAGACATTTTATCTTATTTAAGCCACTGCTATTTTGTGTCTCTTACTCACAACTGAACCTGATCCAAACTGGGGCACTATGCTTTGGCTGTCTAGAAGTCCTCAATAGTGCTTATTGAATGAATAAATGCCATGCTCATTATCGAAAAATAACAAAATCAAGAAAATATAGACAAACCAGAGAAAATTCGAGACTCGTGTTAATAATCAGTAATAGCCAGCAACGCCTGGGTGGGTTGGTTGGTTAAGCGTCTGACTTCAGTTCAGGTCATAATCTCTCAGTTCGTGAGTTCGAGCCCCACATCAGGCTGTCTGCTGTCAGCAAAGAGCCCGCTTGGGATCCTCTGTCCCCCTCACTGTCCCTCCCCCCCACCCCCATGCTCTCTCTCTCTCAAAAATAAATAAACATTAAAAAAAAGGTAATAATAACTGGGTATTAGCTGGGAGTAAAACAACCGCTGAGATACTAAATACCAAAATACCCCACAGAGAGAGAGCGTTTTCCTAGAACTTGGCAGCTAGCTCAACTGTGCAAAACTGAAACCGTATTTTCTATAACCATGCTATACTTTTTCTTGAGTCCCTGTTTTCTCCCAAGAGCAAAAAGAATCTGGCCATTTCCAGGTAAATTTCGTTAATGACCGTGAAGTCAGTCTACGACTTAAAATCGGATGTTTCCGTCCTCCTCTCCCCTGGGGATGTGGCAAGGCCCTGGGGGGGACTCAGGTGAGTGCTGATGAGGAGGTGCTGAGCTCAGTCCACCTGTGCCCACGTGGCCCTTCTGGGGGGACCTCATTCCCACAACTGTGCGTCCTTTCCAGCTCTGCGAGGAGCCACGACCCCCTCCCCAGGACCCCCAGCTCTCTCAGCACTTGTGGGGACCTCCCGGGGTCTCAGGAGCTTTCCCGGATCCAGCCTGACCACCTCACCCCCCTGAAGACCCCACTTAGATCCTGCTCCACGCTCTGGTTCGTGCTGGCCACGTCCCAGGGCTCGGGGGTCATTATCAACCTATCGAGGGGTCATGATCATGGCTCACTCAGCCTGGGTGTGCCTGCCACAGAGTTTCTCCTCTGAAACTGATGACATAGGTGGCCTCCCCACTACCCTACCATCCTAAACTTGGAAAACCTCTTTGCCTGCAGCCCCAAAGAGCTTGCCTGTCCTCATTCTGTGGTGAAGAAAATAAGCTATAGGTAAGCGTTCTCCCAAATGTCACTTGCAAGCGTCTTCCTGTCATTTATAGGCGAACTTCAAACAGCTCTTCGGTTCTTAGACCTTTCATCTCCCTTAAAGCCCGGCCCTTGCCAATTGAGATCCTCGGTTTTCAAGACATTACTCCTCTCTGGTCCTCACAAGCCTATTTTCTTTAGTGTCAAGGCTAAGAATTTGATTGTTTTCTGACTCTGAACTTGGCCTCTAATGTTGGAAAGAAGGGCCATGGGATACAAAGGAATACCAAGAATAAACATGAGCAGCCTTTTAAAGGGGCACCTGGGTGGCTCAGTCGGTTAAGCATCTGACTTTGGCTCAGGTCAGGCCCTCACGGTGCATGAGTTCGAGCCCCACCTATAGAGCCTGGAGCCCTCTCCCGATTCTTGTCTCTCTCTGCTCCTCCCCCACTCACCCTCTGTCTCTCTCCCTCAAAAATAAACGTCAAAAAAAATTATTTTTAAATGAGCAGCTAATATTTCAAAATGTTTTCCTACCGCATTAAGATAAATGGAACTTTTCGTGTCTCAGAGAGCGCTCAGGGATGAAACAAAAAACAAACAAACAAACAAAAAGAATCACAAAGAAACCAGCCTCTCCTGAGGCTCTAAATTCCATGGCACCGCTCTCACCTCTGAGCTGTGGTCTTTAAGCCTATTTCAGCCAGTGTTCTATTGCCCCTGAAAGCCTCCTCTCAAATTATGCATTTGTCTTTGGGGACTTTGCTCAGTCCAGGACGCAACGTCCTCTTTAAGAGGGCTACCGGAGACAACTGCCTTTGGCCTCGCTTTACTGAATAATCGCACTTCTCTTTCTCACTGGATACCACGGACACCCTGAGTCACCGCTGCAGAACCTGCCAGGGATTTGTTGTACTCGGGTGTGATAAGATACACAGACGTGGAAATATCTGTCACGAAGGAAGCAGTCTTTATACCCATGGATTCCCTAGAAATGAGGGAACACCAGGTCAGTGCGGCGGTGGACGGAGCGCAGGTGACATTTCGTCGCCCGGAGCCTTCCCGGTGGCTTCCACTGAGGCAGGGTAAGCAGGTTTGGGATTGGCTAGTTTGAATAAGCTCGGCGGGTTTGGGGGCCTGGGGCAGGCAGGGCCTTCACTAGGTCATCAAGGCCCCAAGATGTGAAAACATCAGGATGAAGACGCGAGAGTCCTATACCTGCTCGCAGCTCCCTCTTCGCATAAGCTGTTGGTGAGCTCAGAATTACACTTCTGGGGGCGCCTGGGTGGCTCAGTCGGTTGAGCGTCCGACTTTGGCTCAGGTCACGATCTCACGCTCTGTGAGTTCGAGCCCCGCGTCGGGCTCTGTGCTGACTGCTCAGAGCCTGAAGCCTGTTTCAGATTCTGTGTCTCCCTCTCTCTGCCCCTCCCCCGTTCATGCTCGGTCTCTCTCTGTCTCAAAAATAAATAAACGTTAAAAAAAAAAAAAAACACTTCCGGTTCATCTGAACCTGCCTGGCTAACTAATCTCACTCCTAGGTTTACCTTAGCTTCTCGACCCTCGATGCCCCAATTTCTTCACTCATTTCCATTTCATCTTTCAGAATCTTGCGGAAGCTATCATAAAGGCATAAATCCCTTTTAGAACAAGACACTGTCGGCATAAATAAGTGAAGGAACCCCTGACCCTTCCCGCGAGGACTTGCACATCGTGAACGCCGGCATATGGTCATTTTGTGAGAGGCCATCACGATCGCTGCACAGCGTGTCCCGTGGCTCGGGAAAGGGGCCCCGGAGCTAGAGCAGAGACGCTGGCCCAGCTTCCCGCCAAGGAGACAGGCTAGGGTGCCTCAGTGCCGGCCAGCTACCCATCTCGAGAAGCGGGACCAAGATCCGGACTGAGGAAGCCTAAAGCCACAATCTGTGCCTTTGACCCCCCGGGCAACTGCCTCAGGACGAGACTCTTGGCCCGGCCTCTTTTGGTTGAAAGCGACAGAAACCCAACTCGAAGCGGTTCAAGCCAAACAAACACCAGTAGGGAGGCATCTGTAGACCCCAGCAGGGAGGACGCACTGAGGTGTAGGAGCCCGGTCCCCAGATGCAGTCTGAGCATCGCCACCTGACTCTCCCTCCCCCAGCCCCCACCCCAGGGCCACAGCTTCCTGGATCCCCCCCCCCCAACACCTGTTCGGCATCCCCAGGCCCAGAAGAAGCGAGCCTCCTTCTCTGAACACCACAGACCGGTCTAGGCAAGGACTCTCACTAGACGGATTTGGATCACCGGCTCATCCAGGACCAGCCGTTGTTTCCAACTTGGCTCAAGCTGGCTCATGTGCCGGGTCCCTGTTTTGGGTGGGGTGGGGGGGAGGGAGGGGGACAGGTGACACACAGCAGTGTGACTGACAGCGCAGGGAGGAAAGCAGGAGTCTAATCGATAGACCAAAACACAGGTGGTTACCAGGTTACCAGAAAGCGTCCACACCACTAACCGAGCAGCAGCTGCTTCACAGGAAAGACACCTCGGTCCGCACCTTCCCAAGCTGTGAGCAGGTCTTCTCCTTCCCCAGAGCCGAACGGGGCACATGTGGGCGATTTCAGCACTCGGGTTCTCACGCTGGAGGTGACACAGGGACGCGGCGTGTGCTCTGCTAGTAAATCCTTCCATTGGGAAAAGGCTCTTTCAATTAAGGCAAAGACATGCCAGACGACCATGGGTGCCGAGGCAGGGCCCTTAGGAACCCGGGGCTTTGACAATGAACCAGAGACACACTGATGTGAGGGCTTCCCACCGGAGCTAAGACGCCTCCCTGGACGGCTTCCTGGGTTTCCCATGCAGACTGTGCCAAATGTGGTCCCAGTATCAGGCCAGGCGTCTCAATATTTTCTCCCAAATACACGGTTGCCTTACAAGTGGCCCCGAGTGACGGGTAGTGTGAAGGTCACCAAAGTCCCCCGGGACTCGCACAACACCTCCTTGCCTACCTACGGTCCCAGGGGTAGGTGCTTCCTTGAGATTAAGCTCTACCTCGTGAAATACACAGGGACCAAGTGAGGCAGACCCACGATGCTCCCATCCTTCCAATGAGGCCATATCTGTCCCTCGGACCTGGGCAGACAAGGACCTTGACACCAGTTCATGGGGAAGGAGAGTTCAGCCCAGGGATGCAGCCGTGGCAAAGCAGGCACCCGGGCCCTGGGGCCCCTCACATGTTCTGTGTGGCTCCGCAAAGAGGGACACGTTATCTGGCTTCTTGAAAACCGCATTTGATCTTAGCCGAAAGGCCGAGAAGCGATGGCTTCTTGAAAACTGAAATCAGACTCACGAACGGTATCTGTCAAGGGAAGGTTTAGAAACAAAAAGGGTTCCAAACGCAAAAAAAGAGGTTTTTAAAAATATATTTATTTGTTTATTTTGAGAGAGAGAGAGGAGGAGGAGAGGGAGGGAGAGAGAGAGAATCTGCACTGTCAGCGCAGAGCCTGACGTAGGGCTCGATCTCACAAACCGTGGGATCGTGACCTGAGCCGAAACGAAGGCTTGGACGCTCAACCGACTGAGCTACCCAGGCGCCCCCCCAAAAAGAAGTTTATTTATGCAAAAGGGGCAAGGGAGTCAGACTTCAGTAACACTATCTCATCCAATAATAGAAAAACAAACAACAAGCAAGTATCTAACATTAAAGACGCTACAAGATGACCATGTTTATGTCTGTGTTTTCATGGTGGAAAAACTAACTGTTTCTGTTTAGTTGTTAGTTTAGTTTAGTTTAGTCTGTTTAGTTAACTGTTTCTGCCCAGAGTCTAGACTTACAAGAAATGCTCAAGATTTGGTTCTTTGGGGGCCAAAACTCGACAGAGTATCTGTATTATTTTTATTTTGCGTGAGGGTACAGAGTGTTTTTCCTCCCTGGCTGTGGAAAACGATCCGCACACACATTGATAACGGAGGCTGAGCCAAGTGCCGGCTTCCACGGGATGAATCATTTGTTTACATTCCGGTCCATCTCTCAACCAGGCCCCTCAAAGACACGATCAAAATCAGTACCACTCCTAGGGGAGCACTCTTTTCCTCTACTCCAATCAGGAAGGCCATAAGGCCATAAGGAAAAGAGGCTTCCACAAAAATGACACACGTAATCTTCCCCTAAAAAGATGAAATAGTTAGTGCTGAAGCTGGCTTAATTCTATTTCTTTCAGCTTTTTTCTTATTCTCTGCACATCCTCTGAGATACATGAATCATTACATCTGTTGAACTGGGTTTTTTCTTTTTAATGTTTATTCATTTTTGAGAGAGAGAGAGACAGAGCATGAGCAGGGAAGGGGCAGAGAGAGAGAGAGGGAGACACAGAATCCGAAGCGGGCTCCAGGCTCCGAGCCGTCAGCACAGAGCCCGACGCGGGGCTGGAACTCACAGACCGTGAGATCATGACCCGAGCTGAAGTTGGACGCTTAACCGACTGAGTCACCCACACACCCCTACATACGTTGATCTTCACGAAGGAGAAGAATGACTATCTTGAAATACTATTCTTGGTACTTCCTTCCCGCCCTATGACTCTTTAATCAATAAGAGGCTGAGTTTTGCTGCATCAGGAGAGGCTGAACTAAGAGAGAATATTCTTGCCTTTGACTTCTAAACTGGGGTCTTGGAACCCATGCCGGAGACACAGTACCAAAGGTCAAGGGTTTTATTTGCAAATATCTCACTTGCTGAATAAGAACAAGAAAGACACTGGAGTCTCGTGAAGGACTCGGAGTAAAAGCTTGCACCCGCACACACACACAAGACACACGCACACGTGCACAGGCATTCACACACACGAACACACACTTGGAAGAGTCTGTTTTCCCACCACTCCAAGAAGACAGAACTTCCTGTTGGGAACGTGAGCCTGTTTTGCCAACAACACCCAATTTCTCTCTCTCTCTCTCTCTCTCTCTCTCTCTCTCTCTTTGTTCATGTAACATCTTTTTTTTTTTAAGTTTTTATTTTAATTCCATTTAGTTAACAATACAGTGTTATATGAGGTTCAGGTGTACAACACAGTGATTCAGAAATTCCATACATCACCCTGTGCTCATCACGACAAGTGCACTCCTTTTTTTTTCTTTAATTTTTTTAAACGTTTATTTATTTTTGAGACAGAGAGAGACAGAGCATGAACAGGGGAGGGGCAAAGAGAGAGGGAGACACAGAATCGGAAACAGGCTCCAGGCTCCGAGCTGTCAGCATAGAGCCCGACGCGGGGCTCGAACTCACGGACCGTGAAATCATGTCCTGAGTCGAAGTCAGATGCTTAACCGGCTGAGCCACCCAGGCGCCCCACGACAAGTGCACTCCTTAATCCCCACCCCCTATTCCGCTCATCCCCCTCCCACCTCCCCTCTGCAACCACCAGTTTGTTCTCCATAGTTAAGAGAACTGTTTCTTGGTTTGTCTCTCTCTTTTTCCCCTTGGCTCACTTGTTTTATTTCTTAAGTTCCACCTATGAATGAAATCATATGGTATTTGACTTTCTCTGACTGACTTATTTCACTTAGCATTATACTCTCTAGTTCCATCCATGTTGTTGCAAATGGCAAGGTTTCGTTCTTTTGATGGCTGAGTAATATTCCAGTGTGTGTGTGTGTGTGTGTGTGTGTGTGTGTGCCATTTCTTCTTTATCCATTCATCAGTCAATGGACACTTGGGCTACTTTCATAGTTTGGCTATTGTAGATAATGCCGCAATCAACATCAGGGTGCACGTATCCCTTTGAATTAGTGTTTTTGTATACCGGGTATACCCAGCTAGATAGTGGGGTAGTTCTATTTTTAATTTTTTTGAGGAACCTCCATACTGTTTTCCATAGCGGCCGCACTAATTTGCTTTCCCAACGACAATCCAGGAGCTTTCCTTTTTTTTTTACCACATCCTGTCCAACACCTGTTTTTTCTTGTGTTGTTGACTTTAGCCATTCTGACAGGTGTGTGGTGATATCTCACTGGAGTTTTGATTTGCATTTCTATGATGAGCATCTTTTCATGTGTCTGTTGGCCATCTGGATGTCTTCTTTGGAAAAATGTCTATTCGTGTCTTCTGCCCATTTTTAATTGGATTATTTGTTTTTTGGGTGCCGAGTTTTGTAAGTTCTTTATAAGTTTTGGATACTAACCCTTTATCAGGCAAGTCATTAGCAAATAGCTTCTCCCATTCCGTGGGCTGCCTTGTAGTTTTGTTGATTGTTTCCTTCACTGTGCAGAAGCTTTTTGTTGGGATGAGGTCCCAATGGCTTATTTCTGCATTCATTTCCCTTGCCTCGGGAGACATGTATCTAGAAAAAAATTGCCCTGGCCAATATCACAGAAGTTACTGTCTGTTCTCTCTGCTAGGATTTTTATGGTTTCAGGTCTCACATTTAGGTCTTTGATCCATTTTGAATTTATTTTTGTGCATGATGTAAGAAAGGGATCCAGTTTCTTTCTTTTGCATGTTGCTGTCCAGTTTTCCCGACACCGTTTGCGGAACAGACTGTCCTTTTCCCATTGGCTACTCTTTCCTGCTTTGTCAAAGATTAACTGGCCATATAGTTGGGGCTTTATTTCTGGGTTTTCTATTCTGTTCTATTGATCTATGGGTCTATTTTTGTGCCAGTACCATACTGCTTTGATTCCTACAGCTTTGTAACATAACTTGAAGTCTGGAATCGTGATGCATCCAGCTTTGCTTTTCTTTTTGGGGGCACCCGGGTGACTTGGTTAAGCATCCGACTCTTGATTTCACTGTTCGTGAGATCGAGCCCTGTGTTGGGATCTCCACTGACAGTGAGGAGCCTGCTTAGGATTCCCTCTCTCCCTCTCTCTCTGTCTTTCCCTACCTCTGGCTCCCTCTCTCTCAAAATAAATAAGTAACCTTAAAAAAAAAATGCATCAAGTTCCAGCCCCGCGTCCGACTTTGGCTCAGGTCACGATCTCTACCTGTGAGTTTGAGCCCCACATCAGGCTCCGTGCTGACAGCTCAGAGCCTGGAGCCTGCTTCGGATTCTGGGTCTTCCTCTCTCTCTGCCCCTCCCCCGCTCACGCTGTCTCTCTCCGTCTCTCAAAAATAAATACACATTAAAAAAAAATAGAATTGTGATAGATGAAAAAAAGCAGTGTTTGTATTTCTTTGTTTACTAGTGACGTTGAACTTTACTTTTGTTGGAGTGTGTGTAGAATATGCTCACTTGCTAAATTTGTCCTCTTGGGACTAACCCTTTGCCCGTTTGTTGAACAGCACACCCACTTTTCCTTCGAGCTTGCGAGAACCGTCTCCATGCCCATTTCTGGGCTGGCTTCTCTGCTGCAATCACGTTTCACGGCCCCTCATTGCAGGGCGGCTCCTTTCTGAACCGCAAAGTTGAAGTGGATTTGCAGTTATTTGCACATTATCAGTTAGCGTAGGTGCGTGCCGTCGCCCTTGGCTGGCGTCGAGTTTCGGGTTTCACGCTGGCAGAAGCCCTTGTCACCAGGGATGAGACACTTGCTTCCCTCAAGTGTCTTTCCGTGACCGGGGCCGAGAGAGAGCACTCGATGGGTTTCCGCAGCTCTTAGGGCACCCTTGCTGGTTGGGCGAGAAGGGAGAAGGGGCCGCAAAGCTCAGAGTGACGTGAACCTAGACGGGAGGACGGAAGCAGTGAGATTTGGGCAAGTGGTGGAATTTCTCTGGGCCTCTGTGACCTCACCTAAAAAGTGAGGGGATGATACGAAGGGGGAACGCTGTGCCTTTACAGAGGTTAGCTGGGCGGAGAGAGTGGGGGTGGGGTCTATCACTAACATTTCACTCCACTTTATCAACTACCCATTCCGCTACCCTCCCTTCAGTCCATCTGAGTTTTTTTTTTAATTAATTTTTTTTTTATTTGAGAGAGAGAGAGAGAGAGAGAGAGACAGCACACAAGCGCATGAGCAGGGGGGAGGTGCAGAGGGAGACTAAGAGAGAGAACCTTAAGCAGTCTCCACACTCAGCGTGAAGCCCAATGAGGGGTTCGATCCCATGACCCTGGGATCGTGACCTGATCTGAAACCAGGAGTCGGACACTCAACTGAGTGAGCCACCCAGGTGCCCCCGATCCATCTGAGTTTTGATACTTTTTTTTTTAACGTTTATTTCCTATTTTTGAGACAGAGAAAGACAGAGCATGAATGGGGGAGTGGCAGAGAGAGAGGGAGACACAGAATCTGAAACAGGGTCCAGGCTCTGAGCTGTCAGCCCAGGGCCCGACGCGGGGCTTGAACTCATGGACCGCGAGATCATGACCTGAGCCGAAGTCAGCCGCTCAACCCACTCAGCCACCCAGGCGCCCTGCCTATCTCATTTCTAAAGAGAAAAGTGATCATAACCCCGGTGTGAGAGGGGCCCATACATCTCCACCTGCCCCTTCTGTTCACTTTTTTATTCTTTTCTTCCCTTCTGCAGCTAGGGGTTGGCCGCTTACCTGTCTTGAGTCCTCATTTCCTTCCCGTCCCAGGAGACTCCGCAGCCTAATTTGAAACCTCTACTTTGACGCCACAGCCAAAGGGAATTCGTCCACGTTTGGGGACATGCCAGGTGCACATTAGGCCAGTTTGGAGAATTATGTGGCCGGGGAGTTAATTCTACAGGAATTAGCACAAGCATTATTTCCCATTAGAAGGCTTGGTCTAGAAAACATTCAGCTGGAGACGACACGTCCCTTTAGTGAAGGTGCAACCTTCCCACAGTCTTGCCATTTTCGCAGCAAAAAAATGCCACTGGAAAAAAAAGGAAAAGGAGCTGGTACGAAAATAGGACAGGAGTGGCAGGTGTTCTGGCCTACCTTCATCCCATTCAGTCCCCCCCCCCCCCCCCATCGCTGAAGTCATGACTGGGAACATCTGTTCCCACATCTGACAGCATGTGGGGCAGGACAACATTTTGGAACAGTCAGCAACTGAGAGCAGTCCGTCCAATTAACAGAAAAAATTACAGGGGCGCCTGGGGGGCTCAGTCGGTTAAGCCTCCAACTCTTGATTTCGGCTCAGGTCACGATCTCGTGGTTCATGAGTTCAAGCCCCGCGTTGGGCTCCGCGCTGACCGAATGGAGCCCGCTTGGGATTCTCTCTCTCTCTCCCTCCCTCCCTCTCTGCTCGTCCCCTGTTTGCACGCTATCTCTCTCTCTCAAAAAAAATTATACTTAAAGAGAAAATAATGAAAATAAATAAATAAATAAATACATACATAAATAAATAGATGGATGCGCCGTTGGGGTATTAGCATAACAGACCTTAAAATTTCAGAGATTGCCCACACCCACACAATCTGATTCATGTATTCATCAATTCACTATTTATTGAGCATCTAAGTGTTACTTTATTTTAGTTGTTTGATTCATTTGATTTGATTTGATTCGATTTGATTCGATTTCATAGAGAGAGAGGAGCGCGCGTGGGAGAGAGAAGCAGAAGGAGACAGAGAGAGTCTTACGCAGGCTCCGCGCTCTGGGATCGTGACCTGAGCGGAAATCACGAGTTGGACGCTCGACCAACTGGGCCACCCAGGTGGCCGGCATCTACTGAGTTTTAGCCACCGGGGATACACGGGGAAAGAAGACAGACATGGCTCCGGGGGGCCCCCCCCCCCAGAGCTTCCGTTTTAGCAAAGGAAACAGACCACACTGGAAGAAAGGTAGGAAATATAATAAGCATTATCATCCTGGGAAGGCTTCCGTAGTAACCTTGTCTTTTATTTTCTGTGCTCTGATGCTGTCACACCTGGGGCCTTGCTGACCTGGAGGGACTGCCCCTTCCAGGGTCACACAACCCCTGCACACAGTAAACAACTTGCCCCAAGGGGGTGCTTTTCCGATGTGAACCTACTGACCCAGAGCCCACACCTCTGACCTCCTCCTCTATGGGGCTGTCACACTCAGGATCCCTGCCACCTGCTCTACTCCCTGGCAAGACAGCCAGGGACGCCCCCGCCCCAGAGTCCACAGACACCATTCAAATCAGCCACTTTCCTTCCCACAGAAACCGTAATAATGGCTCGTGCCCACATTTTCCCCTTTGCTCCCTCTGTCTCCTTTCAAAACCTGGTGCTTCCTGAGTGGCCCTGCAGAGCTTGGGGCGTCTATTTCTGGGAAACTGCCCGAATAAAACCCTTTTTTTCTCCACAGTCATCCCCATGTCTGCGTGCCTTACCACACCTGATTAACGCAAAGCCTCGGCCCCTTGAGACAGCCTCTCTGCAAGGTGGTGCTTCAGCCGCTCTCCCAAGGATGGGAAGGAGCCAACATTCCCAGTCCTTGGGGAAGTTGGGTCCATAGAAAATAGAGACAGCAAGAGCCGAGGCCTCAAGGTGGGAAAGAGATGGGCTTATGTGAGGACCAGAAGTGACCCAGTGGCAGGAACATGGTGGGGGGGACCCGGAAGTGACCCAGTGGCAGGAACAAGGTGGGGGGGGGGGGGCCCGAAGGGGGCGGGTGACTGGAACATGGTGGGGGGGACCCGGAAGTGACCCAATGGCAGGAAAATGGGGGGGGGGCTGGAAGTGACCCAGTGGCAGGAACATGGTGGGGTAGGGAGGTTCCATCCAGCAAGGTGCATCCCCCACATGTGCTTCCTGTACTGAGATACGGAAGCCTGTGCTACCCCGAGCTCCTTCTTAGAGTCTGTGATGACAGGAGCACAGTACAAATCCAAACAGAATGTCCTCCTGGGGCTATAGAGATCGCCACGAATTCCTCCCACACCACGGTGACGGGAGGGCTCTCTGTGCACGAACTCATGCTCACAAACAACCTGGCACAGGACTAGATTCTCTTAGAACTTCCACGAAAATTCCTTTAGAGGATATTTTACAGCAGTTAGCATGGTGTTAATAACCAAGGGCAGAAGGAATCTTTCCAATATTAAACACTCATGTCCATTCTCCTGGCCATCTGTTTTCTTGTAAAATAGTCCCTCAGTAGTATTACCTGTTGCATTCTGCTTTAAGATTCGGCAGTTGAGTCAACTTTTGGAATTTAGATTTGACTTCTAAGGTCTCTGGTGTGAGCAACGGAACTTTCTTAAGACCAAATGGGCTACTGGTCACAACATTTCCAGCAATTCAGATGCCTCCAGAGTCCTCTTTCAGGCATTAGATCCCCCAAGAATAATGACTATCCTAATTTTTCTTTTTTTTCTCATTTTTCTTATTGAGATGAAATGAACATAACATAAATCAACCATATTGTTGTATTATTTTTTAAATTTAAATTCAAGTTTAACATACGACCTACAGTGTAGTCTTGGCTTCAGGAGTAGAACCCAGTGATACATCTCTTACATAGGACACCCAGTGCTCATCCTGAAAAGTACCCTCCTTAAGGCCCATCACCCATTTAACCCATCCCCCCACCCACCTCCCCTCCAGCAACGCTCAGTTTGTTCTATTTAAGAGTCTCTTATGGATTGCCCCCCTCTCTATTTTTATCTTAGTTTTCCTTCCCTTCCCCTATGTTCACCTGTTGTATTTCTCAAATTCCACATTCTTTCTCAAGAATTCTCAAATTCTTTCTCTGACTAATTTCTCTTAGCATAAAGCCCTCCATCCACGTTGTTGCAAATGGCAAGATTTCATTCTTTTTCATCCCCTAGTAGTATTCCACATATTCCTAGTAGTATTCCGTATATATACCACATCTTCTTTACCCATTCATCAGTCAATGGACATTTGGGCTCTTTCCACATGTTGGCTATTGTTGATAGTGCTGCTGTGAACATTGGGGTGTATGTGCCCCTTCAAATCAGCATTTTTGCGCCCTTTGGATAAATACCTAGTAGTGCAATTGCTGGGTCACAGGGTGGTGCTGGTTTTAATTTTTGAGGAACCTCCATAAAAATCGACCTTTTTTAAAACAATTTTTAATGTTTATTTTTGAGGGAGAGAGACAGATCATGAGTGAGGGAGGGGCAGAGAGAGAGGGAGGCACAGAATCCGAAGCAGGCTCCAGGCTCTGAGCTGTCAGCGTGGAGCCTGATGTGGGACTCGAACTCGAGAACCGTGAGATCATGACCTGAGCCGAAGTCGGACGCTTAACTGACTGAGCCAGCCAGGCGCCCCCAGATCAACCGTTTTAGTGAACAATTCAGTGGCATTTAGTACACCCACAATGCTGAGCGGTCACCACCTCTATCTAGTTCCAAAACATTATCGTTACTCCAAAACCCCATACCTACTCCCCATTACTCTCCATTACTCCCCATTACTCCTCTCCCCACCCCACCCCCACCCCCCAGCTCCTGGACTCCACCTACTTTCTGTTTTTATGGATTTATTCATCCTGGATATTTTTATATAAATGGGATCATACAATATGTGACCTTTTGGGTCTGGCTTCTTTCGCTTAGAATAAGGTTTTCAAAGTTCAGGTACATTAGCGCATGTGTCCGTGCTACAGTCTTTTTTGTGGCCGAATAATATTCCACGTGTATGGACGGACTACATTTTGTTTATCCATTCATCTGTTAATAGCCAGTTGGGTTATTTTCACTCTTTGGCTGTTATGAATGGTGCTGCTATGACCATTCATGCGCACGTATTTGCTTAAGCGCCTGTCCTCAAGTCGTTTGGATGTAAATCAAGGAGCAGAATTTCTGGGTCACCGGACAATGCTATGTTTAACTTTCTGGTGAGCTGCAAAACCGTTTTCCAAAGTGGCTACCCCATTTTACATTCCCACCGGCCACGCATGAGTTCCCATTTCCCCACGTCTGTGCCAATACTTGATATTGTCTGTCTTTATTCACATACCGAGTGGGTATGCAGTGGTATCTCATTGTGGTTTTGGTTTACACTTCCATAATGACAAACGATGTTGAGCGTCAAGTGCTTACTGGCCGTTGGATTTTGTGTTGTTTTGTTTTCGGGAGAAAAAAATCCCTTCAAATCCTTTCCCCGTTTTTAATGAGGGGATTTATTTTTTATTGTTGAATTTGAAGTTATTTATCTATCCTGGATACAAGTCCCTGCAGCGCAAGCCCTACCTGTTTGTTTGCTTTTTCCCTTTTTTGTAATTCAAGTGCTTGACTTTAGCTTTCATGGCTTAAGTATCCATTTCAAAGATGACTCTCTTCAATAAACATATTGCCAGCCTGATTAGATGATTAGGTTAAAAGCCAGGTCACCTCCCTTCACCGAGGCTCCATTGTTTCAGAGATCTTGGTTAATTTTGGTAACTGGCCGTTTGAGTCACTTGTCTCTTCCCTTCCGGTACCTTACATGTCCACTCTTATGGTTTAAACTTACCAACAAACGGTGAGCCTGTGAAATCCGAGGCCCCCACCCTTGATCCCAATAAAAGCAGAACTCCTGATTTGTGCACTCTCTCCCAACAACCTTTCTATGTGGCTGTGTAATTTCCAGGTGTTGGAAGTAATAAACTTCTATTTTTTCATCGCTTCCTGCTGGTTGTTTCTGAAGCGCATCTTGCAATATTATGAACCATAAAAGCCAGGCCAACCACAACACTGGTTATTGGTAAGCTGAGGCCAAAACTGTCCCTTATCAGATATATAATTGTAAATACTTTCTTCCGTCCTGTGGGTTGTCTTTTTACTTTGTTGCTGGTGTCGTTTGAGGCACACATTTTTAAATTTTGGACTCCCAGTTCAAGATGGCAACTCACTTCCTCTCATGAACACACTGCATCTACAGCTGTGAATGGAACAATGCCCTCTGGCAGGGTGGGGAGTGACCCTTACACAGCAGGTGGATGAGAAAAATCCACAAAGAAACTGGTAGTAGAGTTAATTTTTGTGTATGGTGTGAGGTAGGGGTCCAAATTCATTCTTTCATACATGGATACCCAGTTGTCCCAGAACCATTGTTGAAAAGCCTGTTCTTTCCCCCATTGAATTGCCTTGGCCCTTTTATTGAAAATCAACTGACCATTAGCCAAAGACTACAGATGACACAAGCTAATCCAACCACAGTTCTAGGCCCCAGAGTGAGGCAAATGATATACCTGACGTGGCTTTAGGACACACACCTGCTTCAAAGGGATGCTGTGAGGACTTCCACCATGGAGGGCACCGTTCTAAGACCCTTACAAACATCATCTCATGCCAGTCTCATGGGAATCCCCTGAGGGCAAATACAGTTATTCTCTCCTACGGTGGAGGAAACTGAGCCACAGAGGCTAAGCAATGTGGGCAAAGCCATTCAGCTGGTAAAGGGAGAGGGTAAAAGGGGGGAAGCTAGGAGTCACATCCAGGGCTACCAACCACTATACCAGGCAGGAGGCATAGCACAGCCCCTGCTGTGTCTCAAGCTCTCAGAAAAGACCAAAAGAGTAGCGATTATTTATAAAATGAAAATAATAGCATCTACATTACAGGTTTTCGATGATGTGTGCAAGCGCTGTTTTACAGACTCTAAAGTGCCATTTTCCCAGTGTAGGCGACATGTAGCTTTAGGCATTTCCACTGGTCACATTTCTGACATAACGCCACTTTTTTTTTTTAACGTTTATTTATTTTTGAGAGAGAGAGAAAGCCAACACACGTGGGGGAGGGGCAGAGAGAGAGAGACACATGTGTGTCCGAAGCAGGCTCCAGGCTCTGAGCTGTCAGCACAGAGCCTGACGCGGGGCTCGAACTCACGAACTGTGAGATCATGACCTAAGCCAAAATATCAGAGGCTTTACCGACCGAGGCACCCGGGTGCCCGCCCCAGACTTGTTTTTGTGGACGTTCCGCTGGCCGAGGAGCCTCATCTAAAGGGGTGTATTTCTGCTCCAATCTTAAACCAGCAATGATGCACAGAGAATAACGTAGGCTTGTTGTTTTGAAAGTTTCTTCAGTCTCATGGAAAGTTTGGTTCGTCTATTTCTGGAGAGGTTTCGAATACATGGAACCCACACCCTCACAGACACGCGCACACACAGACCCACATGCCCCGGTCGGGGAAGCCTTCCCCTTGAGACACTTCGTTATTTACAAAGGAAAAGCAATGTGTGAAAATAAATCTTCAGGTTGCAGAGAACTTATCTGCCGACTACTGTTCTCATCCTGACATTCAGGAAATAAAGATGCCCTAAATAGCAAAGGCAGATAATTACTGCCTTCCAAAAAGAAGTTGGCAAGAACTTCCAAGAAAGGAAAGCAAGTTCGCTTCCGTCAAGTACGGTTGCAGGTGATAAATTTGCTGTGGACGTGGAGGTGGTGGAAACCCCGCGTAAGCATCAATGTCAATTACCCTCGGCTGTTCCAGACTCCCGGGTCACCTGTACGCACTGCAGGTGTTTGTGATGCCGATCCTAAGGCAAATTTGCCTCCTTTACCACAGGGACCCTTGCTTTTGTGGCAAGTTGGCCTGTGCCAGGAAGAGGGAAGTCAGCGCCAGAAAGGATCACTTTTCTTGACGCTTGTAGTTTCCTACTGTGGCCGTCTAACGTTGTAGTGAGTCACCCCAAACTTGGTGGCTTGAACAATATGAACTTACCGCCTTGCATTTCTGGAGGTCAGAAGTCTAAAGTGGACCTCAAATCAAGGGGCTGGCGGGTCTGCGTTCCTTCTGGAGGCTGTAAGGGAAGATTCCATTTCCTCAGAGGCGTCTTTCCTTGGCTCTTGGTCCCCTTCTGCCCCTGTGGCACTCCCGTCTCTGCCCCCAACCATCACGTCTCCTTCTCTCACTCAGAACCCCTGCCTCCCTCCTGTAAGGACTCTTGTGACTATTTTGGATAATCCAGGATAACCTCCCCATCTCAAGATCCTTACCTTGCTCACATCTGCGAAGGCTCGTTTGGCCATAGAAGCTAACGGGGGGTACGGGTCCTGGGATTGCAAGATCTTTGGGGGCTGTTATTCTGCCCATCACCCCATGATAGGCTCTTGTGCTTCCAAGGGAACAGGTAAGGAGCCCAGTTTGCTACAAGTTGAGGCAAGAACAGATGGGCACAAAGTTGTAGTTGCGTTCCCAAGGGAGCAGGCATCCTGGAAGATGACCCAAGGGCACGTGGGAGAGCAGCCAGAGCAGGTGGCCTTGGCCTTGGCCTTCTCTTTTATTTATTTTTTAAAGAAATATTTCATTTTAGTGTATTTTTTAAGGTTTATTTATTTGAGAGACACTTGAAAGAGAGAGAGCACGCACAGGAGCTGGGGAGGGATGGAGAGATTAGAGAGAGAGAATCTCCAGCAGGCTCCGAGCTGTCAACGCAGAGTCTGATGTAAGGCTCGATCCCATGAACCGTGAGATCCCGACCTGAGCTGAAATCAAGAATCGGACGCTCAACCAACTAAGCCACCCAGGTGCCCTTAAAGTAGTTTTTGATTTACAGAGAAGTTGTGAAGATAGTATAGAAGGTTCCCATATACTTCATACCCAATACCCCTGTTATTAGCATCTTAAATTAGTGTGGTACATTTGTTACAGTCAATGAACTAACACTGATACGTTATTATTAACTAAAGTTCATTCTTTATTTAGATTTCCCTAGTTTTTTGTTTTGTTTAAAATGTTTTCTAACGTTTATTCATTTTTGAGAGAGACAGAGCATGAGTGGGGGAGGGGCAGAGAGAGAGGGAGACACAGAATCCGAAGGAGGCTCCAGGCTCAGAGCCGTCAGCACAGAGCCCGACACGGGGCTCGAACCCACAAACCCTGAGATCATGACCTGAGCCGAAGTCAGACGCTTAATCCATGGAGCCACCCAGGCGCCCCTGGATTTCCTTAGTTTTTATCCAGTGTCCCTGTTCTGTTCCAGGATCCCGTATTTCCTTTAATTCTCGGGTCTTGGGACGCCTGGGTGGCTCAGTCGGTTAAGCGTCCGACTTCGGCCCGGGTCACGATCTCGCGGTCCCTGAGTTCGAGCCCCGCGTCAGGCTCTGGGCTGATGGCTCAGAGCCTGGAGCCTGCTTCCGATTCTGTGTCTCCCTCTCTCTCTGCCCCTCCCCCGTTCATGCTCTGTCTCTCTCTGTCTCAAAAATACATAAACGTTAAAAAAAAAATTAATTCTCGGGTCTTCTTGGGTTCCTCTTAGTTGTGACATTTTCTCAGACTTCCCTCGTTTTTGATAACCTTGACAGTCTTGGGAAGTGTTGGTCAGGTATTTCATAGACTGCCCTCCGGTTGGGATTTCGTCTGATGTCTTTCTCGTAATTATACGGGGGTCGTGCATTTTTTGGAGGAAGAGCACAGATGGAAGGGTCCATTTTCATCACACCAAGGTTACGCACATCAGCATATTATCTTGGTCACTTGGCTGTTCGTCAGGTAATGTACTGCAGCTGGAGACACGAACTCGTTTCACGCACGAACTTGTTTCACGCACCAACGCGTTAGGCAACGCGTTTAATATACGTGTTGCCTAATACAGCGATATTTACAGTTGTGTGTATACACAGGGTGTAGAGTGCATAGTTTCTTGCTCTGCCAGCTGAGAGGCCCTCTAAGCAATGATACCCACGTAGCAATAAGCACAGCCAGCCCCAGAACTCTGCGTCCTAAGACCATTCTCCGATAAAAGGAACCCGAACTCCCTGGAGAAATGGCTGAGTCTAGGACTAGGACAGAAGATACACAAGGGCAGCCTGGAGTATCTCGTCGTGCCAGCAGGTAAAGGACTGATCAAAAAATCCCAGTGAGGGCATAGATCAAACTGACACGGGAGCCAGTAGCCAAAACGGGGAGAATCTGGCCTTGTCTTTTATTTTATTTTATTTATTTTATTTTTTTAAAGTCTTTTTCAACGTTTACTTATTTTGGGGACAGAGAGAGACAGAGCATGAACGGGGTGGCCTTGTCTTTTAAATAGCGGGGAGGGCTGCTACCAGGAACCGGATGGTATTTCACAACCAGCCAAGGCTACACAGACATCACCACGTCAGTCCTCACAATATCCTTGCAAATATTTTTCTGTTTATGGACAAGGAAGCGGGGGCTGGGGATGGTGAAGTGAACCCCCCGCCCCAAGATCACACATCTGGGAAGCGACGTCTAAGATTCATGGCTTCCAGATTCAGGGTCTGCTCCCAAATGTCACTCACTGCCCACTCCCACAGCCTCCCGAGAGCCCACAGAGGTCTCATAGGCCAGGACTCCTACCTCTGGTGGGGTTTCTTGCGCATCTCACCTTCTCCAGGGGACAGTGGGCTTGTCGGGGCAAAACAGATGTCTCCCTTTCGCTTGCTCTCTCCCCCAGGCCTGGTGAGGCCTTCTCTAAGAGGTTTAAAGCAGAAGGCAGACTTATCATGCCTTTCTCTGTTTTACAAGTCACATCTCTAAAGACTCTCTGCACTTCAGGGGGTGCCCAGGTGGCTCAGTTGGTTAAGCGTCTGACTTCGGCTCAGGTCATGATCTCACGGTTCATGAGTTCGAGCCCCACGTCGGGCGTATGCTGACAGCTCAGAGCCTGGAGCCTGCTTTGGATTCTGTGTCTCCCTGTCTCACTCTCTCTCTCTCTCTCTCTGCCCTTCCCCACTCGTGCTCTGTCTGTCTGTCTCTCTCTCTCAAAAATAAACATTAAAAAAAAAAAAAGATGCTTGGTGCTTCAAGCCAAGATTCCTTTCCCTGTAATTTAGAAGCTTCCAGAACCTATGAGCCCTGCATGTCCCTCAGATAGGTCCTCTGTCCTGAATTAAAGAGGGAGACAAGAAGCTGGAGCCCTTCGTGCCCCTGCAGAGGAGGGGGAGCTGGTAAGGGGAGCGGGGCTCCTGCAGCCAGCTGTGCCCCACCACCTGCCACAAAGTCCCTTTAAACAGGTCACGGTGGGGGTGGGGGGGCCTAGGTGGCTCAGCCCTGATGTTGGCTCAGGTCATGATCTCATGGTCCGTGGGTTCGAGCCCCCCATCAGGCTCTGCACTGACAGCACAGAGCCTGCTTAGGATTCCCTCCCTCCCTCTTTCTCTCTGCCCCTTCCTCTACACCCCCACCCAAAAATAAATGAATAAACATCAAAAAAAAAAAAGTAAACAGGTCACGGTGGCTGGCAGCCAATCACCGCCATCTGTCCCAAAGTTGAAGGCAGAGCTCAGCATAAACGTAAAGCCTGGGCCACCTTCAGACTGGGGAACCAGAAAGCCAACCTTGCCTGGTCTGGACTGGCCTTTGCCTAAAGGAGGGAAGACCAGGTTTCTTGTGATCCTTGTGGTGCTTCCCCACCCAGGCAAGGGGGTCTGTGGGCTCTAATGACCTGCCCAGGGTATCCGGAAGTTTCAGAGCAAGGATAGCTTGTCTGCTGAAGGTGCCGGAATCTAAGATTGTCAAGTCCCCCCCAGGCACAGTAGGGGGGAAAGACATGCCCAGAGGACCCACACCCAGCTGCTTGGACAGCACTGTCTTCCTACCCTTAATAGAGCTGGCTCTGGAAGGAGGGAACGTTTCACTTTCTTTATGTGAGGATGTGTCATTTCAGTCTATCTCCATCTGTCTCTATCCGATGGCAGACAACTGGCTGAAAAGTGAACAAAGCAATTAAATGTTCTCTCTGTCAGCTAGATGTCAGCTGGGCTTGTGTGGTCTCCTAAGATTGAAATAAGATAGGCTTGGGGCGCCTGCGTGGCTCAGTCGGTTGAGCGTCCAGCTTCGGCTCAGGTCATGATCTCAGTCTGTGGGTTCGAGCCCCGCGTGGGGCTGTGCTGACCGCTCGGAGCCTGGAGCCGGCTTCAGATTCTGTGTCTTCCTCTCTCTCTGCCCCTCCCCTGCTCATGCTCTGTCTGTCTCTGTCCCAAAAATAAATAAAATCATTAAAAAAAAAAAAAAAACACGGAAAGAAGGAAGATAGACTTGAAGCTTCATTCCATCCCGCGCAAAATCCAATATCCTCCCTCCACAGCTCAGGAATAGAGACTCTTGTTTTCATGTCCATACTTTTCTCTGAGCTAGCCAGAGTCATTCAAATCATGCATCATTTAAAACTCCGTTAGAGTCAGAGATACGAGTAAGAAGCCACGTTTAACCTAACACATATGTCGCATAGATGCAAACGCATACGTGGAAACAGTTACAGATGTACGTATACGTGGGCTAACGTACACACACACCATTATTCCCGAGCGCTGCCTACCCAGAGGGCCTAGAAGCGAGAACAAACACCCCAGGAAAATGAGCACCCCAGCGCCAGATCTTGGTTTCTAAAGATCCAGGAAAAGGCACCACGGCTCCTTGGCGAAGTGGTTGATTCTAGAGCCGGTGGGGGGGGGGGGGGAATACACCACGTGGCTGGAGCAGATCACAGTAGGAGCAAGTAAGCAAGTGCTTGATGAACAGCAGTTTGTGATGCCAGAGGAACAGGGGAGCCAACCCGAAAGAGCACCTGACGGCCAAGGCCGGAATGATTTGACAGCGAAATAAATAACGTGACATTGGATTATAGCCCAAAGCATAAAATATAGATGTCTCCACGCAGATGTAGATTACGACCGAATTCGTGAATAAGGAGTGAAGAGGGGCAGCCCCTCCTTACGAAAGATTCCAAGCAATATATGGGGAGACTCTCCACTCCGGGCTGTGGGTGGAGCTTCATCCCCTCCTCTAAGCTCTAAGCCTGGGTTCCGGAAAACACCGTAGGGAAAGTACAAAACAGCCACTTTGGGTGGAGAAAGCTGGCAGACACCCCCTTGGCCACACGAGGAGGGTAAATGCCACCAGGGAGGACGTGTGGATCTCACGTGTCCCTCTCTAGGATGGGATGGAAAAGGGCACTTGGCCTCTTTCATATTCTTTCCCCATAATGCGTGTCTGATCATGAGAAAAACACGAGAGAAACCCAAACTGAGAGCTCCCCTATGGTGGCCCCTGGGTGGCTCAGTCGGTTACGCGCCCGACTTCGGCTCAGGTCGTGATCTCGCGGTTTGGGAGTTCGAGCCCCGCGACGGGCTCTGTGCTGATGGCTCGGAGCCTGGAGCCTGCTTCCTAGTCTGTGTCTCCTTCTCTCTCTGCCCTTCCCCTGCTCATGTTGTCTCTCAAAAATAAATAAACATTAAACATTTTTTTTCTAAAAAAGAAAAGAAAACATGATAATTAGATGCACCAGGGCTCCCTGGGTGGGGTCCTGGAGCAGAAAGGATATTCATGGGGAAACTGCTAAAACCCAAATAAAATTCTGGAGTTCAGTTAATAGTAACGCACTTTGTGGGCCTTTCCTAAAGATTTGGAGACATGGAGAGTTTTCCCGGCTCCAAGCTGAGTGTCAGAGGGCTCATCTCCCCCGTGCAGAGCTCCTGCCACTGCCCCCCCTCCTCTTCTCCCCTTCCCTCCCACCCTAGTTCCTGGGCATAGCTCAGGCAGAGGAATTTAACCCACCACCCCCGCCCTCGTCTATGTGAGGGGAGTTTTCACAATTGGCCTTTTTTCCCCACAGTGCGCAGACTGGCCCGAGACTGGAGTTCTCAGTTGGCAGGGGAACAGCCCCGCACACAAGAAAAGCCCTGCATTAACTCATTTAGAGGTGGGGCAGTGCCAGCCAGGGAGGGCACCGAGCTTCTAGAGGGGAGGCGGGCCGAGGATCTCCCAGGACTACCACGGGCCAAGATGGCATTGGGGAGCCCTATGTGTCCCAGAGCAGTAACTGTAGGCTGGCTTCAGAGCTTCAGGACAGAAAGGGACCCTGGAGGTGACTATTTTGTCCCTTGTTTTACAGATGCGGAAGATAAAGCCCAAGGTGGGAGCAGTGAGTCATAGAGGAATTGTCCCAGAATGAGGTTGGGGGAACCAGGATAACTCAGCCTGGAAGGAAGGAAGGAAGGAAGGAAGGAAGGAAGGAAGGAAGGAGGGAGGGAGGAAGGGAGGGAAGAAGGAAGGAAAACAGAAAATCAAAGTGCCCTGCCCATGAGGCCCGACCTTGGCTGTGAGCCCCTGGAGAGGCAGAGGGCAGGCTTCTCTCCTGCTAAACGCAGCCAGTGAAAGGGGAGCATATCCTCTCCTCCTGTCACCTAAAGATGCCGGTCACTTCTGGTGGCAGAGGTCCACAGCCTGTCTGCTGCCACCAGCCATTGTCAAATAGTCCGGGGGCTGGGGCAGGAAGCAAAACTGTGTGCATCCCTCCATCCCAAAGCTTGGCAGCTCAGGGACCCCCGAGTGGGGGGGCCGGGTGGGCTCTGTGCCCTGGGAGGGGCCTCCCCCCTACCCTCCAGGACAGTACGGCCCCCATTTCCCAAATTAACTCTCCTTGTAGAGCCATGGCATTAACCGCCCTAGTAAACATGCCCATATGTTCCCAGAGAGAGAAAGCAATTAAGCCCAGATCAGCCACAAACTAGGTCAATTTATATTACAGAAACAAGCCCCGGGGTGGGTGGGGGCACAAGGGGGCAGTGGGGCCAGGCAGGCCCACGTGTGAGCTCGGGGGCAGGTGGGGGCACACAGCAAGGGAACAAGGAAAGGCACGTTCTTCATTTTCCCCGGAGGCGGCCCCGGGGACCCCCAACCAAGCTCAGGTTCAGGGATAAACTCCTTCCAGGACCGGATCGCGCCCACCCCCACTGAGGCTCACCCACGGCCGCCGGAGTCCCTGGGACCTAATAATACACGCAAATCAGAAGGCAGGCTGCAGGCCCTGGCCATGCAAGGAGAGGAAGAAAGCTGATACCTGGCCCAGCCTGTCCCCACTGGCCTTGCCCTAAAGCAGCAGGGTGTCCGGCCCCAGAGCCAGAGGCCCCCTGCCTGGGTGTGCCAGAAGCATCCCCAGAGGATGAGCGCGCCAGGGGGAATGGCAGGCATGTGGCCCGTGGCAGGCATGTGGGGTGAGCTGTCACAGCGAGCCCAGCCCAGGAAGGCTGCCCGCTCCCCACACCCTCCTTCCTGCCCCCAGGCTCCCGAGCCAGCTCCCAAGCTCCCAGAGGATAACAAACCGTGCGACATGGAAAATCAGGCTGCGGAGGGAGCGGAGGCCACCAGGAAGGCTGAAAAATTAAAACCCTGCCTAAGGAAGGTGGGCTGAACACTGACTCTGACTGAAGGGATCTGAAAGAGAATGTGTCCTCTGGTCTCTTTCACCAGGAAGCGGCCTGACAGCTCCCCGTTTCCAGGGTTACCCTAGACTCTTCCACAATCTCTGCCACAGCTTCTGGGGGGGGGGGGGGGCAGTCCCGTGGCTCAGGGGAAGTGACGGGCCAGTGATGGAGGAAGAACGGCCTGGGACTGTGTGATCGACTCTCGGCCTTGTCTTTCAAACCTGCAGAATGGGACTACGGCTAGCTTTCCTCCTGGGCAGGGTGCTCCTTGGCCACAAGAGAGGGTCGCCCCCCTGTAGTCCACGATGGGTGAGACTCTGTGAGGCCTGCTGCTCGTCCTGCAGCCCCTCACTGAGCCAGCCCTGGAGGGAGGAACCACGTGGGCCCTGGGGCCCCATTCTGAGGGGGAGAGTGTCTCAGCCATTCCAGCCAGGCTGCGATGCCCCCTGGGGCCTGCACACTGCCATCTGCCTGGGGCCGCGAACTACACAGGAAAGGGAAACCGACCAGACACAGGATGGGAAGGGTGGGGGTGGGGGGGGTTCTTGCGGTGGGGTGAGCATGTGGGAGCCAGGCACCTGAGGCTGTGTCTGGGAGAATGGGGCCCTGGGCTCCTGCCACAGTGCTCAGATAGGTAGGGGAAGGGGGAGGGGAGGGCAGGGCAGGAGAGGACAGCGTGTGCATGGAGCCTGACTGGCAGCATCTGGATGCTCTGGACTGTTCCCCAGGGCCTACCAGGGCCACTCTTGGCTTTAAGGTTTGAGTTCAGGGCTGCCTGCATGGCTCAGTCGACTTCGGCTCAGGTCCTGATCTCACAGTTTGTGGGTTCGAGCCCCGCATCAGGCTCTGTGCTGACCGTTTGCTCAGAGCCTGGAGCCGGCTTCAGATTCTGTGTCTCCTTCTCTCTCTGCCCCTCCCCCGCTCAGGCTTTGTCTCACTCTGTTTCTCAAAATTAAATAAATGTAAAAAAAAATTAAATAAAATAAAGCTTGAGTTTAAATCTGTGCCTAGTTGGACAAGAAGAAAGGGGGAGAAAACAGGCTCCTTGTCAGTGTCCCTGGGCTTCCTTCTAGGGTCAGGCAGTGTATGAAGGAGAGGGCAGCTGCCTGTTCTGGGGGGTCCCCTGAAAGGAGAAGACTGTGCCAGCGGCCAGCCACCTGCTCCTACAGGCATGACTCTCGGGGCACCTGATGCTGCACTGGGTCCGGGGCTCAGCCTACCTGGCCCGCAGCCTCAGGGCACAGGCAGGTCCTGGGCACCTGGGTCACCAGGATCTTGCTCTGAACGTGGGGATCCTTGCCATGGAGAGACCAGAAGTGCTCACGCCTCTTCTCCACCAGGCCCAGGAGCCGGGAAAGAACCGTGGGACCGGCGTCGATCCTGGGGACACAAGGACACACGGACACACGTGAGTTCTGACTGTGCATTCGGTGCAAAGCATGGCAAAAAGGACGCACGGGTCCCAGCTCCCCCAGCTCTTCCTGGCAAGAGCGAGCTCTAACTCTCCTCTGCCCAGCACCTCTAAAGCACCAGGATTGACGTCACCAAGATTCACCCCACGATCTGACTCAAGCAGGTGAACTTCAGAAAGCAGGGCTCAAACAGACGTCTCTGATCAGGATGCGTCACATAACCGAACGTCAGAGGAGGAATGTCATCCCGGAGAGTCTCCAAATGGAAGAAAATCCAGAGAGGCTCAAAGACACATTGGCAGAGCGCCTCTTGCCCTTGACCCCTGCTCAGAAAGGCTGGTGTAACCATCACAGATCCCAGAGAAAGCAGCACTCATTCTCTAGCAGGCGCGGGGGAGCAGAGCTCTTCTGCGGACACCGCCAGAGGAAGCCCCGGGCCCAGCAGCCCCCTGGGCGCACCCGACTCGGACACGGGGTGTCCCTGCAATCCTCCAACCCCACGAGGCTGAGCGCACTACCCCCCACCCCCGCCGCCATTTCACAGCTGAGGGAACTGAGGCTCGGGGCCGTTGAATTACTTGCACAAGGTGACCTGGCTTGCGGGCCGGTGGCCCCCTCCCCCATGTGACCGCCAGCCCCAGTCTCTCGCATTTGTCTGTGACCATCTGCGGTGCGCTCCCGCTGGCTTGTTGGGTGGGAGGGCACAGCCTTCCCGCTGGCTGCGGACGGGGCCTATTGTGCTGGGTGTCACCGGCAGGTGCGATGGGCGCACCTTCCCCAGCCCCTCCCGCAGCTGCCACCACCCTCTGGGGCCAGAGCCCCGGCTGCTGGGATCCTGGGATCATTCGTGTGGCCGCTGCCCAAGGCCTCGCAGGTCTCCCCTCCCCTGTGCGGCAGCAGCTTAAAGCGCCTGGTTGTTAAAAAGGCGAAGATCTCCTAATAAGAGAGAGGGATCGCTTTATAATTCCTATTTAGACTTCTACATTATTCCCTCGGTCCTCATTCTCTGCCATCAGACTCCCCTCCTCCAGTTGGGAGGCTTATTTAACGAGTCAGATATGAGCAGGCGCTGATATAAAAATAGAGGCAGGCGGTGGGAGCTGGCACCGTGACTCACCGGGTGGCAGGCGGTGGCGCTGGGCAGACAGCTGCGGCCCTCCTCCCCTCCCCTCCTCCTCCTCCTCCTCCTCCGCGGCCCCATCCCTTTTCCCCCTTTCCCTGCCCCCCTCCCCCCCTTTCCTCCTCCCCCCCCCCCTCGCCTTTCCCTATCTTGCTCCGCCCCCTCCCTCCCCCTCTCCCCTCTCCCCTCTCCCCTCCCCAGGGCACAAAGCACCGTCCTCAGAGCAGACCCTGGATAGAGCGGTGCTATTTGAGGCAGGATCCCCCCAAGGCTCATTTACCATTTAAGATTCCTCTGCATTAGTGCCTGAGGAGGAAACGCCAAAATAGCACGAACTCTCGTTCTCCCGTGCTCTTTCCGGATTTTCTACGGAGAACATTCCAGTTCTAATGACCCTCTGTGCCAGCTCCAAAGTGGGGATAGACTGGGAGGAAGTGAAAAGGCTGCAGCCCAGGGGCACCCCACCTCAGGACCCAGGCCCCGCCCCCACCTCAGAACCCAGGCCCCGCCCCCACCTCAG
>NW_024412747.1:9700602-9713345 GCF_014898765.1 Herpailurus yagouaroundi | reverse complement strand
GGCCCCGCCCCCACCTCAGGACCCAGGCCCCGCCACCACCTCAGGAGCCGGGCCCCACCCCCACCGCAGGAGCCAGGCCCCGCCCCCACCGCAGGAGCCGGGCCCCACCCCCACCGCAGGAGCCAGGCCCCGCCCCCACCTCAGGACCCAGGCCCCGCCACCACCTCAGGAGCCGGGCCCCACCCCCACCGCAGGAGCCAGGCCCCGCCCCCACCTCAGAACCCAGGCCCCGCCCCCACCTCAGGACCCAGGCCCTCCTCTCACCTCAGGACCCAGGCCCTCCTCCCACCTCGGGACCCAGGCCCCGCCCCCACCGCAGGAGCCGGGCCCCGCCCCCACCTCAGGACCCAGGCCCCGCCCCCACCTCAGGAGCCGGGCCCCCCCCCCACCCCAGGCCCCAGGCCCGCCCCGCCCTCCCCACCTGCCGCTCCTGCTTCGGGACCGCCAACTGCCTGGCTGCCGCACCAGCCGCAGCTCACACTGGCTCCCGTGTTCCCGTGACTGTGGGTGAATGTGGGTCAGGGGCCCGAGAGCCGTCATGGCGTCTGTCCCGCCGCCTCCGGTGATGCCCGGTTTTCTCTCTGTCTCTGCCTAAAACATGTCGGTGGCTTTCCAGTCTTAGATTAAGGAAAAACTACATCCTCTGCAAGGGAGGGTCTGCTCAAGCTGGGGGCGCCTCCCGCTGCACCCTCACCCCGCACCGCCCTACACCCCAGCCTCGCCCGGCCCTCCTGGGGGCTGGGGGCTCCACCCTCCACCCCACCCTGGTCTTGAAAGAGCTGCTCCTTTGCCCTTCGCCTGCTAACTTCTCTCGACCCTTCAGACGTACCTCCCTCCACCTGCACTTGCTCATTGAACCCTTCTGTGTGGCCCTTGGCTCGCTCTGTATTGTCACACGCCACACCTCTCTTTTGTCGCATGTTCCAGATTTACAGACTTACGTTGATTTGTGTTATGTAACTGACATGTCTCCCTTCACCCTGATACTGTAAGGCCCCTGAGGACTGAGCCCCTGAGTCCTTTGGCTCACCCTTTTATCCCCTAGCACCGTGCCTGGCACACAGGAAGTGCTCAATAAGTGTTTGTTGAATGAATCAGCACATTAATTGCTGACTGGTGGGTATGCCCCTAAGCAGGCAATAGTCGAGTGACAGCGCTCTGGATCCTTTTGGAAAAGGAGCTAAGGAACAAGCAGGGGCCCCTCGGTGGCTCAGTCAGTTAAGCGTCCGACTTCAGCTCAGGTCACCATCTCACAATTTGTGAGTTTGGGCCCCTCATGGGGCTCCGTGGTTTCAGCTCGGAGCCTGCTTTAGATCCTTTGTCCCGCGCCACCCCCCCCCCTTCCCTCTGCCCCTCCCCTGCTCACACTCTCTGTCTCAAAAATAAATAAAACCTTTTGTAAAAAGGCAAGATGCAATTATAAACAAACAAACAAACAAACAAACAAAAAAGAATCAGGACTAGGTTGGGGATGTCTTGATTTCTCAGACTTCTGAGGACAGCCCCGACGCCTGTGTCCTTGGACAACCAGGAAGTTGGGTGGAGGAAAAGGACACTTCCCTGGCAGTGGACCATGACTCTGTATTCTCCCGTGGCCTGGGACAAATCTGTTTGCCTCACAGTGGCCACATTGCCCTTTGGAAAAAATAGAGACATTCGGCTCAGGGCTGGGATGAGGGTGTGGCAAACACAATGCCCCGGGGCTCAGGGACTTGAGGAAGAGCCCGCTCTGAGGACAGTGCTCCCCCTCATCCTGGCCCAGACCAGAGTGTCTTCCTCTGTGAAGTCCCTTGAATTCGAGAGGCCCTGAGACCCTGGCTTTCAGATTCCTGGCCTCCAGTGCCCGTGCGGCGTGGGAAGAAACACGGGGCTCCCCTGAGGTGGCAGACCCAGGCCAGCAGATTCAAGCCTCAGTGTCCCTGGTGGTCTGAGCGCACCTGACTCTACACCCACGCCCCCGCACCCCCCGCCCCGCCATCCCGCTCTCCACCCGTGTGCTCGGCACTACACTCTAGAGTCTAAAAAATTAGAGGCAAATCCAGGTTCCAGAGAAGCTTCCAGAGATAGATGTGAAGCATGTAAGGCATCCCTTTTAAGCATTTGGAACCAGGACTAGAATTCAGTGTCTGGGACCCCAGGGACTCTTTCCTCACTGCTGTCTGCCAAGTTCACCCAGGACTGCTCTGGAGCTCAGCAAGTTTAGCTCCTTTCAGCAGGTGCCGCCTTGGGCTCTTGCATGACATGGCGGCCCTGTGATCCACTGCCCAGCCCAAACCCCAAGGTTCCTCCATCTGTCTCAGGAGCCCAGCCTCTGGTCACCAGCCGGGTTGTGAACGGATCTGCCCAAACTTGTCCCTGCTGCGGGAAATACTATCCAGGGCTACTGGGCTATGGGGGCCTTTCCTCTTCTGTTTGTTTGTTTTGTTTTGTTTTTCATTTTCTTCCTGACTATATTTAATATTGACATAATATGCATTTCCTGAAGAAAAATAAAGTTGGAAGAAATATTGAGGCATAAAAAAGGCAGGGGGAAAAATCGCCCACCAACATCAACCTTGCAGAACCTGCTGCGATGACTTACCACTTTGACCTAGTTCCTTTGTCCCTGTCGCCCTTCATTCATTTTTGTTTTGTTTTGTTTCTCGTGGTTCAGCCGATCCCTGGTGACACATGGCACGTTCTCATAGGGGCTGCAAGGGCTCCAGGCACCTCTGCCTCCCAGCTGGTACCCTGTCATCCTGGGGAATATTTCAGAGCCAGAGCACTTTTAGGTCCAAGGAAAAAATAACAGCCTTAAAATAAGGCAGCAGAACTTGAGGCAAAATTCCTGAAGCTTGTATATGAGGTTTGTGCTGTTTTTCAGAGGTGGCTAAAGCCAAGCCTAAGAAGTAAGAGACGTTGAGTTCTATTTTTAGAGAACATGGCAGGCTAAATTCTCAGAATCAACACTCCTGTTGAGAACAGCTTAAAAAAAAAAAAAAAAGCCAGATAAAGTATTTAAAAAATCTTACAGGCCCTGAAGAGTTGACAAGATAGTAAAGAATTACTAGGGCCAAAATCCAAGGGAAGCCAGAAACGCAATTCTAGGAACAGCTCTTTCCTGGAGAGGGTTTATCTTGATTACCTTGCACTTGAGGTTTAACAGCTTTGTAAAGCTTGGGGCCCCTAAGGGCTACACCACAGGGTGGGAGTGAAGGAGTTACCCAGAAGTAAACCCTACCCCGCGCTGACACTCAAGTCCCCGGAAGGTAAGTGGCCTTGACACTGAGCATGTGGTGGTAGTGGTGTGGGGTGCGGATTTCGGAGAAATTGTGAACACAGCTGAGCCCTCACGTGTGTCTGTAGTCCCAATCTGTATCGCCTGGGAGGACCAAAAGACCTCAGGCTGTGAATTTTACCATCATTGCAGATTACTAGTAGCCTAGGAGCTCTCTGGCAGAAGCAAATACAGATCGTTTCTGGAGAGAGTCACTTTTATTCTGTTTCCAAGTATTCTACAAGTAATTCTTTCAGGACGGTGAACATGGCATTGTTAACAAGAAAACACATGGAAACAAGGTAGTATGGACAAGAATCGAAACAACGGATAACAGAAACAAACTCCAAGACTTCAGCTACTGGGATTATTAGGTACACATTGTGAAAACACAAAACCAAAAACAAAACGAAACAAAATTATGCGTGCTCCATCAAAGAAGTAAGAGAAAAGCTAACAAATATCCCCTGGGAACAGAAAATATAAAAACATGACCTCGTTGATTTGGAAAAGAACAAAGCAATTTCTAAAAATTTCTATCAGTGAGAAAGTTAACAACAGAGACTTGAAAGTGAACGAAGGAACTTCATGATAGATTAAGTAAGAGGAAGAATTAGTGGACTGGAAGATCAGTTGGAGGAATCACCCAAAATGCCCTTTGGAAAAAATATAGACACTCAGCACAGGGCTGGGATGAGGGTATGGCAAACACAGTGCCCAGGGGGCAGGGACTTGAGGAAGAGCCCGCTCTGAGGACAGTGCTCACCCTCAATAATTAGAGCAAAATAGATATAACATAAAATGTTTTATTTGAACCATCTGTCAGTGTACAGTTCTGTGGCATGAAGTTCATTCACCTTATTGTGCAACCCTCACCACCATCCATCTCCAGAACTTTTTCATCTTCCCCAACTGAACTTGGTGCCCATTGAACACTGACCCTCCCTTCCCTTGTCCCCCAAGTCTCTGGAAACCACCCTTTCACTTTCTTCCTCTGTGCATTTGACTACACTAGGTTCATCATATAAGTGGAACCATACGGTATTTGTTTTCACAGGACTGTTTTATTTCACTTAGTGTAATGCTCTCAGAGTTCCTCCATGTTGTAGTATGTGTGAGAATTTCCTTCCCCTTTAAGGGTGAATAATATTCCATTGTATGCATATACCAAATTTTGTGTATCCAATCATCCATCAATGGACACTTGGGCTGCTTCTATCTTGCGACTCTTGTGAACCACGGCGCTATGAACGTGGTTGTGCAAATACGTCTTTGAGTCCCTGCTTGTATTGCTTTGGGGATGTGCCCAGAAATAGAAATCGCTGGATTCTATCTTTAATTTTTTTTTTTAGGAATTACCATAACGTTTTCCACAGAGGCTACACCATTCTGCAGTACTACCAGCAATGATCAAGAGTTCCAGTTTCTCCACATTCTTACCAACACTCGTTATTCTGTTGTAGTTGGTTTTCTGTGTGTTTTTACTATAGCCATCCTAACAAGTATGATCATGCGCTTATCTTATTAGCCATTTACAGATCTTCTTTTGTGAAGTGTCTATTCAAACTATTTTGCCCATTTTATTGCATTTTTATCTGTTTGTTATTGAAGTGTAGGGGTTCTTTCTATAGCCTGGATATCACACCTTTGTCAAATATGTTTTGCAGATGTTTCCTCCCCATATTAGGTTTGGCTATTCATTTTTTAAATGGTGTCCTTTGATGAACAGGCATTTAAATTTTGGGGAAGCCCAATTGATCAATTCTTCAGAACGAAAGGAGAGAAAAAATGGGACCGGAGCCAGTATTTGAAAAAAATAATGGTTGGTCACTTCCCACACCTGTTGAAAAGACACCAATCTACATATTCAAAAAGCTCATAAATTCTAAGGAAGTAAAAAAAATAAATCCACAATTAGTTACATCATAGAGAAACTGCAGAATACCAAAGACAAGGAGAAATCTTAAAAAAAACGAAGCAAAACAAAATAAAAATACTGAGAGGCAGGGAGAGGGAAATGCAAATTGCCTCAAAGAAACCCCAGGATGACTGTTGACTTCTCGACAGCAAAAATGGCACTCAGAAGATAGAGAAATGTCATTTTCAATATGCTGAAAGAAGTAACTGTCAACCAGGAATTCTGTATTCAGAAAAAAAAAAAATCTTTCAAGAATGAGGGAGAAACAAACAAAAAGTGAGATATATTGCAACCAACAGAGTCTCATGAAAGACATTGTAAAGACTTTGTGCTTCGGGTAGAAAAAAACGATCCCACTTGGAAAGGATCCATAAAGAGGAAGAAATGGGCAAAGAAAATTATTAATATACAAGTAAATCTAAACTGACAATTATAATACTTTGAGGAAGTTAAAGCCATGACTGATGTATAACAAATGATAATGTCTGGGGGGTTATAGTTTTTTTTAATCTTTATTTATTTTTGAGAGAGACAGAGTGCAAGCAGGGGAGGAACAGAGAGAGAGGGAGACACAGATTCTGAAGCAGGCTCCAGGCTCCGAGCTGTCAGCACAGGGCTGGGTGTGGGGCTCGAACTCACAAAACACCGGGAGATCATGACCTGAGCGAAACTCTGACGCTTAATGGACTGAGCCACCCAGGCGCGCCTGGGGGTTTAAAAAGATAGAATGAAAATACGTGACAAGTCAGGAGGAAGGTAAATTGTTGGAATGACAGTCCTCAGAGGGTCTCATATTGTACCAGGAAGGAGAAGTGATTAATTTTAGACTTTGAACAGCCGAATCTAATGGAACAAAATAAAATGGTAGACTTAACCCAAATATGTCAGCAAATACATCAGATACCACATGGGTCAAGTGTTTCAATTAAAAGACAAATTTGTCAAGCTGGAAAAACTATGTAACCATATGCTGTTTATAAGAAATACCTATAAAACACCGGGTTTTATATATTGAAAATAAAAGAATAGAGTCAAGAGTTCCACGTTCAAGTCTTTGCTCTACCACATTTCCTAATTAATTAATTAATTAATCTATTTATTTATTTATTGAGAGAATGAGAGAGCAGGGGAGGGGGCAGAGGGAAAGAGAGAGAGAGAGAGAAAGAGAGAATCCCAAGAAGGCTCCATACTCACTGCACAGCCCAACTTGGGGCTGGATCCCATGACCCTGGGATCAGGACCTGAGCTGAAATCAAGAGTCGGACACTCAGTCAACTAAGCCACCCAGGCGCCCCTCACTTTTGCTAATTTATAAACTTAGGCAAGTCATTCAATCTTGAAACCTCACCTTTATCATTTATGAAAGTGGAACCGTACTCTCTACTCTAGCTACCTTATAAACTCAAATGAGTTCATGCATTTGAAGGTGCTTCATATAGCATAAGACACAATATTAGCGTAAGAGCTGCAGGACCTATTATAATGAATTACTAATGTAGGGGCACCTGGTTGGCTCCCTCCATTAAGTGTCCGACTTCGACTCATGTAAGAATCTCCAGTTCATGAGTTCGGGCCCTGCGTTGGGCTCTGTGCCGACAGCTAGGAGCCTGGAGCCTGCTTTGGATTCTGTGTCTCCTTCTCTCCCTCCCCTTCCAATGGCTCTCACTCTGTCTCTCCCTCAAAAATAAACATTAGAAAATTTAAAAAAATAAAATTAATTATTGGTGTTAATATAAAAATTAATTGTTATAGGGCCTCTTAGGTACCATAGTGGGTCAAATTGTTGCTCCCTATTTTGGGCTGAATTGTGTATCCTCACTCATTCATATGTTGAAGTCCTAACACACCCAGTACCTCTGAATGTGACTATATTTGGAGATGGTGTCTTTATTTTTATTTTTTTTTAATGTTTATTTTTGAGAGAGAGAGATAGAATGTGAGCGGAGGAGGGGCAGAGAGCGAGGGAAACACAGAATCCTAAGCAGCCTCCAGGCTCCGAGCGGTCAGCACAGAGCCCGGCGTGGGGCTCGAACCCATGAACCGTGAGATCATGACCTGAGCTGAAGTCAGACACTTAACGGACTGAGCCACCCAGGGGCCCCTGAAGATGGGGGTCTCTAAAGAGATAATTAAATTAAAATGAAGTCATTAGGGTGGACACTAAATCCAACATAACTGGTGTTCTCTAAGGAGGAAATTTGGACCCAGACGTGGAAAGAGGGAAGATGAAATGAAGACACAGGGAGAAGTTGGCCATCTACAAGCCAAGGAGAGAGAAAAACCAATCCCCACCGCCACCTTGACCTCAAACTTGTAGCTTCCAGAACTGTGAGGAGGCAATTCCTGTTGTTCCAAGTCACCTACTTCGTGGTAATTTGTTACAGCAGTCACAAGAGCCTAACATAGGTACCATGAAGGAACTAAGTGAGGACACGGTGGGATGAGGATCCAAGGGTGTCACGGCTGTCCCTTGACCCATGCTATAATCTGCCGTTCCTGAGGCCAGCTGTGGTGACCAGCAACTCTGCACAATGATGAGGCTTAAGAAACTCCAATCGTTATCACATAAAAGGCAATCCTGATTCTTTTTTTTTTTTTTTCAACGTTTATTTATTTTGGGGACAGAGAGAGACAGAGCATGAACGGGCGAGGGGCAGAGAGAGAGGGAGACACAGAATCGGAAACAGGCTCCAGGCTCTGAGCCATCAGCCCAGAGCCTGACGCGGGGCTCAAACTCACGGACCGTGAGATCGTGACCTGGTTGAAGTCGGACGCTTAACCGACTGCGCCACCCAGGCGCCCGGCAATCCTGATTCTATTGACACATACGAGAACCACCCATGTCCTCTTTGCACCTTCCTCGATCTTTTACTCGCTCACTAATCACCCCCAGGACCTGTTGAACGTCAGGATAAGCCATTAAGAAACTGATAATGGGGGAAGGGTCACTTAGAGGTCTCAGGGCTTATCATCGGCTTACGGTAATTACACAAAAGAACTATGACATCTCCATGGTGCTAAAATGGATGCCTTCCAAAGGACGGTGCAGGGCAGGAAGGAAATGAAAGTGACAGAAGCGAGACGAAGAGGAGAAGGAGGCAGTCAGGTAGGCAGGCTGACCACACAAATGCCCACATGGCCGTGCCGGTCTGGTGCCATGAGCCCCTCCCCACCTCCCGCCCTCGGGGCTGAGGCACCCCCAGGTAAGGGGCCGTGCTACTCTGTGTCCCCAACACCACAGGCAGGACAACCTGCTTGAGCACCATGAGGGACGTGTATCCCCATAAGAACCATATTTGGAACCCATCGAGCCTTGTGGGAAAACAATGGGAGGGAAGCCGGCCTCATGGTGGCAATTGACTGAACAGGCAACAAAACAGCCACTGTGTCCACAGCATCTGATGGCTCCCAGTGCGGCGTGTGCCGGCCTCCCTCACCACCCGCAGAGCGGCTCCAACAGCCTTCGTGGTGATCAGAGTCAAGGCATAAGGTGCCTGGCGATCCTGGGGATCAGGGCCCCAAACGCGTAAGGATGGGACCATATCTTAGCCCTCTCTGTACCCCTTGCACATGGTACGTGGGCAATAAAATATTTTATTAACCTTTGGTGGGTTCTACCACATCTGGGGTGATGGGTCACGGGACAGATGCAGCTGGGAGGGACCCTGATATTCCCCGGTCTAATTCGAGCTTCCAAAGGTTTAAGTGATAGAGCCTAGCATGTGCCGTGGTACTGACTACTTTCAATTCTCCCTCTCAGCCTTAATCTTTGGTGTTTTTTTAAGTTTATTTATTTATTTTGAGAGAGAGAGAGAGACAGAGACAGCGTGAACAGGGGAGGGGCAGGGAGAGAGGGAGACAGACAATCCCAAGCAGGCTCCACACTGTGGAGACTGACGGGGGGCTCGAACCCACAAAACCGTGCCGTCTTGACCTGAGCCAAAATCCAGGGTCAGAAGCTTAACTGACCGAGCCTCCCAGGCGCCCTCATCCTTCATTTCAATCCCAACACACTCTCTCTGCCCATTTTCTTCTCTATTCCTTCCTTCTTCGACAGAACACTGGTAACATAGATTCAGCGAAAACAAATTGGTGGCAATTTACCAAGGTTTGTGAGAAGGAAATAAGATCCCTGATAAGCCTACTGCCAAGTCTAGGGAAACACACCAAAAGCAACGGGGGGTGGAGCGGGGGGTGGATTCTTTGCTGCTTTCAATTCTCTCACTGCTCCAGCAATGGATTCCCCGAGATGGCTTTTCGGTGGGGAATCAGTATATGTGCTGCCGAAGCGAGCACTCGGTGGGGAATCAGATGTAACATTATTCACTCTAGCGCTAAGGGTACTGCCACCACACAGGGACTTCTCGACTGTTACTACTACAGACACTCATAGAGCTGCTGGAAATAGTTCTTTCTCCCCTCACCCGGCACAGACATTTGTATACGCTCTAGATATATATTCTCAACAGACTCATTCTTTATTACACCACACCCACCACTCTCTTTCAGGACAAACATAGGTAATACGACCTGATAGGAAAGTACAGAACGCCAATAAAATGCCTGTTTTTTGTTTGTTTGTTTGTTTGTTTGTTTGTTAGAAGTGTCAGTTAAGGAAAGGTAATTTTTAGATTTGGCACATTCCCAGTGAAACCACGCAATTGATAGTTTTTGCACGTTTTGTCCATAGAAATGTCAGAGGCAATGCATGAGGAAACGTTACCAGATTATATCGAAAATTTCTGTGAATCCTAAATGATCATGAGCTATGTAATGATTAGGATCACCGGGAAAATGTGTTGTTACCACCTTACACACCTTACTGAAGTCTTAATTAAGTGATGTTGGGTTTTGGTTAAAAAACACTTAACATGAGCATCGGGCTCTCTGCTGTCAGCACAGAGCCCACTTTGGACCCTCTGTCTCCCTCTCTCTGCCTGTCTCCCACTCGTGCTCTCTCTCTCTCTCAGAAACAAATCTTTTTTAAATTAAAAAAACAACAACATGACAATTAGCTAACTCGTGTAATTCTGACATTTTTTCCAGGCTGCTGGCTACATGATTATTCAGCCTGTGTGTGTGTTTTGTTTGATCATATATGCCTATGTATATTTACTGTTATCAGTAAAACCTAGATTCCTCTGAGAGACTAGGATGTAGCCCATTTTAAACATTTATCCACCCTTGGTGGGCAATAACACATAGTATCATATGCTTGTTTTATTAACGTTTTAAATTCTACCGAATTATTGATTTTCTTGATCTCTGCCTTTGGCAGTCATTCCCACCTTAGAGGCCTCAAGGATTTCAGAACCTTTTCAAAAAAGGAGAGAATGCATAAACACATGGCTATGTGGCATATAACATTGCATATTGTTAATTCTACTTATAAGCCTATCTCCAAAAGAGTTTATTACCTGCCTTGAGTCAAAATCGATTTTATTTAGGTACCACTGTCCTTGGTAATCTTGACTAGAAGACATTAAGGTAGTTCTGTTTTTGTTTTAAAGAAGACGGCTGTGCTGTCCCATAGAAATTCCTACTCTGTTAGTATATTTCGTGCCTTTTGGAACATTGCGAGTGCTGGGAAGGAGGACGGTCGTCTTCCTTCTTCCCTGTTTACTCCTCTTCACTACTCCTGCTCCACTGGCACCAGTGCCAGTGCCAGTCTCAGCTCCACTCCCCGCAGACCCCTCCTTGCAGGGCTGTCCTCCGTGCCCGGCCCAGCCCTGCACGCGCCGCCCTTTCTGGAAAGCGCATGTATCCCTTACCCTCCTCCCACCTCTGGGGGGCGCTCCTCCCCAGCCCCCACCCTGGAAGAGGCATTTCCGTCGCCTTGGCACGAAGCGAAGGACTTCCCAGTCGGGAAGAGAAGTGACCGCCTTCCCTTGCAGATGAAAGCTGGTTCATTAAATGCAGCGCACCACTTTTTCAGTTAGATCTGCAGATGCAGTAGGGAAGGCCGATCCCTTAAGGTGGGACGGAAATGCGCTCTGAGGGGCGGCTCCCGGCGCCAGCACCGTGGACAGCGCCCGCCGCCGGCCGCTGGCCAGAGCCACCCGCCCGCCGGCGGCCACCCCAGAGCCTGCGGTGGGAGAGATGGCCTCACCACCTACCAGAGGGGCGGGCCTGCCAGTGTTTGGGAATGGATCTGATCCAGAGGGGGAGACCGCGAGCAAGGGAAGACTTAACTAAGGCGTCGCAAGGGGCGCGCTCATTCCGAGTATTGTGAAAAGTCACGCAGGAAGGTGGGGTCCCTCTTCCTCCCTTGCCCCTGCGACTCCCCCCCCCCCCGCCCCGGCAAATAAACACAACGAACGACTTTACGCAACAGACAGAATGGCTGAGTTTAATGCTTCAAGTTTTCCATTTCCTTCCACAGGGCTTTGTTTTTAAAAATAACAAAATGAGGTAAATAAGTTAATGTATGTACACGTTATAAACATTGTGTCGGATTGCGGCTGCGGCAACTCAAGTTGTTAGAGACGAAGTTGCTGCGCGGTGACTCGAGGTCAGCCACCTGCAACCTGAGCAGATTTGTCGTCCTGAGGAGAATTCGCACGCTGTTGGTGGAATGGGGTCTAGAAGCATTTGCGGTGGACGATGGAGGGGCCGGCCTCGTCGTACTCCTGCTTGGTGATCCACATCTGCTGGAAGGTGGACAGCGAGGCCAGGATGGAGCCGCCGATCCACACCGAGTACTTGCGCTCAGGCGGGGCGATGATCTGTAAGACAGGGAGCGCGTCAGGCCGGCGAGGGCCGCACCCTGGGGCCCACCCGCGGGCAGGGGGCGCGGGCCGCCGCCGACCTTGATCTTCATGGTGCTGGGGGCCAGCGCCGTGATCTCCTTCTGCATGCGGTCAGCGATACCCGGGTACATGGTGGTGCCCCCTGACATGACGTTGTTGGCGTACAGGTCCTTCCTGATGTCGATGTCGCACTTCATGATGCTGTTGTAGGTGGTCTCGTGGATGCCCGCCGACTCCATGCCTGGGGGCCGCAGGGAGGAGCGTGAGCCGGCGTGTGCGAGCCGGGGTCCGGGCGGGGCCCCGGGGCTCCCGGGGAGGCCGGCGAGCGGGACTCACCGATGAAGGAGGGCTGGAAGAGCGTCTCCGGGCAACGGAAGCGCTCGTTACCGATGGTGATGACCTGTCCGTCGGGCAGCTCGTAGCTCTTCTCCAGGGAGGAGGAGGAGGCGGCCGTCGCCATCTCGTTCTCGAAGTCCAGGGCCACGTAGCACAGCTTCTCCTTGATGTCGCGCACGATCTCGCGCTCAGCTGTGGGGGGGGCAGGGGCAGGAGAGGCGCCCTCAGCGCAGGGCCCCGCGGCCCGCGCGCCACCCCGCCCGCCCGGGGAGCCCGGAGCGCCGCGCACCTGTGGTCACGAAGGAGTAGCCGCGCTCAGTGAGGATCTTCATCAGGTAGTCGGTGAGGTCGCGGCCGGCCAAGTCCAGGCGCATGATGGCGTGCGGCAGGGCGTAGCCCTCATAGATGGGCACGTTGTGGGTGACGCCGTCGCCGGAGTCGAGCACGATGCCTGCGCGGGGGGGCGGGGCGGGGGTGAGCGCGC
>NW_024412747.1:9598292-9700202 GCF_014898765.1 Herpailurus yagouaroundi | reverse complement strand
GTGAGCGCGCGCCCCCGAGGCCGGGCGCGGGCGCGCGCGGCGGGCGGGAGCGGGGGAGCGGGGCGGCCCCGCGCGCACTCACCGGTGGTACGGCCGGAGGCGTAGAGGGACAGCACGGCCTGGATGGCCACGTACATGGCGGGCACGTTGAAGGTCTCAAACATGATCTGGGTCATCTTCTCGCGGTTGGCCTTGGGGTTGAGGGGGGCCTCGGTGAGCAGGGTGGGGTGCTCCTCGGGGGCCACGCGGAGCTCGTTGTAGAAGGTGTGGTGCCAGATCTTCTCCATGTCGTCCCAGTTGGTAATGATGCCGTGCTCAATGGGGTACTTCAGGGTCAGGATGCCTCTCTTGCTCTGCGCCTCGTCGCCCACGTAGGAATCTTTCTGACCCATACCCACCATGACGCCCTGCGGAGCGGAGACACCACGCCCACGTTACCGCGGCTCCCGCGACGGCGGCTGGCCTACGCGGGGGGGGGGGGGGGGGGGGGACCCCGGGGGGACCCCGGACCCCCGCCCGGCTCCCTCCGCGGACGGGCAGCCTGACCTGGTGGCGAGGGCGGCCCACGATGGAAGGGAACACGGCCCTAGGGGCGTCGTCGCCGGCGAAGCCGGCTTTCACCAGGCCGGAGCCATTGTCGCACACGAGGGCGGTAGTCTCGTCTTCGTCACACATGGTGTCTGGTTTCTGTAAAGGACAGGAAGGCCGTGGAGACGCACGACGCGACAGCGCGGGAGTCCCCGACGGCCCGAGCGCCCTCCCTTCCCGGGGACCGACGGACGTCCCCAGCCCCGAGCCGCGCGCCGTCGGCCAGGGGAGCGGCGGAGAGCACCCTGGCGGGCTTCGCTCCCCGGGCTCGGGGCCGCGCTGCGGAGAATCTCGGAGAATTTCTCCACCCCGGGAACCCCGGCACAGTGTCCGCCGGGACACCTCTGCCTTCGCTGCAGGCTACCTGACGCAGGAGCCGGGCGCAGGCGCCCCAGGCCTCGGCGCCTCGGCGGCCTCGTCTGGGCGGTTGAGGCGGGCGATACCTGCTCGCCGGGCGAGCGCGGGGGCCGAAGGAGATGCCCGTGGGAAGGGCTTTGGTGCTCCGTGCCGAGAGGAGTGGCCCATTCCGGACCCCCACGACATTCCAACCTCAGAACAGAGGCACCGTTTCGCCTGATGGCGACCCCAGAGAATTGAGGCCTTTGCTGCTCCTGGGCTCCGGCCTTCCTCGGGAAGGCATTGCCCTTGGGAGGACTAAAGCAAAACCTCTAATCCACCCGGCACATACGAAACGCCAGGTAAAGGAGCCCAAAGGGGCTGGGGATAAGTTTGGAGATGTTTCCCAAAGCTGATGGCCTCGGGCCTCCTCTATAAAGCGCGTGTGGCTCTGAGGACCAAGCCACGGGGTGGGCGGGCAGAAAGCAGGCCTTGGGGCTGATCAGGTGAGTCGGTTGGGTTCTACCCCGGAGTTCTCCAGGCTCCCCTCGGTGGTGCCCTGTCACCTTGTCCCCCTGTCCTATTGTTCTCCTGTCCCCGGCCCCCTCCCCCACTCCCGCCCTACCTGGGCGGGTGGCTACACCTGCTGCTCTCCGGCTCGGGCCCTGGTCGCCGCGGGAGGGAAGCGAGGCTTCTCTCGGCGCTGTCCGCTGCGGTGGCCGCTGGTCCTCGCGCTCAGGTTTTATATAGCCCGCGGGCGCTCCCCCCCCCGCGCCGCCCCGCAGGAATGTCGCTCCCCTTCTCGAACCATATTTGGGTGTTGGGCACTGGAGCCCCGTCCCCCAGCCGGCTCGCGGCCCGGGTCCCCGCCCGGGTCCCCTGCGCTGACCAAAGAAGGAGCGGCCTGGCCCGAGCCCAGGTAACGCGGGCCGGGCCGTATATGGAGTGTCTCCCCGGCCGGTCGGCCCCTCCCGACGCGGCCCAGTTGCCCGCCCGAGGGGATGGGGTGGGGCGAGGGTCACCGCGAGCGCCAGTGGGTGCGCGTGTGCGCCTGCGCTCCCGGAGCCGCACCTGTCCGCAAGGCCTCCCCACCCTGTCCGCTCTGCTCGCACAGGGCGCTCCGGAGGGTGCCTCCCACGTTTCATCCCTCCTTTGGGTTTACTCACACCCTCAGAGCCCCACGTGCGGCTACAGGGAGGAGGGAGCCGTGTCCCAGTGGTGGGACAAGAGAGGATGGGAGAAGCGGTCCCAGGAAGGGAAGGAAGGCGACCCCCGCTCCCCGGTGAACTTCGCCTCTCCCTTCCCACCCCCGAGCTCCCCGATTCGGAGGGCTGACCCGCCCCCACCGCGGAGAGGGCCACCGGCGGCGGGAGGGCGCGCAGCTGTCGCGGGCCAGACAGCTGGCGGCGGGAGGAGAGGGCGGAGAGGCGGGGAGGAGGAGGAGGAGGAGGAGGGCTCCCGGGGACAGGCCGGGGCGGCGGCCCTGGCCGCGCCAGGCACGACGCCAGGGCAGCCGGAGCTGTTCCTCTCAGTGACACGCAGCGCACTCGGCTGTTTGTGAAGGGAGTGAATTTGGGGGTGCTGGTGGTGGGTGTTCTCTTCCTCCCGGACTGAACCCGCCCCAGGTTGGGTGGGCTGGGCTGAGGCCCCCAAACCGCCACCTCCCTGGTGGGACTAAGAGTGTCCCTGTCCTGGGGCTGAAAGGCAGGGGTCACAACTCCCGACCCGGTGGTGGAATGGGCGAAGCGCCCCTACTAAATGAGACCTTGCTCGACCTTCCTCCCAGTAAAGAGGACAAGGACATTGCACTCTAGGATGGGTAGCAATTTTTCCTTCTGCAAATGCTGAACAAACTCATCTTTCTATTTAGAGGGTGCAGCCTTGCCAAGGCCAGGCTGCTTCCCAGTCCACCTTGGAGCAACTCACCCTCTACCAGAGCCTGCTGAAGCGGTTCTATTTATACCACTGATACATGGGGATATGCCTTTCAGATTTTCTAGAAGGATTTGGATCTACTTATGGTAAGGTGGAGCGAGGGTCAGAAGAGGTTACCTAGTCGGGGCCAGACTCGCATTTTCGGCAGGGGCGGGGGGGGGGGAACAAGCGCAGTCCTAACCCTGCCATCGAAGGCAGAAGGAGAGACCGTTTTCTGTGATGAACTCAGTGCCATGCTTGGAGCGGGTACATCGGTGCTGTGGTGCCAGCACGGATGGAATCATTCATTTTTCTGATGTGCTTAAGTGTTCCCAAAATAGTTGCAATTCGCATTTGGTCGTGGAGCTGGGCAAGGGGGACAGGTGTGGATTCTCCGGAGGACGGATATAAAGGCACATGTAACCCTCCCCGGTAGCCCACATCATGGCAACTCTTCCTAAACCATCAAAGTCCGTTAAAAAATGAAGTTTGTTTAGCAGGGGGCCTATGTCGTGAGTATAAAGAGTCAGCTGAAAGCTGCTGTAGTTTCTCTCACATGTAGCTTTTTCAGTTGTTGCAGAGAACGAGTGAGTAACAGACAGAGCTACGTGTCCTTTTTAATACCTTCTGTCCTGCTGTCCGTGGGTAGTGAAGATGCTAGGAAGGAAACAAACAAAAAGACGCCCCCCCCCCAAAAAAACACCCAAAATCCAAATACATGCACTATATGCACAATTTTGAGGGTAAAGCTTAAATTCTGGCCTAAAAGCAGCAAGGATACCTAAGAATTTGTTGCTTTTTTAAAAAGGGGAACTGGGCTGCCACTATCTTCCAAACCTCTTGCTCGGTGTGGTTCCTCTCTCTCCCATAGCCAGCTTTTCTGAGCCCGGAGTCTATCGGTTTCAAAGACACGTGAAAAGCTATGAAGAAAACCCAAGGGAAGGAAACCTCGGGAGCTGGGGCCCGAGAACACAGGGCCGGGCATCTGCTCTCCGCCCACGGTTGGGGCTGTTTAAATGGTCTCTTGACGGGTCACCACGGGGCCACCCAATCCCATCCTGGTCTTGTTGAGTTCTCATTGGCCTAGGGAATAGACCTAACGGGTGAGTGCAAAGGCCACCTCCATACATGTACGGTTTTGGGGAACACAGCAGTGCTCTGCTCTCGCCTAGTAAGCGGGTGGCTGCCCGCATAGCCTTTTGAGAACTGTCGCCAAGTAAAGCTCAGCCACGGAGGGAATGCTTGACAGAGAGCGTCGGCTTCTAAGTTTTCCCCGGGCTCTTGACACTGACGGGGCCTTGGGCTGCCGCTCAGCTGTCTTCTCCACAGCCCTGTCCCCTCGGTTCCTCACTCATCTGTGAGCCACCTTGCTGGGTCTCAGCCTCCCATTGTTATTCCTACTGATTCAAATACGAATTCATGCTTTATGTGCTTTCACATGGCTCCCTTGGATGCTTGTAACTATTCTGAGGGAAATAAGACCCGTACTAGTCGTGCCATTCAATGTTAAAACTCAGAATAAGGCTCGGTGAGTCAGACCACAGGGCCCCCGGGGTCCCACAGCTGGGGCTTGGACGACTCCCCCTCCCACCAGGAGCAGTTGGGGGTGGGACCCCTTTCTCCCTTCCTTCAATCCTCCCCAACACTTGGTTTCGATCTGGAAATATAAAAGATCCTCAAGGGATCTTTTCCAACAGGAGCCAAGGACATCCAGAAATGAAGTCACGGCTTCTGCCCTGGCCACCTCTGAGGGCCGTCACCTCTCGTTCTGCCCCCACTACCTCCTAATATCTGGCATAAGAACCTGGTGAAAAATCTGCACTTGGCATTTCTGGGTATGCCCCTCACCCCTTCTGAATGGCTGTGTGGCCTTGGGCGGGTCATTTCAAGAAAGACTCTGTATTCTCAACGGAGGGTACTACCTACTCCTTAAGACTGACTTGGACAGAAGTGCCTGGGACAGAAGTGCTCAATAAATAGTACAATATCTTTCTTCTGAGTGTCTGGAGGAGGTGGGGTGGGGGGTGGTGAGGTGGGTAGGTGAGCAAAGGACATTCAAAATGATTACAACTGTTCACTAAACGTGTATAAGCATCATCACAAACTGAACAGGAAAAGTCATGTAATTTTAAAGGAACGTGGAACGCACAAAGATTTTTGTAGAAAGATTTATTCTATTATTTAAAATGGCAAAAACAAACAAACAAACAAACAAACAACCCCGACCCAAACCCAAACCATGAACTCAAATGTTAAGATCATTAAGAAGGGAGAACTGTTAAATAAACCATGGCATAGCCATGTGGTAAAGTGTCAGGCACTCATTAGAAAATTGTATCTTGAAAAATCATGCATTCTCAAAGCGGGGAAACTGTTTCTTGGGGGTGTGAAAAAAACTTAGATATTACAATGATTTGTGGCCTCCAAAGGCATAGTACATTATATATGTGTGTGTGATGTGTGTGTGTGTGTGTGTCTATCTATCTATCTGCAGTATTAAATTTTCATGGAGGGATGGGGGTGGAGTGATTAGGGCAAAAGTGTCTAAAAAGATCCCTTAGGGATGCCAATGGGAAAAAGGTTGGGAAACATTGGATTAAGGATATATGGAGATGCTCATAATATATATTGGGTTATAAAATATGGACAGTCCCAAATAGTCTAAGATACATTTCTTTCTTTTTTTTTTTTTTTTTAAGTTTATTTAAGTAATCTCTACACCCAACATGGAGCTCGAAGTCATGACGCCGAGATCCAGAGATGCACGCTCTTCCAACAGAGCCAGCCAGGTGCCTCTAAAATGCATTCTAAGCTGGTAACTGAAATGATTTCTGGCTGGTGGTATTACAGGGGTTTATGTTCTTCCACATACTTTAAAAAAAAACAGGTTTTACATTTTCTACAGCTTTTCATAATTTTAGAATTACACAAAATTATTTTTTAAAATTGCATTTTTGTATTTAATGAGTGGATTTTACATAGGAGTACGTAAAACTACTTTCTCTTTAGGCATTCTCCAATAAAAGGTCCAGGAGTAAAAAGGTGGGACTACCTTTTTCTGTAGTTATCAGCCTCAAGATGTACAAGTGTGAAGGATCACAAGAGATCAAGGAGGAGCCTGACGACATTCTGACGTGGCTTTCCGTCCGTTCCCGCTACTAGAGAGAGCGATCCACCTCGAAGGGGAAATGTGCCGTGTGCCCTTCGCGCGGGCCTCGTGTGCTCGGTGGGTGACAGACTTCAGCATTTTGATTCAGACCCCGAAGTCAAAGAAAGAATCCAATTTCGAGGGCTTCTTCAAAAACAAAACCCCTGTGACAGAGGGTGTCCGTAGCCTTTTACTTCACTAAGGGTTTCAGCAAGTCCCTTACGTGTATCTCAAGTTCTACCTTCAACCTTGATACATTCACAAAGTCTTAAAGCAAAACATACCAGAGCACGAAGCTGGCTGCTATCAAAAACGCGTTGCTTCATTTAATTGAGGCTGCAAACTGTGACTTTCAGAACAGCAAAGACAGGGGTGAAAAAAACCCCTTCCCAAGGCAGTTTCTCTTTCCTTAGAAAACACGCTCACCTTTATAATGTGCCTTTATTACTCAATTTATACAAAAATCAGTAATTCTTTGATAAAGACTACACTGTGAAACAACTTTTTAAAATTTAGAAAAGTTACTTAAAACCTTAGACCTTAATTTTATTAATTTTAAAAAACCCAACCATTTTGGTGCCACGCTAAGAGCTAGAGCTAGAAGAGTGAGGCTTCTCCTCCCTCAACATAAGACAACTATGCATTACACCGTGAGAGCAGCAATTTGACATCGGGCAATCAACGGGGCCAGGGTCACCGTCAGACTGGCTTTCCTGTCACATTAGGGATACTTAGATTTGTGGTAGCATGTGAAGGGGGCACAGTCTTGTGTTCCCAGAGCACATGAGTATCTAAAAAGGATCATACAGGCAAGAACTGTTAATGTCTATGTAAAAGCAAAGCCTCGGCTTAGAACACAAGAGTTCGACCATTTCTTCCCTGCCACCTGACAAGTTCTTCCTACCTTCCCTTAGCACCGCACCCTTCCATATACTCCTAACTGGGACCCTCATGCTGTCCCAGCACACGAGCTGCAAACAGAAAAAGACAAGACTGCTAGTGTCTTTCCTCTGGTTATTAATGTAACGAGCTCCATTAACCTGTTCCTGCCAACATGTTCAAAGGCTGGATTTGAAGCCTAGAGGGGAAGAGGGCACGGGAAGAGAGGCACCATGGCCGCACTTTGTGAAACCAGGCACCGGACTCTTTACCATATTTAACTTCTGACCTTTTCAGCTGTTGGAGCAAGTTGTTTAGTGAGCATTCAACTGGGCCAGAATCTGAATATGCCAGCAACACCCTGTCCAACCTCCAGTCTTTATTTAAAGCTGAGAAAAACTGAGTAATGACACCAGTCAGAACAATGAAGCTCTGAGAGCCACTACTTTTCAGTAAATCAGATGCCGTGTTAAGAAAACCTGTAACGGCTTCTAGCGTAACACACGCTCTATGTTGCCAGACTGTGGCAAAGCAGGAATTCAGCGTGAATCACCTTGAAAATACAGCTTGAATCCCCACACTGAAAGGCCATGACTAACTTTAATACTACAAATTTACCATATGGTAACTTGCAGGCAGGTTACCACTTAAGTGTTTTCACTCACTACTCTAATACTCTATTTACATGGAAATGTATAGTATTTTCCCAGTGAATTAAGCAGTTCTCAAACTCACAGGAATTATGCCCACTTGTTTTGTCTTTCGGTCCTACAGCAAGTCACCAAATCTGACATCTGTCTTACTGGACATTTCACAGCAGCCCTAACCCAAACGGATACCAGACTCCCAATTCTCCTCAGTGCACAACCTCCAGAGCGACAGCAATCTCAGAGACAATCAGTGCAATCCTGTCATGTTCAGAGTTACAGAGACTGAGGCCTAGAAGTGCTTTGTGCAAACAAATAGCCACGACTAGAACAAGAACTCCAGAGCCCTTGATGGAATGAGAAGGGTAGCCAGCAGGGAAATAACAAGTGATGAATCGATGGCAAAAGGAGAAAAGATCTTGTAACTAAAAAACAAAAAACTACAGTCACACGGCTGTTTCCAAATAAAGTACCAAAAATTCAGTAATTCATGTTATAAAACTGTACAAACTTGTAGATATTTAAGGTCTAAGATTTTTCTAAGGACGAGCCTGTACAAATTTTTAGCAGCAGTGACCATTTTCAGAAGAAGTTACACTTGTCCGCGGACATAATATTCATAGTTTGCTTTCAAAACAAACTCAAAGTAAGGATTAGACTTGAGGCTCCCAAGCTGGTCTGCCTGTAGGAGGTCTTTCACCTCTGGCAGGTATTCACTGAGCTGAATGCCTATAAACACAAACACAGAAAGTCCTCTTTTACTTTGATAAAACTCTCAAATGAATTAAGATGATTGATGATAACAGCATCTGTGCTTCTATTTAAAATATAATGTCACTCCACTATTGGGAAATACTCTGTTCTAAATTCCTTCCACGGTCAAACATACTTGCAGGTCTAACAACACGACATGCTTTACTTAGAAGAGGTTGCTTGAGTGTTTTTTCCCCCTAGTGGTCAAAACAGCCAATCTAATTAAAGTCTTTAATAAGACCTGAAATATTTTCATTTTTCTCTACAGTTTAAGTCATTTATTTCTTCAACGTGGGAGTTTTTAACTAACAATCACCTGAGAACAAATATTTCAAACAATTATATATTCCAACAATTATGTATTCAGGTATTTCAAATATCTTATAGTTACATATTCAAATATTTCGACAGTTATATATATTAAATATGTATCCAATTATATGTATAGGGTAATAATTCAGTAAATGCAATGTCATGAAAGCTAGCTACAGTCTCTCAAAATATATATTATAGTTAAAAGTGAGATAGGTGAAGAACCATTTCATTAGTCCTCTAAAAGCCAGAAAGCCAATGAGCACCGATGAGACAGAACTGCTGAAATCAAGATCTGTGTAGTTACAAAAAGGCATGTACAGTTTTCTCGCTTGATAAAGAAAACTGGAAAAAAAAATTTTCATATAAGACAGTATTTTATAATCTGTTACATTAGCATAAGGGTCTCAAAATCAAAGGCCCAGCACCGTTTTTTTGTACTTAATTGTAATATAATAAAAATCTGGTTAATGAATGTTATGAGGCTAAATTCAAAATATTTATACATCATTTATTATAATTAAAATACTTTCAGTAAAGACTTTTTATCTGTAAAACAGTATTAAACTTGTGAAAATACATTAGTTTCTAAAAGATCAATTCTCTAAAAAAATGTAACATCTTATTTGGCTTCTATTTTTGTGGGGCACGCCCTCTGTTTAGAACTAACATTTGGTGGATTTCTTTTCGTTACAGCTGGGGCCAAAAACTCCGGCAGGTGGTATGAGGAAGGTGGCCTCGGGGACGTTGGTAAACTTAGAGCCAATGCCTCATCCAAAGGGGGCAGTGCTCATCAGATTCAGTTTACTGTTGCCAGATAAATATATCAGTTCAGTTTAAGCAAATAGTTTGATTCTTTTTTTTGTTTGTTTGTTTGTTTGTTTGTTTTTGTTGTTTTTTTTTCCCCACCCCGCAAATAGTTTGATTCTTAAGAGAATTAAGAAAATAAGAATTTTGTGGGGCGCCTGGGTGGCACAGTCGGTTGAGTGTCCGACTTCGGCTCAGGTCATGATCTCACAGCTCGTGAGTTCAAGCCCCACGTCAGGCTCTGTGCTGACAGCTCAGAGCCTGGAGGCAGCTTCGGATTCTGTGTCTCCCTCTCTCTCTCTGCCCCTGCCCTGCTCATGCTCTGTCTCTCTGTCAAAAAAAAACCAAAAAAAATTTAAAAAAGAAAAGAAACAAAGACTTTTGTAAGAACTCTTCTCAACTATTAAATACTGGTGACTAATTAGAAAAAAATTTAAACTCCATATATAATGATACATGCATTTTATTTTGTGTGGATAATGTACTTCAATAATATATAAAAACAAACTGAAAAGCTCTGTATGGGTAAGTTAAATATATCTGGAGGATGAATACATTTCCACAAGCTGAAGTAATTGTTGGCTGTCAGAGCTTATGAAATATGAGGCTATCTATAACTCTCTATCTTCAGGATCTGTCTTTAAAAATATTTACCATTGTATATAGTAACTATATTATTAAAAAGGTTCCAAAAATATATGTCTTTGGCTTCTTGTTATATATAATATAATATAATATAATATAATATAATATAATATAATATAATATAAATACATATACCTTTATATTATATAAATATAATATAATACATATACCTTTAATTTGTACATGTATGTATGTATGTAAATGTGTCTGAGTGTATTATATATATATGTATTATATATATTTATATATACTTATATATATTTCTATAATATAATATTTCTACTTGTTTTTGTCCTTTGGTCACAGTGTAATAATTCTTCACAACTTTACGTTCCTGTTGTCCTTATGAGTAAGATCTAAGAATAACAAAAACAGCAAAGTCACCTTTAAAGAGCACCACTTAGCCACAATTCAATTCTGTGGCACTTTTTTTTTTTACTTTTTTTTTTTCTGAGAGAGAGAGAAAGAGACAGCTTGAGGGGGGGAGGGACAGAGGGAGGGAGCGCGGGCGGGGGGGGAGAGAGAGAGAGAGAGAGAGAGAGAGAGATTGAGAGAGAACCCAAGCAGGCTCCATGCTACCAGTTGCAGAGCCCGGAGTGGGGCTTGAACCCACGAACTGTGAGATCATGACCTGAGCCAAAACCAAGAGTCAGATGCTCAACCGACAGCCACCCAGGTGCCCCTCTGTGGCACTTTTAGAAGAACAAATTTCATGGACAGCATTGGATTTGGGTCCAAATGGTTTCCAACTCTTCAACTCTTCAACCATACATGAAGTCAACCGTATCATTTCTTCATTTCCAAATACAGAAAAGAGAAAGCCTTTTGGTGCATTTTAGCTCTTTTGGAATTTCAAGCATTTCAAATACTTTCAAGAAAAAAAATAGGTTCTTTTGCTAGATTCCTTTTTTCATTTTTAGTTTTTATTTATTCTGTGACAATGTAAAGTCTTAATTAACCTTTGTATTACTTGCTCATTTTTGAAAATGAATGTACTATTAAATCTATCAATATGGAGCAATCAAGTATTCCTTTCTCATGAAGAAAAGTTCAAATCATTTCTGAGCAAGTTCCAAGTAATCTAGTCACAGAATTACATTTTCTTTGGATCACTTATAAAAGGAGACTAAAAATCTGAAAACTAATGCTAGGAGACCCATACAGATGGGCTATAAAAACAAAAACAAAAAAACCCCAAAAAAACACCTTCTGAAACACAAACACTGAGAGTTTGCTTCTCTTTAACCTCAGAATACTGGTTGGTGTGGTTAATTCCATAGAACTTCTCTAAGGGTCCTCCTTCATTTCACTTGGTTAAGCCAGTGATTTTTTAAAATAGAGGACTATAAGGGCGTCTGGGTGTCTCAGTCGGTTAAGCGTCCGACTTCAGCTCAAGTCATGATCTCGTGGTTTGTGGTTTCAAGCCCTGCGTCAAGCTCTGTGCTGTCAGCTCAGAGCCAGGAGCCTGCTTCGGATTCGGTGTCTCCCTCTCTCTCTGTCCCTCCCCTGCTCACGCTCTGTCTCTCTCAAAAATAAATAAACGTTAAAAAAGAATTAAAAGCCAGGACTGCAGAATACAATCTATTGCAGAGGAGTTGGGGCTATGAGTCCTATGAATCTGCAAAATACTTACAGGCATTCAAAGGACAAACGTCTATTGAGTGACTACTATGTATCAGAGACTGGATTTGGCATGTTTTCGTAGATTAAATAATGTACCTTGCATATGTATATATAGAAACCTTTCAAATGTGTGTAAATGTCAGTATGATGGATAGAAGTCCCATCCATTTATTTTTTTTAATTTTTTTTTTTCCAACGTTTATTTATTTTTGGGACAGAGAAAGACAGAGCATGAACGGGGGAGGGGCAGAGAGAGAGGGAGACACAGAATCGGAAACAGGCTCCAGGCTCCGAGCCATCAGCCCAGAGCCTGACGCGGGGCTCGAACTCACGGACCGCGAGATCGTGACCTGGCTGAAGTCGGACGCTTAACCGACTGCGCCACCCAGGCGCCCCTGAAGTCCCATCCATTTAGAAGGACTACTGAATTTACAACTTTTTATCACTGTGTATTTTTTCCATTTGATATAAAAGAGAGTGTCCTTATATTTGAAAAGATTGGTGAACACTAAGGTAGCCTATTTTGCACATTGCCTGAATTTAGTGGCATACGTTTTGATATAATTCTATAATACGAGTCACATAGGTATAAAATGTGCAAAATTGCTCATCTCTACCTAACATTCTCCATATATTAAGCTCCCAGTAATATAAAAAATGGTAAAAGTAAAAATACAGCTGATCCCTGAACAACACAGGTTTGAACTGCAAGGGTCCACTTACATGCGAATTTTTTTTTTTTTAATACAGTACAGTACTATGACTGTATTTTCTCTTTCTTGTGATTTTCTTAAGAATGTTTTCATTTCTCTAAGCTTACTTTATGATAAGAATACAGTACATAACACACATATAAAATATGTGTTAACTGTGTTACTCGTAAGGCTTCTGGTCAATAGCAGAACATCAGCAGTTAGGTTTTTAGGGAGTCAAATGTTACACGTAGATTTTCAACTGTGCTGGGGATCAGTGCCCCTCATCCACACACTGTGCAAGGGTCAACTGCATCCTCTAATTCATATACCTCCCTAAGAACAGCATTTTGTCCATAAAAGCTTCTTTACCTAATTTGTGCCTCAATCAGCAAATGGAATTTTGCTCACTGCTTTAGTATGGGAGTATGTGCAGAACACATTCCCTTCTTGTTTCTTTTTATTTTGCTCCTAAAATGAATTTTAGAGTATTAACATCCAAAATGGATTTGAAAAAGCATTTGTAATTTATTCTTAAGCATAGTATGGTCAGTTATGTAACAAAAAGTTACATCTCATTTATCATATACATTTTTGGTATCACAACCAACACTTGAATCTATTTCTTGTCCAATCAGCACGGAGACTTTGCCCACTGGAGTCCCCCAGGATCCATGTGGATGGAGACTTCACCTTGACACATGCTCCCCCAATTGGAGAGGAAAGAAAAAAACCCTTCATTTTAATATTTGTGTATTTTTGAGAGAGAGCGCGTGAGCAGGGGAGGGGCAGGGAGAGAGGGAGACACAGGATCCAAAGCAGGCTCCAGGCTCCGAGCCGTCAGCACAGAGTCTGATGCGGGGCTTGAACTCATGAGCCGTGAGATCATGACCTGAGGAGAGGTCGGACGCTTAACCGACTGAGCCACTCAGGCAGCCCAACCCTTCCTTCATTTTAAACAAATCGAATTCTGAGTATAGTACGGTTTAATCTTGAACTGCCCTCGCACTGACACCTTGGCAAATCCCATTCTCAGATTTCTAAAACTGAGGAGCGATACCAGAATTTCTAGTGTTAACAAACTACTTACCATCTTTTAAAAGCTTCTGTAAGATTTTCACAAATATACTGCCTTTAGATACTTCAATTGGATCATCCTTACCATCTGAACTGGACCAGCTAGAAAACAAAATTGCAATGGGAAGAAAATGAAATCGTGAACATATCTGAAATAAAGGACTTCTGTTTGCTACCATAGTCTTGTTCTAATGGTTGTGCTGGGGAGGGGTTGGGGGGGTCAGGTGGGGAATCTTAAGTTTTTGTGATACTGTTTCAAATTATTAAAATAAGGGAGCTTTAAATGTTGAACACACTTAGAGTCTTTATAGTAGATACAAGATGTTACACTCAAGTAGCTACCTGCCCAACGTAACCATACCTATGTGATGTCAAAACCAAGTAGTGAGGTATCTGTTCCCAAAAAACGCTATAAATATATAACAAATCTAGTAAGGACTCCAAAGTATGATCTTCGGAGCACAATAGTTACAGTATATTGTAACAGACTCTGCTTTTCATAAAAGTAAAAGGGTAAATGGTGTCTAATACAATGTAAGTTTTATCTAGATGAGATTATCCACTGCTGAAATACACACACACAGAACCACTACTCTGTATCATCAATGGATATATCCCACAATACCTTAAAGTTTTTAAACATAAAGCCATGAAAAGAATTCCAGCCAAATGATGGCATACTTTTTTTTAGATTAGGAAGGAGAATCAAGTGGCAGAGCTAGATGCTTCAGAGCGTGACCTCCAAGACCAAGCAGAACAATGTGAACCATTTGGGAGTGATCAGAGGAAGAAATGCTTTAGTAAAAATAGTTCTACTGTAATTTCTCAGCACGATATAAAAAGGGAAGTTGTGGGTAGGGAAGGACGTTAACACTCAAGTCACGTTCTCTTTAAAATTCTTTTTCCCCCAAGCAATTTGATTCTCAGTCTTTCACAGCCACCACCTCTCTTTGCCACCATTTCCAGCAGAAATCTCCCCCCTTAAGAAGGAGATAACGTGAGAGGTCTCAATAACTTACAAGACAGTACTGATACTCTAATAAACTTTTTATTTGAAACGACAGCAGCTTGTTTGGCAGAATTGGCCCAACTTGTGTGAAAATCAGGAACATAGGCATTTCTGTGCAAACTGACGGTCTAAATTTTAAAATCAAAAGGAGAGACGTATTATACTAGTGGTCCTAAGTCCTTAAACTCTCCCTTAATTATTGAATGAAAAATTTAGATTACTAATGCAACCATTACAATTTTCATAGTATATGTTGTAAAACAATTAGGCTACAAGACCGTTTGATGTATGGTATCATAATCTTCCTAAAGAATCCTTTCCCAAAACCGTACCTTAGATTCATGCTATGGGAACTTACTTATCTCTCTGAAGAGCTTTGCAAAGGATTTCCAGTTTTAGATCATTTATATTTACATCTTCCTCCTTTATGGTGAAACAAAAAAATTCTCATTAAGTCCTGATTTTAAGAAATACATGCTTACATTTGAGTTGTATCAGGTTCTAATTCTACATAAATATTGCTTTACTTTTGATTCATAATTAAAAAAAATTTCCTTTTAAGACATTAATACGCAGAAGAGTAAGCCAATTAATAACTCTGTGCGAATCAGTTTCTGATTATTCTGTGATAATCTGATGTTATCAGGAACCCTGAAAAGGTTAAGATTTTAAACAAGGTAACATAAAAGCCAATCCATTACATTTTTTAAATCTACCAAACTACTTTCAATTGCAAGGCCAATTCTTATCCTAGAGAATTATCATCATAATCTTTTTTTTCCCCCCAAAGAAGGCTGAGAAACAGCTCCTCTTAGGGTGAATACTATGAAAAACAAATTGATAAAGCAACGTATCAGAATGAAGAACTAATAATGACTTAATAAATGAAAGAAAAAAATTACCTCAGGACTCTGAAAAGCCGTGTTTTTTACTCGTGCACAGAAAAAGACACCAGGGAACATGTGAGAATTATCAGGAAAGCGACTCTCCTGACAACTTTTCTAAAGAGCTACACATTCCAAGAGTTAGGAATAGCTGAACCAGAGAGTCTTTTTTAAAATTAAAAAAAAAAAAAACCATTTATTTATTTTTGAGAGAGAGAGAAAGAGAGAGACGGAGAGAAAGAGAACAAGTGGGGGAGGGGCAGAGAGCGAGGGAAACAGAATCTGAAGCCGGCTCCAGGCTGAGCTGTGAGCACAGAGCCTGATGTGGGGCTCGAACTCATGAACTGTGAGATCACGACCTGAGCCAGAGTCGGACGCTTTAACCGACTGAGCCACCCAGGCACCCGAGAGTCTTTTTTATTGTTTTTAATTAAAAAAAAAAAAAAATTTTTTTAACGTTTATTCATTTTTTGATAGAGAGAGACAGAGTGTGAGGGGGGAGAGGCAAAGAGAGAGGGAGACACAGAATCCGAAGCAAGCTCCAGGCTCTGAACTGACAGCACAGAGCCTGACGCGGGGCTCGAACTCACAGACCGCGAGATGGTGACCTGAGCCGAAGTCGGACGCTTACCAGACTGAGCCACCCAAGCGCCCCACCGGGAGTCTTTTTTAATTAACACATTGTCATGATTGGCTAAAAGAAGTTATCTTTTCTTTTTTAATACGTTTTCAACTCTACAGCAAACCAAATATATAATTGTGATACTTGCCTTTGATCGTCTCCAGGGATTTTACTCACCTCATCGATATATTCCAGCAAGTCCAAAGCTTTCTTGAAATCATATTCATTAGCTCTTCTGTTTTCTTCACAGATATATAGCTATGGGAAATTCAAATAAGGATGAGGATTATTTTAAGTAATCATATAACTACGACTAGAGACATTTAGGGAGAAAATAAGTCATTATGTCTTCCAAGTCAGTCACAGGTATTTGTATTTTATACTAAGAAGACTGTCACATCTGGAAATCACATTCCATCTATCCTCACGATCAACTTTCTTTTAACACATGCCTACACTCAACAGTACTTAATTTGTGTAATTTGATATATATACTTTAAAAATGTCAGTAAATTCATATTCTTAGGTTCAATATAATGTAACACACTTCAGTATTCTTTTGGGCATATTCTTTGCAATATGCTATATAAAGAGAGGCTGTTGTGGGCTCAATTACAGGAAATCTGTTACCAATAATGACTAAAATACTGAAGTTTTGGGATTGTCTTCTGTTACTATAATTAGAGCAATTTCAAAGTGATCCTACATCACTCTTGTATTGGGATGCTCTGTTGAAGGGCAAAGAGCGAAGCAGAGTTAAGGCTACAAGTACAGTACATAACAATGAGACTGTCTCATGGAGGCTGCAGCCCATAATCTAGGGAATTGTTGTGTTCCTGCCCTCAGGAATGTGTTGTGTTCCAGACAAAAGCGGGAGGACAGTATCACAGGCTATGTAAATCTAGTTCCTTAAACTATTTTTCTTATGGAAGAGCCTGAACTGTACCTCATGGTATGTATATGCCCTATGCCAGAAAAGAAAATCCAAGTACTTCCTTCTGGTCACCTGGATAAAGCATCTCTAGGAACAGCTGGAGATCTATGGGAGGCAGAGGCTGATCCGCTTCCTGCCAACGGGCATCCTGTTCTCAAGCAGCTTCTGACAACTTATTTTAGAGGAAGGGGAAAGTTACCAGAAAAATAGGAACGGAAAGAGGACTACTCTTAGGAACTGTCCATCTGACTCAAGAGACACTGACGCTGTTTTGAGACTGAGGAATGGCGCAAGGATTCGCGAAGACGTACGCTGATGAGCTGTGGTGCAGTCAGCACCGGCATCGCACTGAGACTCAGCTCTTTCTCTGCCAGCAGTTGCTCCGGCAGGGTCTCCTGGTGCAGCAGAAAGCGCTCCTGCTCAGCCATTTCTAGAATTCAAAATGAGAGGCAGGGAGGGGAGTAAACTTCTGCTCTGTCATAAAACAAATCTGAATTAAAAAAAAAAAAAGGAACACCTCTAATGGTAATCTCATCGTTATTTGATGATCTTAACATGTTATTAATTCTGCTTGCCTTTGATTCCTGATTATGTTAAAACATGTTCATGATTTGATCCAAGTCATATAAACAGTCACAGTAACCAGAGAGTTAGGAGAGAAGAGAAGAGCTATGAAAATACACCTACTGCCTGGAGAACAGATGGCTATTTCGCAGACACAAGTCCCCCAAATCTGGGGCCACCCGGTCCCATTTTATGTTAACTCAAGAAAGTGCTTCTTCCCACCAGTTTCTAGTAGAATCTTGCACTAAGGAAAATGATCTATTTCAAAGCCGCCATGAGTTATTACAAGAAAAAAAGCCTGGAAGATTATGCACCAAACCTATTAATTAGCAATGGTGAGCTCTACTGGATGAGGTGACATCAGCCATCCAGGCTGCAGCCCAATTCCCCGGTTTTGCCCAGGAAGATGTGGACTGCAGGAGACAAGGACTAAGAACTGCTACATATTCTCATAAACACAGTTGTCACTGCCAGGTACAATGACCAAAGCATAAATATGCTCATTCAAATACTGACATCCCTCCACGTGATCCTAATTTTGTAAAAATTAAATAATTTTTGTGCAATTTCCATACATAGAGAAGCAGACTGGGAGGGTACACGAAACAGTGACTATAGTTCTCTCTGGGGCAGTGAGATTATATAGACTATTTGTTTGTTATGTTTTTTCCTGGTAATTTACAAATTTCAGTAAGGAATTATTTATATAACCAGAAAATTAAAAAAAAAATCTACTCCCTAGGATTAGATACACTGTGATGATAGTCTGCAGGTAATTACTGACACCCAAAAACATTCCCATTGTGTTAAGAAAGCAGAAGTTAAGAAGTGATCAAATGTAAAATGGTGACCACAGTTCCAATGATTTCTGGTGAGCGGGTTGTGGGGGGAGCAAGAAATAAAACCTTGATTTGAGGGACACTTGGGTGGCTCAGTCAGTTAAGTGTCTGACTCTTGATTTCAGCTCAGGTCATCTCACGGTTTGTGGGATTGAGCCCCGTGTCAGGCTCTGAGCCGAGCACAAAGCCTGCTTAAGATTCTTTGCTCTTTCCCTCTGCCCCTCTCCCCAGCTCGTACAAGCACGCTCTCTCTCTCTCTCTCTCAAATATAAATAAATAGATAAAACAACCATCTGGATTTGAATAACATGGTCTATCTCTGGTGACTAGGCTAAAATATGGCTTCCCATGTCAGACTATCAGCCAATCTTGCAGAATATATACACACTTTTCTAGAACAATAAACACTACTAGTGCTTAAAAATAAGATTGAAAATCCCCTTTATAAACAGTGAAAAATAGTTTTAATAATAAAAGTTAAATACTAACCCTACACTTTATTGGGGACTTAATACGTATAAGACATTTTTTTCAAGGAACACAGTGTCTCCACTCCTTACAACTACCCATTTTATAGCTGAGGAAACTGAGGCTCAGAGGGTATCCAAGGTCACAAAGCTAGTAAGCCAGAGAAAACATATGAAACCAGATCTGTCCAATTTCTGTCAAGATTCTTTCCATTGTTCCCATTCCTTGAAGAAAAAAAGACGGTAGTATAAATAGAACCCATACCTCAAAGGCTGGCCTCTGTGGATAAGCCCTGCAACCAAATACAAGTATCTATGTTTGTATACCCTTCACCCCTGATCACAGAGCTAAAATCCCCTTCCAATTTTTACTTTGAGAAATTCCAAACTTGGGGCACCTGGGTGCTCAGTTGGTTAAGTGTACGACTCTTGATCTATGGGTCGTGAGTTCAAGTCCACAATGCGCTCCATGCTGGGCATGCAGCCTATTTAGAAAAGAATTCTAGGGGGGCCTGGGTGGCTCAGTTGGTTAAGTAGCCTACTTCAGCTCAGGTCATGATCTTGTGGTTTGTGAGTCTGAGCCCTGAGTCAGGCTCTGCTTTGGGTGCTGTGTCTCCCTCTCTCTCTCTGCCCCTCCCCTGCTTGCACTCTGTCTCTCTGTCAAAAATAAACAAACAGGGGCACCTGGGTGGCTCAGTCAGTTAAGCATCCGACTTCAGTTCAGGTCATGATCTCTCAGTTCGTGAGTTCGAGCCTGGAGTCAGACTCTGTGCTGACAGCTCAGCGCCTAGAGCCTGCTTCAAATTCTGTGTCTCCCCCTCCCCTGCTTGTACTGTCTCTCTCTCTCAAAAACAAAGCATTAAAAAAAATTTTTTTAATAAACATTAGAAAAATAAAAATAAATTCTAACACCACAGAAAATTAAAACAATTTTTCTTAACAGAAAAATTAAGAGAGACAGAGTGCGAGCAGGGGAGGGACAGAGAGACAGGGAGACAGAATCCAAAGCAGGCTCCAGGCTCTGAGCTGTCAGCACAGAGCTTGACGCAGGGCTCAAACTCACGAACCGTGAGAACATGACCTGAGCCGAAGTCAGACGCTCAACCAACTGAGCCACCCAGGCGCCCCTAGAGAAAATATTAAAGAACAATACAGTGCACCCCTGTATACCTACGGTTACCTGTTATCATTCTGCCATCTTGGCTTTATCTACCTATTTACCAATCTACTTATTTGCTTTTCCTCCTAAATCAAATGAAAGCTGCAACATCAGGACATTTCTAAATACTTTAGGATGTACCTCCTAAGGGCATTCAATCACAATATCATTATCAGGTCTGAAAAATTTAACATAAATACAGAAATATCATCTAATGTTAATTATGTTCACATCCCCTCAGTTGTCCCCAAAACGTGCGTCATGGTTGGTTATTTGGGGGATGATCGAGGAGCTGAGCCAGCCTCTCTCCCTACATTTGGTTGTCATGGCTCTCAGGTTACTTTAATCTAAAACAGCCTCCTGTTTTGTTGTTTTTTTAAATTTTTTGTCTTTCATGCTGCTGAATTAGGGAGTTGGAGCCAATCATATTGCAAAATGCCCCAAAACAGGATCTATCTAATCACTTCCCTGTGGTTAGATTCAGGTTGAACATTTCTGACACGACAATAGCACAAGTTGGTATTCCACACTGCTACATGACATCACCCTGGGAAGTGTTTACGGTGAGCCTGTCTCAGTGCTGATGATGGTACCTGTCAGGTCCATGTCATGTCACTCTGAAAACATGAGGCCATCCTTTTCCCCTAACCCCTAAACTCAATGGCTTTAGCGTCCTTGGATGACACATTAGTCACCATGGTCGCAGGTGGTGATCTGCCAAGTCCCATTCTATACTTATTAGTTGGTATTCTTTTTTTTTCTAAAGGAAACTCTCACTGACCCCTCCCCTTATGGGTCTCACTGTAGATTTATGGATTTTTTTGTTGTTAAACTGTGAAATAAAATGTTTTACTATCATTCTTTTTGGTGTTTAGATTATCCCCAAACTTGGCGAGTGGTGGCTGTCGTATTGTTTGACATCTCTACATTAAGCTTGCTTTCTGGCCCAACAAGACTCCCCAGGATCATTTCCTCAATAACCCTCATCTCCTTTTACTGAGAAATAGTAGTTAGAAGCCATGATACAGGACTAGGCATGCTCCTGCCACTGGGGTGTCACTGCTTTTAGGCCTTTTCAGTGGACAGAGCCCAAGGAATACTTTAATTTTGAACAATCGTGATTCCATCTGAAATCTCCAATTCAAGTACAGTCCAGGGCCCTTCCTCATCCTCCTCCTAGATTTCCATCTCCCTCTTCCCCTTGGTTCTCAAAAATAAGAATATATCCAAACATTTTCTTAACTGACAACATAACAAAAGTCTCACAATTATGACACCAAAAAGCTTTGAATTCTGAAACCAGTAGCTTTAACAAACTACTACCTACAACAAACCCACTGAATAAAGATTTCTTTGCAGTTCTTCCTGTTCTTAGAATGTGAGTCACTAAGGGTGTAATCAAAGCACAGGTCAAATAATTTACTTTCATTCTTTAGGAATTCTTATTTAACATACAAACTTTCTCTAAAAAATAGAATCCCAAATATGTACTTATGTAATTGTCTAAAGCCACTGAATAGAAAGCATTCCTCTTAAAGAAGAGATGGGTCCTATGTCTAATGAATACCACTGAACAATACTAGGAATGCATTATAAAAGTTCACTGATAGCATGCTTGATGCTCAAATTCTTTCTTTTACCTTCAATTTTTTCTTGCAGTACATCCTCTGAAAAGTCTGAAGCCAACGCAGCCAATTTACTCAAGCCAAGAAGGGTTTTTTTCTTTGCAAAGTAATGTGTTTCCATGTTTGCCAGACCCAGAAGTGTTGCATGAGCCTACAACAAAACATGAAAAGTAATAAGACCCTGCGTACTAATTCAAGTTGAAATACAGGCTAATGCACGACCTAAACTTGTTTTCCCCCCTAATTTATATCAATGAAAGATCAAGTCAGTACTAGCAAACCTAAAAACTAATTGGTTCTATACACCAAGAGTAATTACACAATAAAATACCAACCAGCGACACTAATTATTGGGAAAAGAAACACGTATAAGACATTTGCTCTGTAACAATTACAGAGTCACTTCAATGACCTGTCAAGGACAAATTTTAAAATTAATTCGTGTATTGTTTTTACTCATAATTTGAACATTTTAATACTCATTGCAAATAAAGGTCAACGGTTATTTACATGTTAATACAATTTTTGTGCTTTATTTTACTCTAATAGTAGTCAAAACACAACAGGCTACATTTTTTTTGAGACATTAAAAATATGAGCAATGCCATCATAAATAAACAAGAATACTTTATTCAAATTATGTCAGAAAAAGGAGACACATGCTTAAAATAATTTCTAAATAGCATTTTAATCACTATAAACTAAACTAATTAAAACTAAAGGGGCACCTGAGTGGCTCAGTCATTTGAGCATCTGACTCCTGACTTCAACTCAGGTCATGATCCCAGGGTCATCGGATGGAGCCCCACATTGGGCTCTGTGCTGAGCATGGAGCCTGTTTGGGATTCTCTCTCTCTCTCTCTCTCTCTCTCTCTCTGAACTTCTGCCCCTCTCCCCTGCTTGTGCTCTTTCTCTATAAAATAAAAACTAGTTAAAAAAAAAAAAAAACTAAGTAAAAAACTGCCTAAACCTGCTCCATGTAACTCAATTCTTACCTTTTCTAATTCTTGGCTGTTAATTTCATGTAACCAGCTGAGATGTTCATGAGCTTGCAAAAAATTTGCCAACTCTCCATGCTGAGAAATGGGTTGAGATAATAATTTGCCTCGCTTTCCTTTCTCCAGATACCAACGGAAGAGAAAGTCTGAAAAATTCTACAAATAAAAGAGCAAAGAATCCAACAATATTTATTAATACAGTTTTAAAAAGTATATTTTTTGATAATAAAACATTAATATTTTTTTCAAAGGTCTTAGATTCCAGAACAGAGATCCTGTTTAAACATTTATTTTCTATATACTAGGATCCTCAAAAAAAAAACCCTTAACTTAGTTTAACAAAAGAGGAATGCAGATTCAGAAAGGGGATCTTGCTTAAGATCATGTAAACTCTAGATGTGCGTGGTATGGTTTGACAGCCATTAGCTATGTACAGCTGTTTAAACGTAGTTAAAATGTTAAAATTCAGTTCCTCAGTCACACTAATCACATCAGGTGCTCAACGTGCCCCATGTCCTATCTTAGAAAACACACAGGAAAGTTCTATGCAACAGTGCAGAATGAAAGATTCCCAGGGGTCAAATTCTTTTTTTAATGTTTATCCATTTTTTTTGAGAGAGAGAAAAAGAGACAGAGCATGAGCAGGGGAGGGGCAGAAAGAGAGGGAGACACAGAATCCGAAGCAGGCTCCAGGCTCTGAGCTGTCAGCATAGAACCCGATGCAGGGCTCGAACCCACGAATTGTGAGATCATGACCTGAGCCCAAGTTGGACGTTTAACTGACTGAGCCACCCAGGCGCTGCCTCCACACCTCCAGGGGTTCAATTCTGTGCCAGAAGGCCATGTGCACTGGAATGATAAACAGGATTCTAGAGAGGGTCTAAATGCCTAGCCAGTTTTCCCCACCTGATGTTTGCCGGATGCTGGGGTAGCATGGAAGGCTAGGCTGGAAGGGAAGATTAAAACGTCCTACAGTGACACAGTATTTAAGAGGTATTTCCACTAAAGGAAATTCTGCCATGAACACACCAGTCCCACAAGACTTTGAAACCAGAAATGAAATGAATGTAACAAAAGCCTCAACCAAATCTTGGCCCACCTCTGTTCTTGATGAACTGAGTGACCTACCTCTCACTTTATCTGCCTCTCAGGAGAAAAAAAAACCAAACATTATTTTCATCTTTAAGGTTCCTTTACACACAATATCCAAAATACAACAAGAAATTCGTAAGACATAATAAGCAGAAAAACATGACCAAGAAGTAGGCAAGAGAAACAAATCTGAGGATGATCAGATTTTAGAGGTAGTACAGAAGGATTTTTTAAAGAACTACTGAATGTATTAAAGAAAATAAAAGAAAGAAAAAATGGATGAAAAATGTTAACAAAGAACTAGAATCCACAAAAGAATAGAAATCATGATGGATGCAGAAATATTTACTTTAGTGCTATCGTGAAATATTAAATAAGCCATGTCAAACAATCAGGCCCTGATCAAATAAGGCAAGTTACATCCAGGCCATGAAATACCACGATACCATCAAAACATTGTGAAATATTTAATGATATCAGGACAAATGTTTGTGATTAGCAACTGGCAAAACATATTTGTCCACAATAATATGGCGTGAAAAGATTAGAACAACATAAACCAAATGTTACAAAGGGTTCTTCCTCTCTGGGTAGTGAAATTTTGAATGATTCTTAAAATCTTTCTGGTTTATAGGGGCTTTCTGAATTTTATACTATGTTCACTTTTATAGTAAGAAAAAAGTCAGTGCTTACTTGACAATCAACTAGCTTAAATTCACCTAGAAAGTGTCATAATGAAAAGTTTTTTGAAAAAATAAAAAGCATGTGGTCCACCTGGGTGGCTCAGTCGGTTAAGCATCCGACTTCGGCTCAGGTCATGATCTCATGGTTCATGAGTTCAAGCCCCGTATCAGGCTGTGTGCTGACAGCTCAGAGCCTGAAGCCTGCTTCAGATTCTGTGTCTCCTTCTCTCTCTCTGCCCCTTCTCTGCTCATGCTCTTTCTCTCTCTCTCCCTCAAAAATAAATAAACATTTAAAAAAAAAATTAGAAAAAAAAAAAAGAAGCATGATGTCAAAGAAGGAGAAAACAAATCTTTGGTGTATGGAAAACTGAGTTCTCTAAAAGCTGCAGCATCCTGTGCTCCTAAGATCTTCTTTTCAAATTTTAAAAATTCTCTCAATTTTCATATACCTAAGTACTTTTAATTATGACTGGAAATATGAATAGAAATGAAAATTTTAACTTATTCGTCAAAGGTCACAGAACCTTTCAACAATATTTGGAATCATCTGCCAATTTACAAAGAAACCTAATGCACAAATTAGTATATAAGCTAACTACAAAACGACTATATATCATCTTCCAACAAAACACCCAAGTAAGATTTGAAACGAGGGCGCCTGGGTGGCTCAGTCAGTTAAGCGTCTGACTCTTGATTTCTGCTCATGTCATGATCTCACGGTTCATGAATTCAAGCCCTGCCCGCATCAGGCTCTGCACTGACAGTTCCGAGCCTGCTTGGACTTCTCTCTCTCCTTCTCTCTCTACCCCTCTCCCCACATGTGCTCTCTCTCTCTCTCGAATAAACATAAAAAAAAAAAAGATTTGAAATGGTAAAACCTTACAACAGCATCAATTTCCTATGTCCCCAACACTCGTTACCTGATCAGCAAACTGGGTCATGTAGCGCTGGAGTCTAGTCTGGTTGTCAGTCTGCTCACACATTTGCACTAAGATATCAAAGTCACAGTACTTTTCTGCTAATGAAGCAGCCCACGGGTATTGGCCTAGTGTGACTGTAGAAATGAGAACAGATGGAAAAATTTCTGTTAGTGAAAACTTATGTGATAAAAAGTATTACTTGAAACTTTACCTTTAATTCATATTATATTCTAAAAAATAACAGAATAGAAACCTTTCCACTTACTGGCATTTAGTTTCATAATCCTTATAAACTCATTAGAGAGGCAAATTTAATCCCCTGCTTCATCACTGCCTACCCATGATGCTAGTCCCTTCCTTGGTATACTAGCAAAACGAGCTACTTCTCCTAACTCTAGCTATCAAAATAATGTGTCCTTTGCCGAACAGCCACACTGTTCCATCTGTACCCTCTAACCGCCCTCATCGTGCTCTACTGTGCAGTCGACTTATTCATGTAAAAGTCTGAGATAAGCTCTTTGAGCACAGTCTCCAGTTGTTTTTAATTTATTCATTTTCAAATCATCTTCAGAACCATCTATGGTACTCGTACCTGGAAAGGTGTGAAGACAAGGTCGAACAAATGAGCTTTGCTTTACGTTCTCGGTTACAGTTAGATTAATGATATTACACTGAATATGCTACATTAACGATTGGACTCCGTCACCCGTTCCGCCACGTCAAAGACCCATAGTCATTGCTAAATATCATGCACTTACGAAGTGGAGATAGGAGATCTGATCTTTTCTGTAGGTATTCCATTTCCAGACTGCTGTATCTTTCTTGATCACCAGATTTGTCCAGAGACTTAAGCTGGGAAACGTAACCATCCAGGAAGCAATCAATCAGTGCTACCAGCTGCTCTGTCAGAATGTTTCGGAGGTTGCTGTCTGCCTGAGGATATACCACTTTCAGGACAATCCCATGCTGGCGCACGATTACTGTTCGGATGCCCCCAGGACCACTCGTTGCTATGAAATCACATAAAGTAATATGGTAAGTATGGGTTCTACAATGGCTAGGGGAAAGACCAACTGCCTAAAAACTATCATGTCACCGCTGCTGGAAAAATAAACCAAATAGGGGTTCAGCTGACCCCTCTCTATGTCCTGCTTAAATCCCATCTTCTCTATGGAGACTTCAACACAGCCAGGTGAACATGATCCTCTCCCTTCTAAATTCCTTCAGTGCTAACTCCACTTACTTTCTTGTATTAAATCAACATTAACTATTGTCAATACCTCTAAGGCCAGGACCTCCTTCTTTGAATAACCATATGCACTAAAATCTAGTAGACAAAGGGCGCCTGGCTGGCTTAGTAGAGCATGTGACTCTTGATCTCAGGATCGTGAATTCAAGCACCACGTCAGGGGTAGAGATTAAATTTTTTTTTTTTTTTTTTAAATCTAGTGGACGCATAATAAGTATCAGTTACATAAATTACAGACAAATCTACAAATTATTCTAAGAGAATAAGGCAATTTTCACAAGAATTACTCATTCTGGAGGTGGCACTTATTTTTCATTTCACTCACAAACCCACACTAATGGAATAATACAGCTTCCAGAAACGACAGGCCATTAGAAATATATTTTGAACGACTGCTAATAATAAACCAGTACATTTGCACTCAGAGCTTGCAATCTCACCTGTCCAAGGAACATACTCAGGTTCTTGTTCTACCGGCTCTTTTCTATATAAGGAATTTCTATTCTGTCGATAATGACAGGCAGCTTGTAGCATGTCCTAGAAAAAAATGCATCAGCATATGCAGAAAGTGATGAGTCCCAGTATTTTTAAAGATAATTTGAAACATCAAAGTCTATTAATACTAAAAAAATACTCAGCTCAAGTCTGTAAGAATTACTCTTTTGGTTCTTTCTGCATTTGAAATTTGTTTTACTCCGTAACTTAACTTTAATTTTGGAAAACTTACTAACCAAAGTAGGAAAACCATTGCTATAAAGAACATTATCTAAGATTAAATGGAACATTTTAATCAATAATGTAACTATTAAGTTCTTGAGTAATTAAGACACTTAGTTACTATAACATTAATACATTTGCCATGATATATGTATCTTTCTCCAGATAAAAGGTTATTATTTTATTATAATCCAGAACCCAGCATTATAGAAACTTTTAATATGCATAAGACATTCAAAATGCTTGATAAATAAAACGACTGTACTTTTCTAAATTTTTTGAATTAAATGCTAAACACTTTTATTTTTTTTTTTATTTTTTATTTTTTAATTTTTTTTTTCAACGTTTATTTATATTTGGGACAGAGAGAGACAGAGCATGAACAGGGGAGGGGCAGAGAGAGAGGGAGACACAGAATCGGAAACAGGCTTCAGGCTCCGAGCCATCAGCCCAGAGCCCGACGCGGGGCTCGAACTCACGGACCGCAAGATCGTGACCTGGCTGAAGTCGGACGCTAATGCTAAACACTTTTAAATTACTGGCAATACAGAGTTGGAATATGGAAACTACTTTCTCTTCCAGCCACACTCTGGTCTTTGATTTGCTGAAATCTTCACCGTGGTTTTGTACCTTGAGAATACTGTTGACATTGATCACCACTTCAGCCCATTCAACAGATTCCAAAGATGTTTCCTTTAAGACCTGCTCCTCATGCTCCAGTAAACACTCGCAAATGGTGTCTACCTGCGACACCTGAGGGAGTACAGAGAAGGCAACTACTTTTAACAAAAACCATGGCGATGGGTAATAATCACAACTGCCCAGAATCTACTCAACGGGCTTTTCTCATAAAGTCATATTCTTAGCTCATTACTCAGAATAAAACAGTTGATGGCAAAAAATACATTTAAAAAGAAGTAGGGAGAGAAAATACTGTGCAAGGGATCCTTGAGCAACACAGGTTTGAAATGCGTGGGTCTGCTTACGTGTAGATGTTTTTCGATACCTTACAGTACTGTAAATTTATTTTTTCTTCTTCAGGATTTTTTTAAAAACATTTTGACTGCATGGGGGTCGGGTACCCTTAACCCTCACATTGTTCAAGGGTCAATTATATAATTTCTAACTGTTCTTTTCTAATTTTTGTCATTACTAACACACGGAGGTAACGGTGCAAAACTGTTCTTAAAGCACTGAAACCCTTGTTTCCAGTTTCAGCCCACAGTTAAACTTTCCCTACCTTACTACTTAATACACCTAGAGTTTGCATAGCATTGGGCACTCAGAGATGAGGAAAAACAGAAATCAGGTTTGCTGCCCTTAAGTATACAAACTAGTTGAAGGAGCAAGACCTATACACAAACCGTGGCCCAAACACAATCATTGTCTTTTAAACCCTGTTCTGCCTTCTCAGATGTTAGTCAAAGGCACATTAACAGCCCTAGCAAGAGACTTTTGGCTCATTTCATTTAAAAGATTAAGTGTAAGAATTTTTTTTTTAGGGTGCAATATTTACTTACTTAATTCATGTTTGTTTGCTTATTTATTTTGAGAGAGAGAGATAGAGCAAGCAGGACAGAGAGAGAATCCCAAGTAAGCTCTGCACTGCCAGGGCAGAGAGCCCGATGAGGAGCTTGAACTCACGAACTATGAGATCATGACCTGAGCTGAAATCAAGAGTCAGATGCTTAACTGACTAAGCCACCCAGGTGCCCCAAACTTAAGAATTTTTTTTAATACTGTTAACGTGAAAACGATAGGGAAAGCATATATGATATGACATATGATATGATATATATGATATGATAGCAAAAAATTATTGTCAAAACATTTGCTCAACACCTTTATGATAGGAGTTACATACTCAGCGGTCTCAAATTCTGTTCATATGCTAACCTGAAAGTCTGACCCTTAAACAGTTACCTCTGCTTTAATGGAACCCTGGGATTCAGAACTACACCCAAAGGAAGCTTAAGGCAAGTAAACGTCATAGTCTTAAACATTACCATTTCCCATATGGAGTGTTCTTTTGAAAAACCTATCACGTTTTTGGTTTTGTCCTATGCTATTCCTAACGTACTATTCCTGAATTATGTATCCAACTGATAATCCTTTCTGATTTACAAATCATTCCTTTTATTTCCAGTTATCTGGAAAATATATACTGAATTAACTAGTATGCTTTCCACTTTGATCCGAATGCAGAAAAAAGAACACGACTCTTAATTCTTTCAAATAATTTGTGAATTTTTTAAAATAAACTTTGTTTTGCTGTATAAAATTAAGTATGAACAAAGACAAAAAAAAAAGACACAAAAGTTACAACAAACACTTTGCGACAGCAACCTATATGCCTTAAGGGTCCTATCTTTTTCCCTTCAAAACCCCAACATCCTCTCAAAGCTGAGGCCTTGCGAGGCATAGGACCCATTTCCGAATTTCCTTCCTCAAATGTATTAAAACCTACTAACTGTCCTTACAATACTCCAGTCCCTCCATTCCAAAAGCCGGATGGTTCTTACAGACTAGTTCAGGATCTCAGAATTAGGTACCTGAGGCCGCTGGCCCCAATCCATGTACCCTCCTCTCCACCACGCCATCCTCCACCAGGTACTTCACGGACTTGGATCTTAAGAACACATTCTTCCCTATTCCCATCTCCTCAGAATTCCAAGACCTTTCACCTCCACCTAGACTGACCCCAACACCCAACACTCCCAACAGTTAACTTGGACAGCTCTCCAGCAGGATTTTAGGGATAGACCCCAACTCTCTGGACAAGCTCTGGCATCAGATCTAACCTCTCCCTCCCAAAAAGTACTCTTTTTCACAATGGCCAGCTGACCAGCATCTTCCTCTTTTCTCCCTCCAAAGTTTACAGCAGGTTTTTCTTTTCATTTGAAAATAAATTGATTTTAACAGCAAGGTAGATAGTAGGATCCCAGCAGGCGCCTGAGAAGAGTTTAGTGAAGGGACGGTTGGCAGAGGAAGGGGCGGCCTCCAGGGCTAGCGACAGGGAAGCCACCACTAAGCCCAGCTGTGAAGGGGCACCGGGAAGCAGCAGTTACTGGGAACGCGGAGAGCAGCCAGAGGGAAGCCGCAGTCTCTGACAGAAGGCACAGCAAACTGCAGCGGAAGCAGGGAGGGAATGAGGCTGGGGGGAGGGGGGCATGACAGAACAGAGAATAACAGTGCCTCACCTCTGTTAAAGGTAACAAGAAGCCACAGGGCAAAGGAACCCACTGGCGAAGGTGCCCTCTGAGGCAGAGTCGAGTGGATTTGGAGAGACAAAAGGAAAACACCCAGCAGACAGTAGGGAAGACTTCTTAGTCAAGTTTGCAAGCTCTGATTTGTAGGGAAAGTGACGAATAAATATGGAGTCCTATTTAAAATTTCAATGAGATTTTTTTTTTGGCCTCAAGGTTTTTCTCTGTTGGGGGCATGATCGGCCAAGGGCCCAGCTCTACAAAGCCACATTAAGGGCAAAATAACAACTCTTACTTCTCTAAAAAAGACGTCTGCGGGGGTCAGGTTGGATGGGATTTCGCAGTCCCTCTTATTTAAAGCAATCATTATTGCTGTGTTCACGAGCTCAGAGAGCCTCGAGTGGTAGTTCTTGAGAACGATGGCGGCTGATAACTTTTCGGCATGCTCACAGAGCAACAGGCGAGTTGCCATGGGCATCCCTCGAACTGCAAAAGTGCCAAGACGTCCAAATAAGCCAACCTGGTGAAACACAAACACATGTTCTTAGAAAGCATTTACAGTAACGTACAAAGTAATGCAGTCTTATCTCCCCCAGAAGCACACTGGGTACAGAGCCACTGGCCTCATCTGCCCCCAAAAACGTACCTCAGCTACCTCTCCTTTTTGCTGTTTTGAACACGAACACGAACACACACACACACACACACACACACACACACACACACCCTTCAGCCAGAGCTGTGAGCACCTATAAGAAAGGGCAGATGGTTCCTCTTCTGAGATCAGGGCCATTCCATCACTCCATCTTATTTCTTACTTATGGTTATGAAAATCATAAAATTGTTCTTTTCTACATAACTTCCCTACATTCAAGATCCTCAGGAACTAGACACTCAGCAGTTTCCATCTTCAGCACCTGATTCCCAGAACCTTAAAGCCATGGGAGGGTGGGAGAGTCTTTAATCCTTTGCACTATCTACCTCTGGTCTGCCTGATGCCTGTTTCAGGCGTTGCTAGGTTCCAGGACTTCTAAGCTTTCTCATTTGATGAAGCGTTACATCCCAACTAGGAAGCCAAGAGACATCTAAATACTGAATACTCTTCCACATTTTAAGTGTGATCTATTTCATTAACAAAGTGACTTGGTTTTTATATGCTGAGGTTTATTTTAAATAAAGTACAAAGAAAACAAAAATAAACAGTAACCCAAATCCCCAGGGAATTCCTATGGACAGAAGCGATGAATGCACATGGTTAAGAAAAAAAAAATTTTTGGGGGGTGCCTGGGTGGCTCAGTCGGTTAAGCGTCCAACTTCGGTTCAGGTCATGATCTCACGGCTTGTGAGTTTGAGCCCCGTGTCGGGCTCTGTGCTGACAGCTCAGAGCCTGGAGCCTCTTCAGATTCTGTGTCTTTCTCTCTCTCTCTGCCCCTCCCCCGCTCACACTCTGCCTCTCAAAAATAAACATTAAAAAAAATTTTTGTTGGGGCACCTGGGTGGCGCAGTCGGTTAAGCGTCCGACTTCAGCCAGGTCACGATCTCGCGGTCCGTGAGTTCGAGCCCCGCGTCGGGCTCTGGGCTGATGGCTCAGAGCCTGGAGCCTGTTTCCGATTCTGTGTCTCCCTCTCTCTCTGCCCCTCCCCTGTTCATGCTCTGTCTCTCTCTGTCCCAAAAATAAATAAACGTTGAAAAAAAAAAATTTAAAAAAAAAAAAAATTTTTGTTTTAAGAAAAGAAAAAAAATTAAGAAAAAGAAAAAAAATGTTTTTCTGAATTAGATTTATTACAACGAGCTCAAAAAAACAATGAGGAATCTACCTTTTGCTAAATGGTTTTCTGCAAATACCCCATGAGGTTAGTCTTCTTTTTTTTTTTTTAAAGTATAAAGACAGCCCTGCAGTGTGTAAAAGGAAACCCAGGGCGGAAGGCTGCTTCCCACAAAATCATTTAGGAACATCAGCAGTCAAGACAAGAAGAACAAGAGGTAATTACAGTGAAAAGCCAAAACAACTTGTGTCTTGGCAAGACTTGGTTCTGTAAACAAACTTGGTTTACAAGTACATGTCAAGGGGTGCCTGGGTGGCTCAGTCAGTTAAGCATCGGACTTCAGTTCAGGTCATGATCTCGCCGATCCGGAGTTTGAGCCCTGCGTCAGGCTCTGTGCTGACAGCTCAGAGCCTGGAGCCTGTTTCAGATTCTATGCCTCTCTCTGTCCACCCCTCCCCTGCTTACACTCTGTCTCTGTCTCTCTCTCTCTCTCAAAAATAAACATTAAAAAATGTTTTTAAAAACACAAAAACAAGCACACGTCAAGAACAAACACTCCAACATCAGCCAACTGCAAACAAAAGATAAAAGATGACATTCACGCGTCTTTTTCCTTTTTCTCTGTGTAAAAATGCTCTTTCCCTTTTTCTAAATGAGAGAAGATGGTTTCTACACTGGGAATGACCATGGAAATGCTGTGTGTCCAGGGTGCTGCCGGCACCTCTCACTGCCCGCCTCTGCGAGCAGAGAACCTGGGCAACGAGAGGATGGACAGGACCTCTCTTGGCTGGAGAACCATTTCTTGCCACTTTGCTGCCAAATTCACTCATTAAACTGCTTAAAGAAAAGCCACACCCTGACTTCTGAGAACGTACAGCAGTCATACATAAAGACACATCAACTAAGAGGACAGCACACAAGAACCCTTCCTTCAGAGAATACAACCAAAAGAGAGTGGGTGTGATAAACCAGGGCCATAAGGAAGGATAATACTGTAGGTTGGACCTCAAGGCTCTCAGGAACATTCTCTACCATCCCAAATGAATAGCAAAGTCAGGAAAGAGGGCGTGAGGCTCTAACCCATGGAAGAGAACAATACAAAGTATTTAACAAAGGGTTCTCTTCCCAACACGCTCCTCCCCTCGAGGCTCAACTAACAGCGCAGGTGTGGGTCACCACTCCGGAAATCTCTCCACCACACTGTCCACGGTGAAAGCAGAGAGCCTGACTTGCACATGGTTAGGAAACTTAATAGCGTGGAGAGGTACAAGTCCCCCGCCCATTCCCTACTGGACCTGCAGTTGTTTCCTTCATATCTTTATATGCTTTTGTGGCATTTCTACACTGGAAGACATTTTGGTTTCTGTAACACAAAGGAGTCACATTATATATGTTGTTCAGCACCTTGTTTTGCTTTTTAGTTTTTTTTAAATGTTTGTTTATTTTTGAGAGACACACACAAGAGTACAAGTGGGGAGGGGCAGACAGAGAGGGAGACACAGAATCCGAAGCAGGCTCCCGGCTCTGAGCTGTCGGTACAGAGCCCGACGTGGGGCTCAAACCCACGAATGGGGAGATCGTGACGTGAGCTGAAGTCGGACGCTTAACCAACCGAGCCACCCAGGGGCCCCTGTACCTTGTTTTGATGGCATCTTATTTTTCACAACACACTTAGATATTCATTTTTTTTCTTTTTACCCATTATTTTTAGTGACCATGGAACAGGTCACTGAATCAATCTGTCTTAATTTATTCAACCTGCTCACCTGGCTATTTTAAAATAAGAGTCCCATTGTCCTTTCTGATTTGAATTCCCTTCTTGGCTCCCTCACAAATACCGCAAATGTAGTTTTTACATGAGGGCGTTCTGCTCGTCTGCTTCTACTTGCCTCAGTGCGGCAGCACGGCCAGTGAAGTGGTAACGACACAGTAACGTCACTCAAGCCACACAGCAAAGAGGAGCACATTAACTCCCCGCTTCTAAGGTTCTCTGTACTATGTGTGAGGATAGTTTCCTCAACACCGGAAACCCAGAGGCAAAGATACTGTCCTGAGGCCCGGATACTAATTCTCCTCCCCTTTGGAATGAGATATGGCCTTGTTGGTGTTGAATCTGGCCCGAGGAGGAGAGCCTTATGTTCAGAATTATTTCCTTAGATACAAGTATCTGGTTACACGTTTTTCCTGATTATTAATATAAATTAATAATAAGCGTTAATAAGGTAACAAGTATAAACACATAGCCGGAATGGGATTTTTAGATCCAGCTAGACACTACCTTGCAATGCACACTGCTTCCAAGAGCGCAGTGACTCCAGCAGGAGTCTGAAGCCCAGGAAGGCTGTGCCAAAAGAGGCGGTAACTGCTCCTGCCCCCTGGCTCCCTCCCCCTCTGATCAGTCAGTGTGTCCTCGGTGTGGCATCTTAAGGCATGAACTCCTTCCATCCCAGTATGACACCTTCCTGCCACGTGACCGCCACTCCTCCCGTCAAGAGGTACAATCCACTTCTCAATCCTTTTCATCTGGGCTGGCCTGGTGACTTGCTTTGACCAATGTCACTTTGGTGGAAGTAACACGATGTGACATCTAAGGTAAGACCTGAGCAAGACCACAGCTTCTAAGTTCATCCCCGGTGAGTGCTGCCCCGAGACCACAGGAAGCCAGTCCAGACGAAAGGAGGACTGGAGACTAAGTGGAGAAGAACCAAGTGGCCCAACTGACGGCCAATTGTCCGTCAGGCGAGAGAAGCCTGGGGACCTTCCAGCCCAGCCTACCCTAAATGCAGTTCAAGGAGCGGTACCGGCCAAAATCAACAGAAATGTCGCCCAGGTACCCTAAAGAACTGTTTTAATCCACCACATGTTGAGGATTTGGGGGTGGTTTGTTAGGTACTAACAGTTAACTCATAGTTAATTAGTATACTTGACTAAACAATTATATCAGGAGAAAATGTTGTATTTTCCCCATTAATCTGCAGTCCACCTAAACCCCTAAAAAAAAGAGAGAGAGAGAGAGAGAGAGAGACAGAGAGAGAGAGCGACTTAAATGGAGTTCTCTTGCCAAGACAATAAAAGTAGTCAGGAGCCAAACCATGCATTATAATGAAGCAGAATGTGGAATTAAGAACAATCAAGCTATTTCTGGAATCATAAGAGAGCCACTCTCCACCAAATGGTGATTTAAATTTAAGTTAATTAAAATTAAATTAAAAACAAATGTAGTTCCTCAGTTGTATCAGTCATATTTCAAGTGCTCGGCAGCTGCCTGTGACTAGTGACTACAGAAGACCACAGGTACAGAACATTCCCGTCACCACAGGAAGTTCTACTGAGACAGCATCAGAATCTCTTTAATGTCCAGGCATTACTGATTTTGGAAAAAGTAAGCAAAAGTGGGATTGAACTTCTTCATGTGGATATGTAATATGCGTGGAAGCCACTACTGATCAACAAAGCAGAGGTGGATGATTCTGCCTAACAATTCTGTCTAGCAGCAAATTTTAATATTCTGATTTTAGACCCAATATAAACGGGAATACTCCTGAAAGAAAACACTTTAAACAGGGAACTGATTCTAATGGCACTTCAAAATTAAAAGCCCATGTATCAAAATCTGTCATCACCTTAATATGGTTCACTCTTTTTAACAACACAAAGTCAATTCGTGAAAACCTAAGTTTACATAAAAGCACACAACAGATCGGAATGAAAAGCGGGACATCACAGAAAGTGATAAGAAAAACTGAAACATTTCTGCTGAAAGACACTATTTTTCTTCTTTTCACCCTGTTTTCAATGCACTATTTATACTTGAATACCTTGCCCCCGTCACCCCCACCAGCCCTGGAATTACTTACTTTTAAGTCAGCAAAGAAAATGAGAACACTGGTCATGTCCCCACCCAATGAAACATCTCACAATAAGCAAGGATCTCCCATTGCCTTAGAGCTGACAAAAGACACGGGGTCCTGGCCATCCCTGTTCACAGCGACTAGATGCTTACTTGGTGAATAAAGTCCATAAGGAAAGAATGGGCTTTCATTTTGTCTTCTAGCTGGTGAAGAATAATCAGCGATGTATTGCTAAACCCAGGTGCTTCTGTTGAAACACAATAACAAAATTTAAACACATAATATACTGGGTTTACAATAACTACTGCTATTAAAATAAAATCTATACAAAATAAACTTATACAAAATCTATACAAAATAAAACCAAAAAAAAATCTATACAAAAGGAAACCACCAACCTTTCAATGCAATCATTTGTAACATTACCCAAGAATTTAAAAAATTTAGAGGGAAATTTTGGGAGTTTGATACATTTCATAGTGTATTTATTCAAAACACAAAAACATTAAGCTAACAATAGCTTAATCATTTATATCATTCTAAGCTTGACAGATCAAAATAAAGTCAAAGAAAAAAGGTAAGCAGTGACGTTTCCTTCCTAAACCTCTAGTAAGGCTTAGCAAACTTGCTAAGTAAGAAATAAGGGAGAGAAATGGAGGTTTGGACAGTTTGCTGGGACGCTGCAGTAGAAGTCTAAGAGGGACAGTCCCCCAGGGCAGGGAGGAAAACCCTGGACCGAATGTCAAGACACGCCCACTCCTATACACTGAGATTTGCTCAATGCAGCTCTTAGGAAAATGTATACCTTCTATTAGGCAAATACAGCGATTATGCCAGAATTATCATTTAATTTGGGGGCTAACAAGCAGGTGTCAAAGGGGCACCTGCGTGGCTCAGTCGGTTAAGTGTCCAACTTCAGGTCAGGTCACGATCTGGCAGTTCGTGAGTCTGAGCCCCGCATCAGGCTCTGCACTGACAGAGTGAAGCCTGCTCGGAATTCTCTCTCTCTCTGCCCCTGTCCTGCTTGCGCACGCTCTTTCAAAATAAATGAATAAACTTTAAAAAATATATACGTATATATAAAAAAAATATATATATACAAAACATACATATACATGTATATATATATATATATACACACATATATACGTATATATACACATACACACACACACAGATGCCAAATGCTTACCTATGCTACCAATTTTTTAGAAATAAAATGTGAGAGGAAGCTAAGTAGGGCTAATCTGCTTCAGGTAGAACAAGCAAGATTTGCTCCAATATTCCTTCAGTTTTTATTAGGCAGATCTGTTCTGAGCCCTTTCCAAAATCTACTGTAAGGTAAATTACAACCTTTTAAAACATAATAAATAACCGATTTAAAAACTAAAAAAGACATGCTTCAAGAGATGCTTAAAAAAGGAACCAGAATATTCTCAAAACAGATCACTCATAACATGAAAAGTAGCAGTTGTCACCCTCAGGGACAGACTCAGCCCATCGTGGGTCTGAGGCCGGGTAGTCATCCACCAGGTCCACACTGATTTGGGTAACAGCTCTGTCTAGTTCACAGTCGGAATCCAAGTCAGAGTGGGAGGAAAAGAGCTCATCAACCATCATTTGAGCATGACTTAGGTCTTTTCTGAAATAAAATGGGAACACAGAAGTATTAAAGGAGGCAAACATTCTCAAAATTCACCACATAAACATTCATTGGGAAACTCCCGTATTTTAGCCCAAAGTTAACAACGTTATTAAAACGTTAAAACAACATTATTAAAAGTTAGCAACATTTCTTTAAAAGGGACACAAGGGGCGCCTGGCTGGCTCTGTCGGTTATATGTCTGGCTCTTGATTTTGGATCAGGTCATGGCCTCATGGGTCGTGAGTTTGAGCCCCACGTCTGGCTCTGCCCTGGCAGTGCAGAGCCTGTTTGAGATTCTCTGTCTCCCTCTCTCTCTCCTCCTCTCCGCTTGCTATCTCTTTCTCTCTCTAAACAAACATTAAAAACATAAATAAAAGAGAGACACCTGTTATGCATTTATTAGTTCAACAAATATATGTCGAGTACTTACAACACACCAGGGACTGGAGGCAGAAGGACAGGACACTGAGAACACACTCCAAGGCTTCACAAAGGATACGGTGTCACAAGGAGCCAGAGAGTTAAACAAGCAGTCACACGTACCCCGTGACAAGGAAAGGGGAGCGCTACAGAACACACCGAAGGGAAACCAAAACCGTCCAAGGGGCAGGGAAAACCTCCCGGAGGAAGACATGGATAAGCAGAGGCCTGTAGTCAAGGAAGAAGAGCAGCGAGGCCGAGGGACTATGAGGAAGGACACACGGTGGCAGAGAGAGCACACCTCACCCCCATGAGCAGGAATGTCTGCATCTTAGGAAAGAACTGAGGCCACGGGAAGGAGGAGAACACCCAGGGGGGAGAGCCTGCTAGAAGATGAGAGGGCACACGAGCAGAGACATGACCAGCCAGAGACCCTAAATGTGGGCAAGTCTAGCCTGGGTGGCTGGCAGCTGATCACAGACAGCGAGTCCACATGAGCCCAACCCCTGAACAGCCAGACTGCAGAATCATGAGCTGTGTTAAATAAGCTGCTAAGTTCTTGGGTGATTTTGTACAGAACAAAACCCAATGAATAGGCCAAGTCTCACTTCTTTATAACATCGCTAAACCTCTGTATGCAACTTATTTGCCTTCACAGTACACATAAAACATGTTTGCAAGAGGTCTTCCACGATCACCATTTTTTTTAAAAATTTTTTTCTAAATATTTATTTAGTTTTGAGAGTGAGAGAGACAGAGCATGAACATGGGAGGGGCAGAGAGAGGAGGAGACACAGAATCTAAAGCAGGCTCCAGGCTCTGAGCTGTCAGAACAGAGCCCGACGTGGGGCTCCAACTCACAAACCGCGAGATCGTGACCTGAGCTGAAGTCACTCAGCCGGCTGAGCCACCCAGGCGCCCCCCCACGATCACCATTTTTAACAGCACGTTGTTACCCATTAAGTGGAGAGGCTTTGTCACACCATGTTTTTTCCTAGACCAGCTGGAAGCCTCTTGTGCCTACCAAGTGCAGAGTAAGTTTGGTAAAGCACCGAAGCTCAGAAAAACATCCGCTCCTTGGTGGCAGCATTCTTCCAACTTGCTCACCAGTCAACAAATAAGGAACGCACGTCAGTAAAATGTGTGCTCAGACATCAACTAAGCCATAATTTAAAAAACTTTTCATACCTGCAGTATTGCAGAAAAGCAGCTTTTAACACTTTAGTTTTATCTTCCTGGGCTATGGTTTCATTCTTTGTAGAAGCCTCAAAAACCATACTCTGTCAAATAAAAAACTGTAATTTAGAGGTGAAGGTATCAGAATATTCCAAATTACTGGAATTTAGAATAGAAACTGGACCCACCTATGACAGCAACAACACAGATGCACAAACTGTTTACCATACACTTTATACCAGTGGTTTATATACTTAAGACATTGAAACAAGATAAAATGGACCAAATGGTATATATAACCAAAGCAGTCTTGGAAAAGAAAAAATTGAAGTATCACAATCCTAGTTATCAAGTTATGCTACAAAGCTGTAGTAATCAGGAGCGCCTGGGTGGCTCAGTAGGTTGAGTGTCCGACTTTAGCTCAGGCCATGATCTCACAGTTCGTGGCTTCGAGCCCTGCATCGGGCTCTGTGCTAACAGCTCGAAGCCTGGAGCCTGGAGCCTGCTTCAGATTCTGTGTCCCCCCCACCCCTCTCTCTGCCCCTCCCCTGCTCACACTCTGTCTCTCTCTCTTTCTCTCTCTCTCTCAAAAATAAACATTTAAAAAAAATTGCAAAGCTGTAGTAATCAAAACAGTATGGTACTGGCACAAAAACAGGCACACAGATCAATGGAACAGAACAGACAGCCCAGAAATAAATGCACAATTATATGATCAATTTATCTTTGACAAAGGAGGCAAGAATAGGCATGGGAAAAAGTCTCTTTAACAAATGGTGATGGGAAAACTGGACAGCTACATGCAAAAGAATGAAACTGGACTACTTTCTTACACTAAACACAAAAATAAACTCAAAGTTTGATTAAGGACCTAAACGTGAGACCAGAAACAATAAAAATCCTAGAAGAGAGCACAGGCAGTAATTTCTCTGACATCCACATTTCTCTAGATATGTACGCTAAGGCCAAGGTAACAAAAGCAAAAATAAACTATTGGGACTAACTCAAAAAGCTTCTGCACAACAAATGAAACAATAAAACTAAAAGACAACCTACTAAATGGAAGACATTTGCAAATGACGTATCTGACAAAGGGTTACTAGTCACAGTACATAAAGAACTGATATAACACCCAAAAACCAAACAACTCAATTAAAAAATGAGAAGACATGAACAGACATTTCTTCAAAGACACACAGATGGCCAACAGACGCATGAAAAGATGCTCAACATCACTCATCATCAGAGAAATACTAATCAAAACCACACTGAGATATAACGTCACCCCTGTCAGAATGGCTAAAATCAAAAACAAGAAACGATAAGTGTTGGCAAGAATGTGGGCAAAAAAGGGACCCCCGTGCCCTGTTGGTAGGGATGCAAACTGGTGCAGCCACTGTGGAAAATAGTATGGAGATTCCTCAAAAAGTTAAAAGTACAACTACCTTGGAGTGCCTGGGTGGCTCAGTTAAGTGTCTGACTCTCAATTTCGGCTCAGGTCATGATCTCACGGTTTGTGGGATGGAGCCCTGAGTCTGGCTCTGCACTGGGTGTGGAGCCTGCTGAAGATCTGCCTCTCCTTCTGCCCCTCTCCCACTCACACGCACACTTGGAGATCTACCCTTCAATCCAGCAATCACACTACTGGATATTTACCAAAAGAATACAAAACACTAATTCAAAAACATATATGAACTCCTATGTTTAGTTCAGCATTACTTAAAAGAGCCAAATTATGGGAGCAGCCCAAGTGTCCATCAACAGATGAATGGATAAAGAAGATGTATACACACACACACACACACACACACACACACACACACACACACACACAATGGGATATTACTCAGCCATAAAAATGAATGAATATTTGCAATTTACAACAACATGGATGGATCTAGGAAGTATAATGCTAAATGAAGTCAGTCAGAGAAAAACAAATACCGTATGATTTCACTCACGTGGAGGAAACAAAACAAACGAACAAAGAAAAAAAAGAGACAAAGTGAAAAATAGACTCGACAACTACAGAGAACAAACTGGTGGTAACCAGAGGAGAGGTGAGTGGGGGGACGGGTAAAACAGGTGAAGGGGATTAAGAGCACATTTATCATAAGGAGCACTGAGTAATGTATAGAATTACTGAATCACTACATTGTATACCTGGAACTAATGTAACACTTTATGTTAACTATCCTGGAATAAAAATAAAAATAAAGAATATGAATCGACTCATACAATTTGTTTTTAAAAAAAGATATATATAACTCAGGGATTATATTGTGAGTAAAACTATCTGGGGGTTTCATCATAAGCCACACAACCTCTCATAGGTTTGCTCTCACACAGTTCACCACAATGTATATTACTAACAATAACGGTTGATTTCAGGCTTAAACAGGGATTTAGAAAAATTTTAAAGAAGTAGAATGCTCTAAGATAGCTTCAGAACATAAGGCAGTATTACAAAACCACAAGGCTACAAAAGAATAAAAGCAAAAAAATTGTTACTTTCCGTTGAAACTACCAAGTCATTCCAATTTCGAATTACAGAAATAGTCTATATATTTCACATTCTATTCAAATGGAAATTGCCCCCCCATGATATTAATTTAGTCTTCTGTACGAGAATGATACAAATCTACAGATCAGGGTATTCTGTGTTTCAAGACAGAAAAAAAACTGATGGTTTGTATCCCACTCTCCCTTTCAAAATAATCCCACAATAGCAGGAAGCACAACCACCCAAACATCTGTGATTCCGACTACAACACATGGCGATGGAAAAACCAGAAGAAGGAAAGGCAGATGAAAGAGCAGAGAGGACACAAAGCAAATCGGTGTGGGTGGTGCAGGGACAGATCCTGGTGGGGATTTGTGGACAATGAAAAGAAAAATTCCAAGATGATCATAGTCGTAGAACTTCTAGAGATTTGACTATGGGGAAAACCATATGGAAAGGCACTTAAACAGCCGCTGGAGGCTGTTAGAAGATGGGCCAGATACTAAAGAATGAAAGCAAATACAAAATTAGTCCATTAAAAACTCCAAGAATCACATAAAATTGAATAACGAAGGAAACGTAATCAGTACATTACTTGACTCAGTGAGCCATAAATACTCACATTGCCATTAAAGGAAAAAAATTTATACTGGGACAATATAGGCAGAGGAAGGAGTGTAAGTTACCCTAAATCCTTACCTTCTATACTAGGAAATCAAGAGGTGTCTAAAACTGGTAAATTAAGAGATAGCAACATACGATGTTACTTAGAAATATGGAAAAAAACACCAGAAGACACGGCTCAAAGACCTAAAAGGAGTTGCTTCTGTAAAGGAGGACAGAGGAGATAAGGGAGATAAAAGAATTATGTTTCATCACAACTCTTTTAAACTGTTCAACTAAAACATTTGTGGGAAATATCTAGGGGCACCTGGGTGGCTCAGTCGGTTAAGCGTCTGACTTCGGCTCAGGTCATGATCTCGTGGTTCATGAGTTTGAGCCCCGTGTCTGGCTCTGTGCTGACAGCTCAGAGCCTGGAGCCTGCTTCGGATTCTGTCTCTCCCTCTCTCTCTGCCCCTTCCCTGCTCACACTCTGTCTGTCTCTCAAAAATAAACATTAAAACAATTTTTTTAAAGGAATACTCTAATAAAAACTAAAAAGTCTTATGGAACTGCATTACCTCATTGCTGGGTCCAGCAACTGAAGATGCTAGGGATTCTTCAAGGTCTTCTGCTAATATGGATGCATTTTCCCTTGATGTAATAGACACCAACCCACTGTTTCTAGAAAAAAGAATAGGAAGACCACCACAGGAACCAGCTCCTAAAATACTATCTCCTAAAAGAAAGAAAAATATACAAAAATACATAACAAAACAACAAAAAAAAAATGTTTTCTAAAATCTACCACTCTAGGGGCACCTGGATGGCTCAGTAGAGTATCTGACTCTTGTTTTCAGCTCAGGTCGTGATCCCAGGGGTGTGGGATTGAGCCCTGACAGCGCAGAGCCTGCTTGAGATTCACTCTCTCTCTGCCCCTCCCCTGCACACACACTCTCTCTCTAAAAAAATAAAATATAAATATAACCTACCACCTTAAGCAAAAAATCATTTTGCTATAATAAAAACAATTTTTCCCTTTACAATATTCCTACTTAGAACTCAGCTTTTTAAAAACTTTATTTGAGAGACAGAGAGAGAGAGAGCGAGCGAGCGAGCAGGGGGAAAGGGCAGAGGGAGGGAGAGAATGCCGGGCGGGCTCCACACCAAGTGTGGAGCCTGATCTAGGGCTCGATGCCTCGACTGAGAGATCATGACCTGAGCCAATATCAAGAGTCAGATGCTCAACTGACTGAGCCACCTAGGTGCCCTGTATTTTTACTTACTAAGTAAGCCAAAGGGGAAGGAAAAAAAGTCTATGCTTGCTCAATGCCTTAATAACAATCTCCCTACCCAAAGTCAAGGCTCTCGTGTTTAAACTAGAAAATCTATGTTCCATCTTACTGCCCAACTTGGATTTTGCACTATGCCCAATCTCTTTAGATTAAAATTCCTAATGAGACTACCTGCTTGGCTGTTTTTTTTGTTTTTCCTCCACTCTTGGCTGGCTCCCCTCGCCCCCATTCCAGTCCCCCTGCATGAGTCCAGCACCTGGGATTCTTCTTATCCAGAGATCTGGACAAACTTCCTTAAAGAACAGCAACTCAGGATAAGTTATTATAACTAGGAATAAGCAATTACTTCTCTTACCATTGGTTCTTTCCTTCCTGGCTTCTTTTGGAGAAAATGTTACTATTTTTTGCCCAAAACACTTTGGGAATTTACTACCCTTTTGGTTTTTCAGTAGGGTTAGGACTTCAGCTACCACTGGTATCGTACAGAATGAATGTCTCAATAACACTTGGAGGTATCATGCTTAAAATAACACTTATGGAAAGACAATAAAAACTGCTAGGAATGACTAATGAGTCGTTAATCATCCTTTCTAAAGCTGATACTATACCTTGTGTATTAAAGACAATTTTCTCCCGAGGAAGAGAAAACTTCCCAGTTCCAGTGGAGCACACATAGACGGCACTCTCAGTATACAGATAAGCAGTCTGGTTTGAAAAGTTTGGGACCATCAGCCGACACATAATCAAGTCTTCAGACTGAAAATGAAAGATTATATTTAATGAGAATTAGAACAGAAATACTTGTTTGTATAACTTTGTTCTTTACATTTTTGTTTACTATCTCATAAAAATGATAAAATAATTCAGATTGTCCTTATGAAAACCTAAACACTACCCTTGGGATGATTTATAAAATAAGTTTACAAACATCAATTGGAGAAATCATTTGTAGACCTGTAAATAATTAGCTAATTTTGAAAATAATTCCACGGTGATTTTAACTAAAAGCCTATAACAAATGTGAGAAAAGAAATAAAATATTTAAGAAACAAAACAGATGAACATAGGGGAAGAGAAGCAAAAATAAGATAACAGAGAGGGAACTAAACCATAAGAGACTTTTTTTTTTTTTAATTTATTTATTTTTTTAATTTTTGGGACAGAGAGAGACAGAGCATGAACGGGGGAGGGGCAGAGAGAGAGGGAGACACAGAATCGGAAACAGGCTCCAGGCTCGGAGCCATCAGTCCAGAGCCTGACGCGGGGCTCGAACTCACGGACAGCGAGATCGTGACCTGGCTGAAGTCGGACGCTCAACCGACTGTGCCACAACCCTAACCCTAACCCTAACCAGGCGCCCCCGTAAGAGACTCTTAAACACAGAAAATAAACTGAGGGTTGCTGGGGGGAGCGGGGTGGGGGATGGGCTAAATGGGTGTTGGCCATTAAGGAGGGTACTCATTGGGATGAGCACTGGCTGTAGTATGGAAATGATGGGTCACTAAAATCTACTGAAGCCATTATTACACTATATGTTAACTAACTTGGATTTAAAATAATTTATTAATTAAAAAATGAAAAAAAAAACCCAAAACAAAAATAAACATTAAAAAAAAAAAGACATAAAAAAATTAATTATATTATTGATTTAGAATTGGCAAATACTTTATAAATGATCCCTGGTAAACATTTAGGTTCTTACTTCACTGTGAAGATATCAAGCACAAGAAAATAGAGTTCATTTGTTCATATATAAAGTCAGAAGCAAAAATAGAAATACGACCTAATTAAATGAAATCAGCAAATATATACTGTTATTAAAGAAGTAATTTTATAAATAAAACATGAAAAGGGATATCCTGTGATTTCATTCTGAAATTGTTTGCTTTATACCTCTTTTGCACTGCCTAAAAACTCTTAACAATGAGCATGTTTTTCCTGCATAATCAGAACTATGAGGTTTATTTGGAATAAAAGAACAAATTAAATGATTTCCTTACAGTATTTAGTTACAGTCATATTAAGAATAAGAATTTAACAAAATTTGATATTATACCACGTAAGGTCAAATGAAATGAATTTACAGTTAAGACATCATTGTTTTTTTAAATTTTTTAAATCTTTATTTTTGAGAGAGAGAGACAGCATGAGCGGGGGAGGGGCAGAGAGAGAGAGGGAGACACAGAATCTGAAGCAGGCTCCAGGCCCTGAGTTGTCAGCACAGAGTCTGACGCGGGGCTCAAACCCATGAACCTGAGCCGAAGTCAGATGCTCAACCACCTGAGCCACCCCTGTTAAGGTATCATTATTAAACAATACTTACAATATTAAACAACTGCTTCCTGTCAGCTGCTTCCACTCTCATTTAGCTAAGGTTGCGCAAAGGAACGAATCTAAGATGGCAAACAAAATGCAATGCCTAAACACTGGCTATTTAAAAATATTTCCAAGCCCCGCAGATCAATCTCCTAAAGAGATTTGACCCTGCAATGGTTAAGACAAACAACTCGAATGAGTTGAGTTACTCTGATGTTACTGTCATCTGTAATTTAATTTACGATAGAAATCTTACCTGAAAAGGTGGATTATACTGAGTGACTTCTACAGTTACTACATCAGACATTTGGTGGCCATTATCTTCTACTGTTATCAGAGAGTAATAGATGAGACACGGACTGTCCGCTGGGTGCCATGCAGCTGCCAAAATCAGGAGCCCATCACTAATCAATGAGAAAGAAAGATCTATAGCTCTTTGGAAAACAGCTTGTCTTCTCATATAGTTAAATATACACTGACCATATGACCTAGCAATCCCACTCCTAGATATTTACCCAAGACAAACAGAAACTTAAGTTCACACAAAAACCTGTGTGCCAATAGGTAGAGTAGCTTTATTCGTAACTGCCTAAAACTGGAAGCTCAAGATCCTTCAGCTGCTGAACTGATGAGCCCTGGTAATTCTACACAGTGTGTCACTACTCAGCAGTAAAAAGGAAGAAACTACTGAATGAATGTCAAATGCATTATGCCAGTCTCAAAAGGCTCGAATACTATATAATCCCACTTATATGGCATTCTGAAAAAGGTAAAACTCCAGGGACTGAAAACACATCAATAGTTGCCAGGGGCTGAAAGAAGAGGAGGGGTTGATTACAAAGGGGCATGAAGGAATTTTTGGGGTGATGGAACTATTCCTCTTCTTGACTGTATCCCAAATGAGTGTGCATTTGTCAAAACTCATTGAATTATACACTAAAATGGGTGGATTTTACTGTATATAAAATAAGCTCAATAAATCTGACTTAAGAAACCATCAAATTGGGGCATCTGGGTGGGTCAGTCGGTTAAGCGTCCGACTTCCAGCTCAGGTCATGATCTCACGGTCTTTGAGTTCGAGCCCCGTGTCAGGCTTTGTGCTGACAGCTCAGAGCCTGGAGCCTGCTTTGGATTCTGTGTCTCCCTCTCTTTCTGCCCCTCCCCCGCTTATGCTGTCTCTCTCTCAAAAATAAACATTACAAAAAAATTTAAAAAAATATCAAATCATCAAATTCAGGGGTTGGCAAAGCATAACCCTCACTGTGCCCAAGTGAGTTTTTATAAATGAAGTTTTACTGGAATACAGCCACATCCACCTATTTCTATACTGTCCATGGATGCTTTTGTGCTATCACTGATTGAGTACAATAATTTCAGTGAAGGCCACAATGGCCCCCAAAGCCTAAAATAGCCAGTCTGGGGCCCTTCACAGAAAAGGTTGCCAAACCCTGGCCTAATCTGTTCTTTGAAGTTTACTTTGGTCCAGAAGAACATTTTGTTTTTAATAGTCAGTTACAGAAATCTCCATGTGAAGACAAACCTTTTTCTCTCTTAAAGCTTCTATGTTCCTCTCAAGTCTATCAAAATTGTTGCCCTCAAAAAGAATTAAATGGTCTCTACCCTTAACCCCTCCGGAACTTTGAGTAGTGTTAATTATTAGCCACTTCCATTCAAGTCTCAGAAATATTAACAGGGTGGTAAGCGCCCTCTACTGACAACTAAAAACAAGAAATGGAGGGTGGGGAGGGGAGTGGGGAACCAAACGAAAAAACCAAGAAAGTGGGAGCCAGGGACTCAGTGACACACCACTCCAAACCAAGCAGTCCTAACGTGGCTCTTACTTCTTTTCCACTGTTTTCTTCACCCAATTCCTGAACCTTTATCAGTTCTACTTGGACTCTTGAAAGAAATCTAAAAATATTGGTCCAAATTTGTAACATACGGGCAATGACCTGGAGAGCTAATACAGGACATCGAAGAATGTTACGCATAAAAAGGAACTAATGGATTAACGACCCAAATGTGAGACCTGAAATCATAAAACTCCTAAAAGAAAACACAGGCAGTAATCTCTCGGGCAGCAGCTTTAGCAACATATTTATGAGTATGCCTCTTCAGGGAAGGGAAACAAAAGCAAAATAAAGTTATTGAGGCTACAACAAAATAAAAAGCTTTTGCATGATAAAAGAAATTATCAACAAAACAAAAAGGCAACTCATTGAATGGAATTTTGCAAATAATATATCGGATAAAGGGTCAATACCTAAAATATGTGGAGACATACAACTCAACACCAAAAACCCAAAAACCCAATTTAAAAATGGGTAGAGGGCCTGAATAGACATTTTTTTAAATGTTTATTATTTATTTTTGAGGAAGACACAGTGTGGGAGGGAGAGAGGCAGAGAGAGAGGGAGACACAGATCCGAAGCAGGCTCTAGGCTCCAAGCTTTCAGCACAGAGCCCAACACAGGGCTCGAACCCACGAACCATGAGATCATGACGTGAGCCAAAGTTGGATGCTTAACCAACTGAGCCACCCAAGTGCCCCTGAATAGACATTTTTCTAAAGTAGACATACAGATGGCCAACAGCCATATAAAAAGATGCTCAACATTAGTAATCATCAGGGAAATGCATATCAAAACCACAATGAGATAACACCTTACACCTATCAGAATGGCTAAAATCAAAAAGACAAGCATTAACAAGTGTTGGTAAGGATGTGGAGAAAAAGGAGCCCTCAAACTCTGTTGGTGGGAATGCAAACCTGGTGCAGCCACTATGGAAAATAGTATAGAAGTTTCCTGAAAAATTAAAAATTGAAATACTATATGATCCAGTAATTCCACTATTGTGTATTTATCCAAACAAAATGAAACCCTAATTCAAAAAATATATGCACCCCTATGTTTATTTTATTTTGAGACAGAGAGAGAGAGAGAGAGAGAGAGAGCAAGCAGGGGAGGGGCAGAGAGAAAGGAGGACAAAGGATCTGAAGCGGGCTCTGTGCTGACAGCAGCGAGCCCGATGTGGGGCTCGAACCCATGAACTGTGACATCATGACCTAAGCCAAAGTCAGATGTTTAACTGACTGAGCCACCTAGGCGCCTCACCCCTATGTTTAATTCAGCATTGTTTACAACAGCTGAGATATGGAATCAACCCCAGTGCCCATTAACAAATGAATGGATAAAGAAGACGGAATATTACCCAGCCATAAAAAAGAATGAGATCCTGCTATCTGTGACAACACGAATGGAACTACAGGGTATTATGCTAAGTGAAATAAGTCAGACACAGAAAGACAAATACCATACAATTTCACTTACATGTGGAATCTTAAAAACAAAACAAATGAACAAAAACAAAAGAAGACTCCCCAGAAGGGAGGTGGGTGAGGGAATGGGTGAAATAAAGCGGGCTAAGAAGTACAAACTTTCAGTTATACAATAAACAAGTCACAGAGATGAAAAGTATTGCCAAAACACAACACGAAAAAGGAACTGAGCGAGCTCCTGGAGAATGCAGTCTTAAAAATACCAAGGACGGAGGTACAGTTGGTTACACTGATGATAAGACTCTACGTTGAAGTTACTTTAAAGACTGCATCAGGGCACCTCAGTGGCTCAGTCAGTTAAGTGTCGAACTCTTGGTTTCTGCTCATGTCATGATCTCACAGTTCGTGAGTTCGAGCCCCATGCTGGGCTCTGCACTGACAGTGTGGAACCTGCTTGGGATTCTCTCTTTCCCTCTCTCTCCACCTCTCCTTCTCTCTAAAAATTAACATTAAAAAATAAATAAATAAAAATAAAATAAAGACTACATCATTGAGTGATAAGGAGCGCCCACCAAGTCATGGAGACACATCTAACAGAATTCCTTAGAGAGTGGTGCTAAGCCAGGTTTGACATCTTTAGAAAAACACTGTCACATTCTAAAAAACATGAAGCTGTTTTAGGTAGTAGAGATAGATGACAGAACAATAGATAATGAAAATTTTGCAAACCAGCAAAAATTTAACAAATTTTTATGTGAGTATATACATAATACATTTATGATTTAAAAAATCCAACTTCATATCTAGAATGAAGCTATCTGAGGGGCGTCTGGGTGGCTCAGTCAGTTAAGCGTCCGACTTTGGCTGAAATCATGATCTTGTGGTTCGGTTCATGAGTTTGAGCCCCACGTTGGGCTCTGCGCTGACAGCTCAGGGCCTGGAGCCTGCTTTGATTCTGTGTCTCCCTCTCTCTGCTACTCTCCCACTCACACTCTGTCTGTCTGTCTGTCTCTCTCTCTCAAAGATAAACATTAAAAAAAAAAATTAAAATGAATGGAATGGAATGGAATGGAATGGAATGGAATGGAATGAAATGAAGCTATCTGAGGGGAGCCTAGGTGGTTCAATCAGTTAAGGGTCCGACTTCGGCTCAGGTCATGATCTCATGGTTTGTGAGTTCGAGCACCGCACTGGGCTCTGTGCTGACAGCTCAGAGCCTGGAGCCTGTTACAGATTCTGTGTCTCCCTCTCTCTCTGCCCCTCCCCAACTTGTGCCTCTCTCTCAAAATTAAATTAGCTTAAAAAATATAAAATAAATAAAATAAAATAAAATAAAACAAATAAAATAAAATAAAATGAATCTGAGTTGTGTCAATAATAATCTAGTAAAAGAACTTATAAGCCTGCTCACTGAAAATATAAGCCTTGGTTGCAAACCTGGCCAAAATGAGCAACAGATCAAGGAGCATCCATAAGCATTGGGAAGGCAAACACTATTCTTTTTTTTTTTTTTAAGTTTTTTTGATGTTTTTATTTATTTTTGAGAGAGAAAAAGAGAGAGAGCGTGAGCGGGGGAGGGGCAGAGAGAGGGACACACAGAATCCGAAGCAGGCTCCAGGCTCTGAGATGTCAGCACAGAGCCCGACAGGGGGCTCGAACTCACAAACCGTGAGATCATGACCTGAGCCGAAGTCAGACACTTAACCGACTGAGCCACCCAGGTGCCTCAACAAACACTATTCTTAAGTGAAGAAACATATGCAGACACGGATACTCCATATGGATCACTAGAGGGTCCAGAAGGAGAACAAGAGCCGTGTCTTGTAAACCCCACAAGCATCTTGTTAGCATCACAAAAATGGGGGAAAGGAGCTTGGGGTTTGGCCCAGTACAGCAATTCCTAAGTATGTTTCTCTTTTCTGTTTTCAGCCCACGTCTCCATTCTGAAAAGTGTATGTGGAAAAATGTTTGCATCGTATGCCCACGTGGGTTGCGTCCTACCAGCAGTTCTAAATCTCTCAAAGTCTGGTAAAGACAAAGGAAAACAGATAAACTATATTTAATTAAACCATACATGAGAATTCAGTATATACTATTGTTTATACCTCTTTGATAGTTTATATAAGGTTTTCAGAAACTATAAAGAAGGATCTTACTGACATTCTCAAGAGCCTGAGAGAGAAAAATGATACAGCAAAACTATAATATCCTTCCAAGAAATAAGAATTTGTTCTACTAAATTAAATTACCCTAAAACACATAAAAACTGCCTTTAACTTCTGGTAAGTTGTGTTTTGAAGGATTCCAAGTCATACATTGGCACTGATTACGAACTTTCTCATGGAAGCCATGTTACGAATGATTTTTAAGTTCCATATGACCTTTGGTATTAAGACTAAGTAAGACAGGATATATTAACTTTATCAGACTAACCTGGGATCTTAAGCACCACTTAGAGCCTTGTTTCTAAGAGGAAATTCACTGGGACTATAAACTCTGAGTTCTAACGTGTATTGCCAAGACAAAACCTCACCCCACCTTCCTTTCTGCAATACAGCCACAAACACAGGCTTACTAAAGCAAAAGATGTGGACAAGTATGCCTGGTATCTCCACTGAGAAGAGAAGGAGGACAGCACGGAGCACCCACAGCAGCAGGGAGGGCATTTCTTAGCACGAAGAAAGAGAAGCTCCAGCCATGAGAGCAGGAAAGATGAGTCTTGAACTAGGGCAGGCAAGTAATATAAGAATACACAGCTGAAGGCTGAGAACTGCCTACATTTGTCAAACGAACCAGCGTCTCTAGACAAAGAACATAAAATCATTGAGTGAGGTATATTGAGTACTTCATTGAGTATGAAAGGATTAGCATTAGAAGAACAAATAGCAAGACTGCTCATCATTTTATAATAAACATTATTTTCCCAAACAACAATCTATATTCTTTATGAGACAAGCTAACTGCTTACCAGTTCTGCTTCAAATCCAAATACCGAATGTTGACCCCTTCTTTAATAGCTTCGTAGTTACTCTCAGATCCCTACGTGAAAACATCAATAACGTAAGTTCCTGGAGTGTAAGGATTTCTTTTCAACTTTGTATTCCCAGCACCTACTAAAATAATTTGAACTACGGTTCAAATAGTTATTAAATAAATAAAAATAATGGATGCATTTTAAAAATTATTAGGTAAATCAGTGAGTTCCACCATTTCTAGAGATTGAATGCGCCCTCTCTGTTTATCTGATGGCTAAAAACAGTGCATTGCAATGTCATCTAAATAATGAGAGAAACTAGCATTCTCATATAACCATAAATGTGAATTACAGAAATGAATATTATTGTTCCTTACCCAAATAGCATCAGTAATGTTTTCCTTCAGAGCTCTGTTTATATCCCAACTATGTGCTTGTTTTTCTGAAGAATCATCTAATTCCCATTTACTGATGTTTGAACTTGTCAGGCTATAAAAACTTGCTCTGTCTCTATCCCAAAGGACACTTGAAAGCTGTATGGAGAGAAGAAAAAGGTTAAGTTTATAGATTTTTTTTAGTTCTAATGTTAATGAACTATTTTTCTGAAATCTAAATTTTATATATTTTGTGAGTATTCTATTAGTAATCTTAGCAGAATTCTTCATTTAGGATTCAAAGAAAGGAGTGATCCTAAAATGGACCTTGAAAGCCAGGTCAGATTTTCATAGGCAGAAATATAAAAGCAGACAGCCCATAAAGAGCACAGTTGGGAGTTAGGAAAGTTATAAGGTCTTTCAAAGAGCAACCAGTAGTCCTGTTACATTGGAAATAATGCTCAATGTTACAAGTAGAAATAATGCTCAAATGAAACATGAGGGACACATGGCAGAGAGTCGGGAATATGAGTTTGTAAACCTAGTAAGCAAGGGAGATATTCTCAATGGCTTTTGAACTCAAGAGCTGTGTTACAGGAAAGTGAATGTGGCAGGGATGTGTATAGTTAGTTACACGTAGGCAGATTATTTTGCCTTTTCAAGTATACACTTGGTTATGAAGTACAGACGTGTTTTTTTTTTTTTTTTAAGGTGGGCACACGACTGTTTTGAGCTGAAGCCCTAATTTTCTCCGTTTCTCTTGTCACCATGATTCTGGCCACTAATGGGTAAGGAGGCTGACGGTGAGTGAACGGAACTGGCACCAAGAGCTTAGGGGAAATTTAGCAAGAGTATAGATTAGGGCATAACAATGGAAGCAGAAGACAGGGATGAAAATGAGACATGACAGAAATCAAATCTACAGTATCTGGTAAGTAAGAAGGAGACAGAGACACACACACACACACAATCAAGGTTTATACCTGGGTCACTGAAAAAACAGGGTCATGGACAGAAATAAACAGGTCAAAAGAGAAGTAAGTTTTATATACACTTTTGGTGTAGAAAATGGGAGAGAAAAAGGAATATGGGCCATTTGTTTTCAGACAGGTCAGGTTTTAGGTTCAAAGAGCATCAAGAAAGCAGATGATGAGAGCAATTAGAAGGAAAGAGCACAGTAGAAAAGAAAATGTGCTTTCCATTCTAACGTGCCTGGGCACGGAGTCGTTCCATAACCTCAGGCAGTTTACATGACATCCCTGAGGCCGTATTCTCATTGGCAAACTGGGGAGAAAGCTCTCTACATCATAGGTGATTGTAATTGTTACTTGAGATAACAAATACAGAGCACCCAGCAGAGGGTACATGCTCCATAAATGTGAGCTCCCATCCATCTCCCTTCACTAGGCCAGAGCCTGAGGCACAAGCCCAACCAACAGACCCAGATTTGAGTCATCCACACAAACAGCTGCAGTAATGGGAGTGAACACACTTTTGGTTAAGTCTAAAAAGCAAAACTGGTCCTTAAGCACATTTATAATTTTACAAAACAGTTTTAATTCGAAGATTCAAAAGAATCCATACGATTTATTTAAGAATATTACAGTTATAGTGTGAGAGGGTTAGTATGGCATCTCATTTGATCACAATAAATATGCATCATTGAAAAGATCAAAGGTTTTATTTCATATACACTAGTGTTCATACGGAGGCAATTATCAACTTCATAGGAAACTTCCAACTTAATGATTTCATGAAGAAACAGGCTCATAAAACAACGTCATTTCATCAACTTACGATGAGATCAGTACTTGGAGATAAAATTCCCAAAAGAGAAGAAACCTTCCGACCAATTCCTGAAAGCATGCCTTGTCCTTGAGGCAGGATATGTTGATGAATCTTTCCTAAACTTTCAGGTATCAGTCGAATCAGCTGGCTTCCCGATGAGGACAAAATAAAACTTTCTCCCTATGAACAAATATTGTGAAATTCGTTAAGTAAGCTTCTATAACTAAGATGAAGAACATTAACAAAAAATGCTTTGATACAGAGATAAATGATCTAGCATCTCCCTTAAAACAGATTTAAAAGAATAAAAAAAGAAAACTTTATTAAAATGATTTACTTATGAATCCATTCACATAATACTACTAATTCTACATAGGAAACCTTCAGTTGCAATTCTGTTTTTTTCATTGAGTGTCTGAATTCTGATTTTTATTTTTTTTTTTTAATTTTTTTTTTCAACGTTTATTTATTTTTGGGGCAGAGAGAGACAGAGCATGAACGGGCGAGGGGCAGAGAGAGAGGGAGACACAGAATCGGAAACAGGCTCCAGGCTCTGAGCCATCAGCCCAGAGCCCGACGCAGGGCTCGAACTCACGGACCGCGAGATCGTGACCTGGCTGAAGTCGGACGCTTAACCGACTGCGCCACCCAGGCGCCCCTGAATTCTGATTTTTAAATTACAGGTTCATCACATTACAGGTTCAACAAATCAAGTACCACATTTTATTCTTCGGTCGACCTACAGAGTGTATTTTAGCAAACCAGACTTCATAACGTCTAAGGGCTTCAAAGTCACCATCAGAAAATATTTCTGAAAGAAATGAATACCGCTGGCTACTATCTGATACTGGTATTTCAGAGTCCTAGGAGAAGGGCTTGCCTTTGTCCAACTGTTCAAATCCTAGACCCTTACATTCTTCTCTTGGCTCCTGAATTCCTCTCTGGCCTATATGGTCTATTCAAAACCCTGTATTTTCAGTTGTTCACATCTCACTTCGAAGTCAAATTACAGCTTTCCAATACATATAAAAGAATATCTATTGTATACCTGCACTGCTGTTAGGAAACTGTAAGTCTTATCACCTCCTAAATCCACGAAGGTCTCTGTGTAGATGTCTTCACTGGCAAGGCTTGGCCAATAGCGGATGGATCCTTCTCTGGTGGCAACCATGACAGCCACAGCCTTGAAACAAGACCATAACACTCAGCAATCACAGTAAAAAGAAGGACCCTAAAGCTAGCAGTTTGGTGACACTGATAAAAAGAAAACAGGGCAATTTATTATTTAATAGAAATTAGGGGGAAAAAAAAACACCTCTTTTTTTGTATTTTAAAAATTATCACACTATAAAATCGACTTTCTTTTCCTTTTGTTGTGCAGTTCTATAAATTTTAACACACGCAAAGATCCATGTAACTACCACCACAATAAGAATACAGCACAGTTCCATTAACACCCAAAACTCCCTAGTGCTATCTATCCCTTTATGATCAGACCTTTCCCCTATCCTTAACCGATCCCCTATCCTAACCCTGGCAACCACTATTTCCAGCATCATAGTTTCACCTTTCTGAGAATGTCCAGCAAATGAAACCATACAGAATGTAGCCTTTAAGCACTAGTTGATCTCACTCAGCATGTCTCTGAGATACACCCAGGTTGTCATTTGTATCAAGAGTTCATTCCTTTTTACTGCTGAGTACTATTCCATTCTATGGATGAAACCATTCGTTTATTCATTCACTCGCTAAAGGACATTTGGGTTGTTCCCACCTTTGGCTATCATAAATAATGTGATATGAATACTGTAACATTCATGTACTGTTTTTCGTGTAAACGTTAAGTTTTAATTTCTCTGAGGTAAACAGCCAAGAATGGAATTGTTGGGTCAAAACAGCAAGTGTATTTTAACTACTAGAAAGTGAAAGTCAAGTAGCTGTACCATTTTGCATTCCCACCAGCAACGTACAATTTCCAGTTGCTCTACATCCTTGTCAGCACTTGCCAGTTCAAGTACTTTATATTTCAGCCACTGTAATAGGTAGTACTGTGATACCTCACTCCAGTTTTGATTTGCATTTCTCTAATGACTAGTGACGTGAACATCTCTGTGACATCCTTACATCCTCTTTGATAAAGTGTCTGTTCAAGTCCTGTGCCCTGTTCTTAAATTGGGTTGTTTTCTTATTAAGCTTTCAGAGTTTGTTTTACATTCTAGATATAAGTCCTCTGTTGGATATATAACTTGGAAAGATTCTCTCCCAGTCTGTAGCTTGTCTCTTCATTTTCTTGTCAGTGTCTCTGACACCAAGTTTCTAATTTTGATGAAGTCCGACTTATCTATTTTTATCTTTTATGAATCATGCTTTCGGTGATTTCCCAAAACTCTGTCTAACGCCACGTCATGATGATTTTCTCCTGTTTTCTTCTAAACATTTTACATCTAGACCTATGATCCATTTTGAGTTAACCTTTGTATACGGTATGAGGTGTTTTTTTGTTTTGTTTTTTTGCATAAGGATGCCCAATGGTCCCAGCACCATTTACTGCAAAGACTACCCTGACTTCACTGAATTGCTACTGCAGCTCTGTTAAAGACCAAAGGGGCACCTCTTTGTTGATCTGTATCTGCACTCTCTATTCTGTTCAGTTGCCCTTAGGTGTCTACCTCTTTGCCAATACTAGTATCTTGATTCCTGTAGCTTTACAGTTATGTCACTGAATCAACTTGGATAATGTTGATTGGATAATTCCTCCAATGTTACAACTTCCCTTATTTAAATTAAACAAAAAAAAATACACACACACACACACACACACACACACACACACACACACACACACCAAGCATTTAAGTCACCTACCTGAGTAGAATGTGCTTCACCTGAGGTAGCAGAATAAGAGAGAGCCACCAAGTCAGCACTCCAGTGGAAGTCACTTGGTGGCAGCTGAAGCTCTTTGCAAACAGATAACTAAAGAAAAAACCCAAACAAACAAACAAAATCTTTCACATCAAATCCGATTCTTTGCATATGCACCCCGACTTCACGATTTCCCTTCCCTGTACATTTCAGAATCTGAGTCATTGCTGGAAATACCATTCTACAAACGTACTTTTTTTTCTCACATCTTTTTGATCAGGTTTTCGTCAGGCCCTTCAGTCATTTTAAAGCAAAATATTTTAAGAGATATAGAATCAGAAAAACTTAAGAGCTAGACAAACTCTTTCTAGACTAAAAAAACTCTGCAAGACTTAAGAGAAGTCATACTTCCCTTAAAGAAGTATGTAGGCTTCCTATGGAATTTTCCCAGTCTAGTCTTGATTTATTTGACATCTAAAATCAGCATGACTACAGAGCAATTAATTATACCAAGGTGTCTAGAAAATATTTCTTAGCCTCAGCCAAATTATCAGGCTCCTTCTGCTAACTCTTCATGGCCCCCAGAACTTTCCCTCACCTATGCTCTTAACTACAAATACTATCTTCTAGGCAGAAGTACAGAGGCCAGCAGACATGAAGAGTTTAAGTAAGCAAGAATCCCCAGGTCCAACAGAACAATGGCCCAGTAACAGTGACCAGTGAGTGGTTGCAAGAGAGTATGCCTCATCTGGAACAGACAGGAAAATAGGTTGCTGAGGATAAGTTCCTAGAAATGCAAATGATAACCCCATGTGAGAAACCGACAACTGAAAGTTAAACTAGCAATTGCTAAAATTGGTATCATTTTTTTCCCATTAAACACCATTTAGTAGATTCAGTGAATCATAGTCCTATCTTAGAAATATATAACTTCAGGGGCGCCTGGAGGGCTCAGTCAGTTAGGCATCCGACTCTTGATATCAGCGCAGATCATGACACCAGGGTCATGGGATTGAGCCCAGCATCAATCACGTGGGATTGAGCTCCGCACTCAGCATGGAGCCTGCTTAAGATTCTCCCTCACTCTCTCTCTCAAAAGAAAAAAATTAAAAAAAGAAATAAGCTCAGTTCATTAGCTAATGTGGGCAGCATTTATTCTTAAACTTCATTAGGCAGACCGGTATGGCATTCATAACACTCACTGAAAATTTTAATAACATGGATCCTATTTAAAATTATGAAAGGGGAGAAACTTTTTTTCCCAACATAAAAATGTGAATGTATGCTCTGTAATTCATACCACTACGAAAATGCAAATCTAATGAGTAAATTCAGATTGTGTCCTCCAACAACTCTAAAAATTTAGAGTAAAAATTAAGAGCCAACTGGTAATCCTTTCCTCTTCTCCTTCTAGCTCTCTCAAGAGCCATTACCTTAGTAATAGGTGACAGAGCAATCTTCCAAATAATGAGTTTCTCTTTGCAGACCAGACAAGCCCATCCACCTTCATCTATGTGAACAGTCAGCTGATCATCAACTAAAAAAAAAAAGTACATAACTTACATATTTAACCTCAAAGAACGAGTAAGAAAAACTGTAACAAAAAAAAGAAACAGAAAAGAAAAACTGTTAAAATTCCTTATACCAAGATCTTCTTTATGGATACATTCTTTATTAAAAAAAAAAAAAGTAATTACCACAGATAAAAAAGATTCATTCATATCAAAAAAATGCCCTTGAGTAATTCAAGAGTTAGAGTTATTAATATCCAAAACAAGAGAGCCATTTAACTTTGATAACCACTTTTAGAAATGTATCTGAAGGCAAAGGTATATTTTGGCCTTAGGTTTACTATCTTTTAATATTGGCCATAAACAAGTATCTTACTTTCTACAGTATTTAGTAACATTCATAATTTTATTTTGATACAGTAATGCAAATAATAATCTCTCTCATTAAATATATAAAGAATTTCAAGAAAAAATTATTCCTTCAAAAGAACATGACTTTCAAATACCTTCTTTAAAAGTTTGATAAATCACTTTATTATACGTAGACATCAAGGGTTGCATTCCACAGTAAGTGACAAAACTAAATTAGTATATTGCTGTCATAAGCACTGGTGGTGGTAAACTTCAGTTAAGTGTGTTAGCCCTGGAAACTTAATTAATTTGAGCTCTGCTCTTTGCCTAAAGCAGGGCAGAAGGGCAAAATAAAAGGCATTAATAATCTATAAGCTAAAATACTAAATCATGCCTAGGCTAAGTGTGGGCTTTTGCTGAATTAGAGTATCTGTTCAATATTTTCATTTCCCAAAAGCAATATAGCAGCTCCAAATACTCTACTGGTAAACCTGTGAGGTCCCTGACTTAACACACAGCACTTGGTAGGTTTCCATATTCGGAAAAGTTCTTCAAGTTTACACACCCTTAAGTTTACACATCCTGATTTTGAGGGACTCTCTCCTCTGAGGCTGTGTACTATTTGTTATTAACAGTCTGGTGGCATGAACCAGGAGTATGTTAAAAGGCTTAAATACTATTTGAGCTGAAATTTTTAGAGGACTAAAGAAAAACATAATACATGCTATATATAATTAAAACAAGAAAAGTACATGATGGAGGTTACAGTGGAAGTTTAGTTGTCTGAAAACCTCTGTACCTGGGTTCCCAAGGACTCACAGGCAAGATACGTAGTTCAAGTTGATGAGAAATATTCCTTCTAGAATGGAGTACTTTAAACTTATTTGACCATCATTCACGATATGAAATATATTTTACATCATGATGCATTCACATGTAATTTAAGTAAAACACACAAAACTTATGTAACATTATGACATAAAATGCACTCTGATGCTTTGCTTTCAATTTTTTTAAGTGCTGGCCATGAACCACTAAACTGATTTCAGTCACTACCTACAGTCTGAAAAACACTGTTCCAAAAAAATCACAGAAATCTAGAATTGAATCATAAATAAAAATGACTTGGGCAGATCATGGAGGATGCTGTGAACTTTGTTCTGCCAGTCACCCAACCCCTTATCCTTACTGTTGCCTTTCTGACGCTTGCGTGACTGCATCTTCCAAACTCCCACTCTAATTCTCTGCCAACAGAATCTCCTGAAGGTACTTTACACTGATAACATAAATGTGTACATATAGCCTCTGGGATACTACAAAGGATCCAGAAATGGAGGTAAGACTTGATCTTATAATAACGTTATTATACCCATACTCATAACATGACGGAGTGGTCTTTTAAGCTAAGCTTCACACTCGCAATCAAATTTTGAAATTGGACTGAGTTTTGCATATGCAGTGTTGACGACCATTGAAGAAGTAATCTGTGCAACAAATGGACTCATTCTGCTTCTCAAATTTATTATATTTTGCAATTCATGGAAAACCAAATGTTACCTGTTTCTACCCCATTTAAGTGAAGGTATATACCAGAAAAAGCACAAATTTCAATCTCGGACCCAGGGACAGGCTTCATTTTGAATTGCTAATATGGGCAAATGGAAATGACACTCACCTTCAGCCAACGTTAGGGCTTCCATTACTTTAACAGGGAGAGAAGATCCAAATGTTTTCACATCATAGTTCAGAGACTCAGTTACACAGTGGTGTGGCAGTATTCGTGTAGGTGTTCCTCTAAAGAAAAGAGACCATACAACTTGCATCATATTTAAAATTTTCCGTTATGCTTACTTTTATGTACTATTTTCATGTAAAGAAAATATCTTCGATAAACAAGAAAACAAATGAGCTGTAGCAGTAAAAGAAAACTCTGACTCATGTGTACTGTGTAAATATATTTTACATTAAAAAAAGACTGACAGGATACAGGAAAATTTGGCTTCTGACTCTTATGCTCTAGTAATCAGATGCGTGCTCCGTTCACTTAAACTCTATATAACTGTATCCTTCGCTATGTAATACAAAGGTTGGACTAGATCAGCATTTTCCAAATTGTGGGTCATTGTGAGGGTCTCAATTAACATTTCTGAAAAATAAAATAGAATATAAACTAGAATTTATCCTACACTGTGGCCAAAAAGTTTTACAAACATTGGATTAGATTATCTTTTAGCTCTCATCAGCTCTGGAATTTTTTTTTTAATGTTTATTTATTTTTGAGAGAGAGAGAGAGAGAGAGAGAGAGAGAGAGAGAGAGAGACAGAGCACAAGTGGGGGAGGGTGGAGAGAGAGGGAGACACAGAATTCAAATCAGGTTCCAAGCTCTGAGCTGTCAGCACAGAGCCTGACGCAGGGCTTAAACTCACAGACCATGAGATCGTGACTTGAGCCGAAGTCAGATGCTTAACCACCTAAGCCACCCAGGTGCCCCTAGAATTTTTTTAATTGAAGTATAACTGACACACAGCGTTACTTTAGTTTCAGATGTACAACATGGTGATTTGAAACTCTATGCTATGCTCACAAGGACAGTTACCATCTGTCACCACGCAACCCTATTACAGTACTGTTAACTATATTCCCTAGGCTGTACTTTTCATCACCATTATTTACCCATTTCCTAACTGGAAGCCTGTACCTCTCGCTCCCCTTCACCCATTTGGCCCTCATCAGCTCTAGGATTACATGAAATCTACCAGATTTCTATAACTAAGAAATTAAATAGGGTCATGAGTATCTGCTGTTACCTGTTCTTTAATAGCAGATACAGTGTAGAAATTAGATCTTTTCACCTTGTCAACATCCAAAAAATAATGTAAAGTTACCAGTATAAAATTTATTCCATCTCTTATCATGAGGATTAAGTGAGCTTTGCTTCTTGAGAGTATTACAACAAAGATTTTTCTTTAAATGATCACTGGAAGGTAAAAAGAGATTTGAAACAAAACGCATTAAATAAAGTACAGTTTTACTTTTCTCAAAGGTAGTAAAAAAAACACTGACAAGATCACCACTTTGAAGAGCACTTTCGAGACGTAAAAGTCAAAGATGCAGTGAATTCTTTAAAAATCATGTCTCCTTGGAGCACCCGGGTGGCTCAGTGGGTTAAACAACCGAATCCTCTTTTCTGCTCAGGTCATGATCTCACGGTTGGTGAGTTTGAGCCCCACATCGGACTCCGAGATGACAGTGTGGAGCCTTGGGATTCTCTCTCTCTCTGCCCCTCCTGTGCACACTCTCTCTCAAAGTAAGTAAAATAAACTTAAAAAAAATTAAAAATCGGGACGCCTGGGTGGCTCAGTCGGTTAAGTGGCCGACTTCGGCTCAGGTCATGATCTCGCGGTCCGTGAGTTCGAGCCCCGCGTCAGGCTCTGTGCTGACAGCTCAGAGCCTGGAACCTGTTTCCGATTCTGTGTCTCCCTCTCTCTGACCCTCCCCTGTTCATGCTCTCTCTCTCCCTGTCTCAAAAGTAAATAAAACGTTAAAAAAAATTAAAAATCATTTCTCATTTAAAGTATTGCAAGCATCTATAGATAAATTTTAACTATAAGTTCAAGACCCAATATTACACTTTTCTTGCAAAGGAAAATTCTTTTTTTGTAGATGAATTCGGAGGAAACTGATCAGAAACATGTTACCTTCTAAAGTTCTAGATTAATTATGAAAGCGGGATGCAGAGTATGGTTTAAGGAATGATGTGGACTGATGTGCCACACTTTTATTTGGGAACAAAACTACTATTCTTATCTCACTGCTAGGAAAGACTTTCCCCTATTAATTTAGCTGCAAAGATAACTTCTCTTGCTAAAAGTCATGTAATTATCAGTCAGCAGTTAATGGCAGTAACTATGTTAGGCATAACATGACTTTCCAGAATTGGAGATCCTCATTCCCACCGTCGTCGAGGGTTTTCGTATTGATTCATTTGGCCTTAAGAGAAGCAGGCTCAGGTCGCCTATTATTGCCATTTCACCAAATGAATCATGACTGACTTACAATGGAAGACGGGGGTAGTAAGGAGGCAGGTAACCACTGACTGAAATCCAATTTGTTCACTTCTACACAGAGGTAATTCCATGAAAAGTGCAAAGTGAAGGCTTAAGAGATGAATTAAACTGAGGCTGAAGTAACTACTCGCAAAGATGGCGAAGGTCTAGTTCCCCCAGCCTTGGCACTACCTCCCCGCCCCCTCCTCCGCGTTCCGAAGGCGTCTGGAGACACTACCCCATCAGGCCCACTGAAGCCCGTAAGCCTATTGTTCACCAGACTCAACCGGGGACGATCACCTACCGCGAGCTCAGCGAGCTACGCCGGCCGACCGGCGAAAAGAGCGCCGGGGAGCTGACTGCAGACCCCAGGGATAGACCTTTCCTGCTTGTCGCCCGGGGCGTGGAGCCCGGCCCGACTCCGGCCAGCGGGCCCCTTCGAGTCCCGGGCCCCGGTGTCCGCGGAGAGGAGACGGCCGGGAACATGACGGAAAGGAGAGGCGACAGATACTCCGCCTGTGGGGCTGAGACTCCGCTCGCGCGCGGAGCTTGAACACCCGGGAGCGGGAGGGCGCGCGCTGATGACGTAAAAGCACGGCGCCGAGCCGCGGGGCGTGGTCGAGGTGGCGGGGGAAAGCGCGCAGTCAGACGTCAAAGGGCCGCGCCGAGGCGCGGGGCGTGGTGGGGGCGGTTTGGAAGGGGGCGCGCCGTAATGACGTCAGAGGGTCGTGTCCCGCCGCGAGGCGTGATCACAGCGGTGACTAGTGTGGAGAGTTCTAGGCAGCTGGCGGGTGTCTCTAGCCTCCGGAGAAGTGAAACTGGAAAGCCAGGTGCCCTTCTCGACTCCGGTGGGTGGGGCTGGCCCGCTAGCAGCCTGAAGGCAAAGCCTCTCTGCACGCTGGTCCTTTCTGAGCCTCTTGGGGAACTGGAAAGTGTGCGTCGCTGAGAAGGGAGAAAAACCGAAAAGCTGTCACTGGTTTCACCCTTAGCGTTGTATTTGTTGGTCTCTAGGTTTGTCATTCCCCATTCAGCCCCGCACTGTCTCATCCACGCTAGTAACACCCCAAGTCCGCCTCTATCCCGGATCTTGGTCAAAAACTGCGGGCTCCTAACACTTTGCTCTGCATGTCCTGCAGACTCCTCACAATACACCTGCTAAATTCTTGTTTTCCTTTTGGACCCCTCTCCTACCACCTCTGCCCTACTTGGTAAAATTGGCCGATCACCCAAGTCAAAAATAAGAGCGCCACCCTAGAGTCATTCTTCACACTTCCCGCCACTGCAACAGGCTGGTACACTGTGGCTCCTGAGTACAGTCCATGGATGTCAGCCTCCCGCAGTGTATGGTGGGGACCGCGAGTGAAACAGTAGATACTCAGGACTATGCCTTGGGGCAGCGGAGTGCTTCTTTATCACCACCGAGGATGCGACATTTTCCTAGTGGCTGCCATTTCCTAATTAAAAAAAAAAATTCATTTCCTTACTTTGGGCCTCATTTTAAATAGTATAGTCTCTCCTACGGGGAAATCAAGAAGAAGGGGATAGCGTAGTGCGGTGGCTCTCACACTCAAGGGTGCTTCATCACCTGGAGGGCTTGTTAAGCCGCATTGCTGCCCACCCACAGCGTCTGAGTCCTAGGTCTGGGCTAAGGCTTGCGTGTTTACATTTCTAACAAGTTTCCAGGTTTTGGTGATGCTGCTGTCTGGGGACATTTTGATAACGACTGGTGTAGTAATTGAGTGCATAGACTCGAATCCAATGGGACTTGCTTCAAATCTCACCTCTGCTATTTGCTATCTGTGTCACCTTTTTGAGCCTTTATTAGATTACCAATAGTACTCATTTGTGAGAATTAGATAATATAGATATGACTATATTTGTGGATGTCAAAAAAACACAAACATAGTGAGGGCAAACAAGCTGAAAACCAGCATTTCCAATAAATAATACTCCTTAAGAAAATCAGTAAGAGAAAGCAGGCTACCCCAATAGGAAAAGATGGAAATGTACGAAGGGCATGAGCTAGCATTAAGTCAAAGACTACAAATGACCACAAACAATGAAAAGGTCTTCAACTTCACTAGTAATTATTAAGAGATGTAAATCAAACCACCCATCAGTATTATTTGTCAGTTGAATTAGCTGGAAGGTTTTAAAAAATGAAAAGAGCTCATGTTGAAAGGCTGCGGGGGGAAGAGGCGCTGATGTATACACTTCTGGTGAGATTTTTATAAGTTAGTACAGTCTTTTAAGCAGACAATCTATCAAAAAGCCTTATAACTTGTATGTGCTCCTTAAACTTGGCAATTAGAAATTTATCTGAAGTTTTAGAAGTTTACCTGAACAAAACAAATCATAACAAAGATAGTATTGTTTATAATAGCAAGGAATATAGAAGGATACCCGATGATAGATTTATAGTATATTCGCATTATAGAATTCTATATGGTTAAAAAGACTACATGTAGATATGTGTAATGAATACTTAAAGGATATAGGAAAGTATCAAATTAAAAAAAATTTTTTAACTTTTATTTATTTTTGAGACAGAGAGACACAGAGCATGAACGGGGGAGGGGCAGAGAGAGAGGGGGACACAGAATCGGAAGCAGGCTCCAGGCTCTGAGCCATCAGCCCAGAGCCCGACGCGGGGCTCGAACCCACGGACCGCGAGATCGTGACCTGAGCTGAAGTCGGACGCCCAACCGACTGAGCCACCCAGGCGCCCCGGAAAGTATCAAATTTTAAAAAGCAGATTGGTCAAAAAATAGTATGTCCAATGTGAGCCCATTTTTTTTTTAACTGAAATAAAGTACCTCCTAAGTATAGACATGTAAGTTACAAGTGTGAGATGCTCAACCTCAACACGTGCCTCCCTTCTGTATACCCTTCCTAAAGTACTGCCCTTTCAGTTAAGACCAAACTTTGATTTATGTGGTAGTAATCACTGCAATGAACAAGAGGATAGTAGCCAGAACTACATCCCGTGACTGTGGCGGAATTGTTACACTTCCATTATCACCAACATAATGGTGACAATATTAAAATGGAAAGGCAGAGGGGCGCCTGGGTGGCGCAGTCGGTTAAGCGTCCGACTTCAGCCAGGTCACGATCTCGCGCGGTCCGGGAGTTCGAGCCCCGCGTCGGGCTCTGGGCTGATGGCTCAGAGCCTGGAGCCTGTTTCCGATTCTGTGTCTCCCTCTCTCTCTGCTCCTCCCCCGTTCATGCTCTGTCTCTCTCTGTCCCAAAAATAAATAAACGTTGAAAAAAAATTTAAAAAAAAATAAATAAAATAAAATGGAAAGGCAGGGAAACAATGGAGAACTCATCATGGAAATCATCCGTGCCCCAGCCAGTGTCCAAGGTATTCATTTAATTGCCCTCTAATGCCAGTGGAACTTTTTTGAGATAATGCTACATTTCGTTGCAGCTTTCAAAGTCCTTCGAGCGGGGAAGCACGCATATTGTTTCCATTAGTTCTGCAGTCAGCAAACTGTCAAGGGCCAGAGAGCACCTGCTTGCAGGCCGTACGGTCTGTTGCAACTGCTCACAAGTTGGCTGTGGTCCAATAAAACTCTGTTTATGGACACCGAAGTTTGAACTTCAGAGAACTTTGATGTGTTATGAGATATTTTTCTTTTGATTTTTTAAAAACCATTTAAAACTGTAAAAACCATCCTTAGTTTGCAGGCTGTACAAATCAGGCAGCAGGCTGCACTTTGGTGACCCGGTGACCCACAGGTTAGTTTCAGGAGGGAGGCACTGGTCCTTTATTAGCATAGGACCTAACAAAATAGAGGATGATCAATGTTTCTCGAATGAGTTGAATGAATAGATTACCATGATGCCTCAGATGTATAAATCACGGAGAACACCCCCAAAGGAACACTTACAAGGTAGTTGTCCTATACTCCTTTCATTAATATACTCAATGTTTTATAACATTTACGTTTGTTTTATTTTCTAGCCACTTTGGCATTTTTATGGAATAAAATGGATTTCCCAAAATAGAGCCCTAATTTATAAAACTATTTGCAAGGGTTTAGCCTATAATGGTTTATTTAGCTTGTGATTATTCCCTGAGAAGCAGTCAGGTCCGCGGTCAGAGAAGGCCTTGCACATAGAGATGAGCCTGGGAGGGCGGACAACAAAATGTTAAGCTCATTAACGTGAAATTTTATCTTCACGTGTAAAATTTCAGGTGATTAAAATGTCCTTTTTTGCTTATTTTCTAAATTTCCCCTATGAATATACACATCCTTCAATGGCTCTTCATACATGTAGGATGAAAACTAAGATTTTCAGCATGATATTGAAGGTTCGCCCCCCCCCCCCCGCCATGATCCGGCTATTTCTCTAATTGTTTCTTGTATATGGCATCAACGCTGAATGAATGACAACTTGCCTAGTCTTATTTCCTCTTCTGTGAAAAGGGGATGATAGGTATTTATTTAAATTATAGGACCGTCAAAGTATCAAACGTGGTAACTCGTGCAAACACTCAGGAAACAAAGTGGTAGGAACCACGGCGAGGGCAGCGACACCTCTGTGATATTTAGCTATCTTCTTGTAATTAATTTTTATCTGCCTCATCCCTCCTTCTGAACAGAAGCCCCTTGAGGGAAGGTGCTAATCTGTCCACTCCATAGCACAGTTCCTTGTCCGTGGTAGGGGCAGGGGATACTTATTTCTTGCACAGAAGCAACTAATTACAATGTTTCTGTGGGACTACGGACAATACTGATTCCACCTTTAGCCCTCCATCTTGTCCATGTTTGCTCCACGACCTCCCTTGTGTTCCGGGCCCCTTGAAGATTAACATACATACCTTAGAAATGACCGCCAAGGCTGGGAGGGACGGAGGCTTGCTTTGGCCTCCAATAAATCTTGTAGAGATAACATAGTCTTTCCCCTGCACGATGCCTGGATGGTGCCACGAGATCTAATTACAAGTTCGCAGTCAGGTGCATGCAAGCCCTTTGATCTCCCTATAGTGCCCTATAAAATCTCTAGACTAAGGTGTCAACTTTGCGGAGAATATTTGTGCAGCTGCCTGGATGGTCGTCCACCCGAACTCCCATCAGTAAGTTACCTTGAATAAAACTGTGTGTAAACTGAATGGAGTCACCTGCTTCGTTTTCCAGTCTTTCAATGCTGTCTCAGTTTGGGGGATACTTTACTATCCCTCCCTCACCTTCTAACAGTTTATAAATAGAAAATAAAAAAGACAGTAACAATCTTAGGTAAGGAGGAAATGAAGGGAACTTGTAATTACTACTTAGTTTATTTGTAATGTCAGTTTTTTCCTTATTTCTGAATCTCCAAAGCCAAATTCTAGTGAGAAACTGAATGTAATAAAGTTCTATAAGAAGTGACAGACACAGATAAAGTTCACTATAAATTTTAATCCAGGATATAAAATGTTCCCTAAAGACACAATTGAACATTTTTGTATTAGAGAATAAAATGTAATGATCAAATTCAATTTTGTCAATACTTCTATGGCACAAAGAGATCCACCCTTGTCGTTGTGTTTTGTCTGCTTTCTGAGAACCACACCATAACAGCAAATTGTATAAAGAATGCAAGTAAAGGTTGTGAAAATGATTGTCACAGATGTACTGCTTCCTAATTCAAAGAACATGGAGTTCGTTCATTCACTGAATTCACTTTATTCAATAATAAACTCCTTTATGTAGAATGAAATCTAATACTCTGTGCTTATCATGAAGTAGTGATTTCTCCTTCCAGTATAATCAGTGAACTGTAAATATGTAGAACAAGGGAAAACCTCTATTTTCATTACATCAACATAGTTATTTCTTAGATTCTGGCATCGTCAATGTAAAAAAAAAAAAAACCACTTTTTCTTGAGGCAACAGCAAATTAACAGCACTGGTTTGAAATATGGCAAATCTAATGGCTCTCAGCATTGCTTTATGAGTTCCGAGGCATTTGGGTGCATAAAACTATAACCATAAATAAAAATGACTATTGTCCTCTTTTTAGGAGTGACAAGTTCTTAACGTTTCATGACGTTGTACAGAATAGAAAGAACTAAGCTTTCTTCAAATGTTTTAAGGCTGAAAATTATTTAGGCTTTTGCCTCATTGAGTGAAATTTCAAATGTATTTAACTGATGACAAGTAACATTTGGTGAGGAATTATACATTTTTTAAAGATAATTGTCAAAATACATGCCTTGGGGTGACTTCAACGTAGAATTCATTTTTACCTCTTAATAATACCTGGCAGTTCATGCCTCACTTCCCACAGTAACAAATGCGTGAATAATGAAAATAGAAGTTTTCTTATTCAAAGGATGGGCTTCTTAACCCTTTTTAAAACTCGTCAGGCTTTCGCATGCTAAGGATTTTGAAAGCCACACACATTCAAACAGTCTCATCCCAGAGGAACACATATTCCTAAACTCTCATACCTCTGAAAATACAGGAAGTATGGAATGTAAACGTTCCCATCTTGTCACGTGATGTTTACGATTTCTGTAGGTCTGTATGTGAGGTTCACTTCATGAGATTACCAGAATTAAAAAAAAAAGGGAAGATATTCATCTTCTAGTAAAATTAGACACAAAGGAGGTAGAATACTACCGAGAGGATTACACAGTGATTGGAAAACTCACCTAAAATAATTAAGCCTTTTATTTAAAATCCCCTTTTAAAAATTGTCATGTGACAATAGTTTCAATCTGTAATGGCAGGTAAGAAAAAACAAATGAGGTGCCACGTTATATTAACTAAAGTATTCCAAGAGAAAAGAAAGTAAAACACCTGAAAATAATCTCAGTGCTAGAGACATTTAGAAAGTTACCATGATTAAAACTCTGAATAAAAAGGTCTTGAGAACAGGTGCATCTCAAAACAATATTTTACCCACCCTGGGAAAAAACAGGCATACTTAAGATAACTTGCAGTGTGACGCCCAGATTTCATATCCTCTCTAAGTTCGTTTATTCCTGTGACCATGTTTCGCTCTAAAGTCTCTCGCGTTCACTTCATCGGTAACTGCTTCTTTATGCGGACTCAACTTTGCTTGTTCATTAATCTTCTGTATATCCCGTTGGGTTTTGAAAGAAGTTCTTCATGTCTCCCACATTCTGTGATCTTTCCTTGGTCAAGAACAGCCACCGTAGTAGCATTCTTAATGGTGGACAGACGGTGGGCAATAATCAATACCGTCCTACCTTCCATGAGTCGGTCCAGAGCTTCTTGCACAAGGTACTCATTTTCAGCATCCAGGGCACTTAAACAGGAAACCCACATGAGAAAGCAAAGCTGTCAGTGCCACCCATACGGCGTATTTATGTGCTTCCTGTTGGACACACAGCTGTCCTGAACCGGCAGTGAATTTTCACTGTGATCAAAATGACAACCTCTTGGGTTTACTATCTACCTCTTACAGCGTAAAGATACTACAAAGGAAGCTCGGAACCCTTGATTTCCACACAACTTGCGGGACCGCTGCTGAGTAGAGTGACTCGGGGCTCATCACGAACGCATCTAGGTTGAGACTAGAACACTCAACTTATGACTCAGCCTGTCCACTGGCCTCGTTAAGTCACATGCGGGCACTTTAAAGTGGAAGGGGGAAAAAAGCATTTTTCACTATATCACTATATATTTTTCACTATATCACTTGGAGGTAAGGAGTCATATTTGGTAAAGGAAGAATGTGGCTTATACAGTCATACATACGATTAAGATATCCTCACCTGGTTGCTTCGTCTAGGAGAAGGATTTTGGGATTCTGAAGAAAGAAAAACGTTAAAAAGAAAAGGAACACAATTTTATTAGGAAAACACAAACTCTCAGGAATAAAAAAAAAAAAAAAGTATTGATGCGTGACACAACGGGGATGAACCTTGAAAACATTCTGCCAAGTGAAAGAAGCCAAACCCCAAATTCTACAAACTGTAGGACTCCATTGATCTCAAATGTCCAGAAAGGCAAATCCAGACAGATAGAAATTACAGTGGTGATGGCCTGGGACTAGAGGTGGGGAGGAGAAAAGCTACAAGTGTGTCTAAGGGAATCCGGGGTGATAGAAATGTTCTAAAATTGGACCATGTGACAGTCGAGCAATAGTAAATTTCCTAAAGGTCGCTGAAAAGTACATTTAAAACTGGTGAATTTTATGGTATGCTTCAATATAGCTGTTTTTTAAAACCTTACCTAAGAGGGCGCCGGGGTGGCTCAGTCGGTTAAGTGTCCGACTCGATTTTGGCTCAGGTCATGACCTCACGACTCGTGGGATCGAGCCCCACATCAGGTTCTGAGCTCACAGCTGGAGCCCGCTTGTGATTCTCTCTCTCCCTCTCTCTGCCCCTCCCTCACTCTCTCTCTCTCTCTGTCTCCACCCCTCCCTCACTCACACTCTCTCTCTCTCTCTCTCACAATAAGTAACCATTTAAAAAAAAGTTTTAGGGGCACCTGGGTGGCTCCGTTGGTTAGATGTTGGACTCTTGATTTTGGCTCAGGTCATCTCATGGTTTGTGAGTTCAAGCCCTGCATCGAGCTCACTGCTGTCAGCACAGAGCCCTCTTACAAATCTCTCTCTTTCCCTCAGTCTTTGCCCCCTCCCTCATTCATGCACTCTCACTCTCTCTCAAAAAATAAATGATAAGTAAACTTAAACAAAATTTTTTTTCATAAAAAAAGTTTTAAAGTAAAACCTCACCTATGACCCTGAGGAGAACAGTTATACAACAAAGGGGAAGGCTATCATTTGCTAAGAAACACAATGTCTGGGGCCTTAAGCTAAAATGGCTTTTCCTCTCTTCTTAGGAGTCCTGTATAAGTATTTCCAGTCTGTACTACTATTAAGTTGAGCAGGTGACTATAGACGATACAAGGAATCACACTTGTATTGTTTGATATTTTGAATTAATCACTGTTTCACTCATTAGACTGTATACTTCAGGATGGAAGGTTCATGTGCCAAACTTCTCTCCCTCCAACAACTCTAGCATAGTCCTGGGCTCCTCATACCCAAGAAATACTTGTTAAATTGGGATGAGACGTACCGGGTGGAACACTCCCCACCCATCTTTCACCAGAACTCTCAACCACGTACCTCGCCTCCCCCTCCAAAAAAACAAAAGGAAGAAGAGTAGTAAATTACAGATGATAAGCTCCCTAATTAAAAATGGTAACAAGAACAACAAAAAATCCCGGCCAAGTGGCTTGAAGCTTACCTTAAGCAGAGCACGGGCAATTGCAATCCGCTGTTTCTGTCCACCTGACAATGACAATGTTTTTTTTTAAAAAACTTGAAAGCCTTAACAAAAATTCTTGGTAGTAGGATTTTCTGATCAGCTACGCGGCAGTTTGAAGACAGCTTCTTCCAGTTAGTCACAGCTGAGGTGGGTCGGGGGACAGAGACCTCTGTTTAAAATATACTGTCGCCTCACCAACCTCAAAATTAGTAACAAACATTATTATCGTAGCTAACATTTACTGAGGAGTGCCGCTGAGCCGGGCATTGTCTGAATGTGTTACGATGTTATCTCGTTCAATCTTGAAAAAATCCTATGAAGTAGATTCTGTAATCATTCCCTTTTCACGGATGAAAAACCAAGGCAGAAAATAATCAGTCTGAGGTCTATAGTTGGTAGGTGGCAGAGCGGAGGTCTGAACCAACAGCGAAGGCCTATGCTCTTAACCGCTACATGTACCGCTTCCCTTGCAGAACATCCCATGTGGCAAGGAAACCAGAAACTCAAGACATCAAGGGGTCTCTGAACAGTATGTGAAGGGGATGGGAGCCGATACGGGAGCAGAGGGCATCCGTGGTGCTGGGGCCTGTCATTCTGCTGCTCTACCTCAGGACGCTACTCCCGACACCTTCCGTCCTCAGGCTGTCCTCTTGTCTTTCCTTTCCTGGGGGACAACAGGCACAGGGAGCAGTCTGTGTGCGTGCACAGAACAGGAGAAAACCAAGAGAACAAACCACCGGGGCGCCTGGGTGGCTCAGTCGGTTAAGTGTCCGACTTCAGCTCAGGTCATGATTTCGCAGTTTGTGAGTTCGAGCCCCGCATCAGGCTCTGTGCCGATGGCTCAGAGCCTGGAGCCTGTTTCGGATTCTGTGTCTCCCTCTCTCTCTCTCTGCTCCTCCCCCACTTACACTTTGTCTGTCTCTCTCTCTGTCTCTCTCTGTCTCTGTCTCTCTCTCTCCCCATCCAAATTAAATAAACATTAAAAAATCTTTTTTAAAAATATTTACTCTCTGGCCCTTTAATGAAACTCCTGGTCTAACGGGCAAAGTACAGAGTGGGGAATAAAGAATTCTTCAATTTCAGTTCTGTTCCTGATTCACAGCCTCTGCCTCCCTGGACAGATCATCTTGCTACCCTGTGTTTGTCTTCTTTTCTGCAAAATTCAAGGATTTCAAGTTGCAAAACACATTTTTTCTCAGGTGAGAAAAAAGCTGCTGTGGCTATTACTCAGTGGGACACTGCGTGGGAATCTGGGAACACCTTTGGGGTAGAAAGTGAAGGACACTGGGGAGCAGTCCACATACAGAAGAAATTTTAGAAAATGGAAAGGCAAATTGCATAAACTCTAAGGACAAGAGCCTAATTAGAAATTTATACTGCCATACGAAATGCTGGAGAGTTCTCTGGAACAGCAAGTTTTCGCTACAAAGCAGTAACAAAAAGGTACCTGAGAGGAGAACGCCCTTTTCTCCGACCACAGTGTTGAATCCTTGGGGGAAATTCCGGATGAAAGCACCTGCATTGGCTACATCAGCCACTTTTTCTATCTGCTCGGCAGTCACCGAGGAGGGGTCGTCCGCACCATAAGCAATGTTCTCAGCAATTGAGCAAGAAAACAAAACTGGTTCCTGCACATTGGAAATACAACATATTTATTGCAAATTTCAACACAGACTTCAAACATATCTAGTAAATATAGTGAAGCTTAATACAGTACTTATATCTAAGAAACTATTAAATTGCTCCCCAAGAACACACAGTCGGCCGCTGAGTAACATGAGGGTTAGACGGGTGCTGATCCCCGCGCAGTCAAAAATCTGAGTATAACTTTAGACTCCCCAAAAACTTAGCCACTAATAGTCTACTGCTGACTGGAAGCCTTACTGATAACATAAAGCAGGTGATTACTATGTATCTTGTATGTTCTATGTATTCCATACCGTATTCTTCCAATAAAGCAAGCTAAAGAAAATGTTATTAGGAAATCATAAGGAAGAGAAAGCACAATCACAGTACTGCACTATAAAAATCCACATATGAGTGGCCCCACGCAGTTCAAACCCATGTTGTTCAAGGGTCAGCTGTATACTGTTTTCTCAATTCTACTCCCTCATTCTCCATAAATTCGCCCAGCCGACTTCTAAAAAATTCATGTTGTTCCATGAACAGGATTGATTTCATCATTATGCTGCAGGAAATGAGATTCCACAGCAGGTGCCTGGCACACGGTAGACACTTCATAAATGCAAGCTCCTCCCCTTAAGGAATTGTCAGGTATGGAAGATGCCGAGTCCACCTGAATTTTCCAGCTGTGGGCTTCCCACTGAGAATCAAGGGGGGAATCCATCTCTATTCATTACTTTTAGAAATATACACAAACCAGGTGGGAACATGACATTTTCACAGAACCCTGTGGAACAGTCCTGAGAAGCAAATAAACCTCCAGCTTCTTTTCTTCATCCCTAAACAATATGCACTACTGGTATACTTATACAACCACGCAACCCCCCGCCCCTGCTCCTCGCCTAGGGGAGTGGGGGCAGGGGTAAGGTCTGAGGGGAGGCTCAGATTTGTCTGCTGTGCACATAGCCTGGTAATAAAAATATAAACAACTGCGTCAAAAATTCCCTGCACCAAAGGGTCTCGTGAAAACAGCCCCATCAAAGCCGCCGTATTACACTAACATTTTGCCTCGAATTCCGCGACCTCTTTGCAAGGAGACGCTGGCTCTTGCCCGAATCTTGGCTTGCTTACTATCCCTGAAGCCCATTGTGGAAAACCATAGACTGTGCTGGTGACCAAGATGGGAACTGTGGAGGAGTCAGTAAAACGTAGAAAAGTTCTATTGTTTTCTCCTCACCCTCTAGACTATCTGCTCTACAAAGTAACATGAGTCCCCAGCTTTTGATAAAAATCGGTTTCGATTGGATCGAGTGTTTAAGGTCTGCAAGATACAGCTCTGTTTCCAAATCTACAAAACCTGTGGGTGAGATCAGTTCGGTACATCTGGAAAACTTCCTTCTCTTTTGGGAGGGTCAGTCTAAGGCAAAAATAAATAATAAAAGCAAAGTGAAAGGACAAGTACAATAAAAATAGAAACCTCTCTTCCTACCTGACTCACTGTCCCAATCTTGGATCTCAGCCAGACTGGATTTAGCTGACGGATATCATGGCCATCGAGACTGATAGTTCCTTGTAGAGAGGAGAGGAAAGTCACGGAGTGTCACGGGGCCAATGACTCATGAAAACAGAGAAAGGATCTGGTGGAGAAATTCCACACTCGGTTCTTTCAAAGATTACAAGTACATTCAAAATCTCCAAACGGAATCTAAAATCAACATGTTTCATGGAACTTCCATGTCTCCCGTCTCCCTGCAGCGGGTAGCTGACCAGCCTGTCTCCTCGCTCATCCATGCAGCTCACTTTGCTGCAATGGCTTCCTTTCTGGAATGACTCAGGGCCCCACAAGAAGATGCACCTGTGCGAAACTGACTCAGGAGAGAGTTACATGGAAGGGGGCAAGCAGCGAGGTGTCCATTGGCTGTCACAGACGCTGGCGGTGGTGGCACAGCTCTGAAGCTGGCACCTGTGACAGTGGCTGCCTCATCCTGGAGCTTGCGGGCCACGTCAGCATCAGCAACCACCTCGAAGGCCTGGTTCTGCAGTGAAGTTACGAGACGTGTCCTGGAAGTTTAACCCCGCCAGTGATTTTTTTTTTTTTTTTTTAGCTCTTTTATTCTTCCTTAAACTATCTCTTCCTGCATAAATGCAGTTGGAAGAGAATCATTATCCGCCACCGAGAATCTGATACCAGAGCAGAACATCTAAATAATCAGATGTAACCCTGCGACCCTCGCTAACAGAATTAATTCTACGACGCTCAGTAATGCTTGGTGATGACGATGATGGGGACTCAGAAATGCCATTCCTTCTCAGTGGTGTGGGATTCTACAAGCCAGCTGTAAACGTTCGCCAACTGGCAAACATCTGAGGTCTTTGGCTTAAAAAGTTCAAGTGTATATATATTTATATATAGTCTACCCAAGGCTGGAATTTATGATAAGGCAGTTTATGATAAAGAAACCACAGGCTTAATATTCTGACTTGCTTTGCATTCACTTCACTAGGACTTCTCTCAATTCAGAATTTTATAGCAAGTAGAGTGAATCAAAACGGGGATTCCAGAGGCAAACAGTGGAGCTAACACCCATTTTAATGCAGTTGGCTATTCTGCGGGTCAGGATCCACAAGGCAAATACTTATCTGGCACACAGCCAGCTCTCTCGTTTTCTTAACCGAAAAGCACAGCTACAAAAGCCACGAGACGTATTCATTTTAAATTAATGATGTGGTTCTTTACTAACAAGCAGTTGTTTTCTTGTTGAGAAACATCCTTGTTGTCTCAATCCAGAATGAAAGCCATACATAAGGACTATCTACTTCAGGCTCTGATATAAAGAAGGATATAGACTTTATAATTATGTGTGGTGATGGATGTTAACTAGACCTTCCATAAGATATACATACAGCAAATCCGGTTGTACACCCAGAACTAATATAATACCATATGTCAATTACATCTTAATTGACAAAGGACATAAGGAAGTAAAATAACATGTTCTCTGCTCTAAAAGATGCTATGATCCAGTTAAAAACAAAATAAAAACCAGGGCGAGAAAAATCCCTTAAAAAAATTCCTACTACCTCAAAATGACTTCAAGAAAGCAGTCACAAACTAGAAGTGAACCACAGACTGCCAAATCACTGGTCTGCACGCTGGCCACGGGGCAGTTCACGGGAGGATGCAGCCCGAAGGCTTCCAGAGAAGCTTTACAAGCTGAGCGGCTGGCACAGAGAGGCACTTACTCTGCGGCTGCTGGGCAGTGATGCTCTGCCACACGTGGGGCACCTTCCCGTAGCTGCGGGGCAGCCCTGCCTGTCCTCTCCCAGGATGGGGGCGTCAGAAGGAGACACCGGCACGGGAGAGGAGGCAGAATTCAGGAAGTCGCTCGGGACTTGAAGAGGCCAGACAGGAACTCTACGAACTGCCTGACGGGGCTTCTGTGTACTCTTAAGAGGGACCCCCTTGTATAGGGGCTTCCTTTCCTCGGAACAAACCCTCTGGCATCCAGAAGTCTCACACTACAAGTCGTTGCATAATTTGGTCCTCTCCCAGAACACAGGGGTAGGGGGGGCTCTGGAGAGGCCTCCCACCCTACCAGGCGATGACCCACTCACCAGAAACGGGGTCATACAACCTCAGCAGGAGGGACAGCACCGTTGATTTGCCAGAACCACTTGGGCCAACCAGCGCCGTGACCGACGCTGATGGGATACAAAGGCTGAAATCCTGGAATATAGGCACCTCCGGGCGAGCGGGGTAGGCGAAATGCACGTTCCGAAACTCCAGAGTGCCCTGGAAACTTTCCTGGTTTAAAACGACCCCTTCTGAAACAAGACAGAATACGAGGTACTTAACGCAAAGATTGAACAGACAGCGGAACTCCATTCTCCCACTCGTCTGACTCCAGGCGGTGCCGGGCCACGGCCACCACACTCTCCCGGACTGTGAGCCCTTCCCGGGCAAGCCAGGAAGAGGCCTCCGTCTAACGCTCACCCAGAGCCTGCTCTGCACGCACTCTGTGCGAGGCACGATACCTCTGCGTTCGTCTGAGCCTCATGGCCTTGATGGGCAGAGGTGACTGTCCCAGTTTTACTGACGGGACACGGAGTCTCAGAGACAACCGCCTGCCCAAGCCAACGGGCAGTGGCGCGACCGTCCACCCGTAGGGCAGTCTGGTTTCGAAGCCGATTGCCTCCCCGCTCTGTGCCGCCACCTCGAGTTCCTCGGGTGCAGGGTTTATCTTCTCTTCTCTAAATGTCTTGCGAGAAGGATGACAGAGGGCTGAGCATTGTACACCAGCCGCAGAGCCAGAGGGATCCGAGGGCTGCTCTGTCCTCGTATTCCTCACCCTGCCGATGACTCGGGAGAAGCCACTCCATCTCCCTCAGCCGGGCTTACTTCCTCCAGCCTGTCACACTGGAGAATACTGGGGCTGAGCAGCAATCAGTGTCCTGGGAGTCAGCGAGTGACGGAGTGGCCACTGCTTCTAGGTCACGTAGCTCCCCGGAGCGCTAGCTTCTAGGGAAGGAGTTGACGAAGGAGATGGCTCTAGCCAATCAACACCAGCATCCGCTAGCCCACCCCCCTCCCCAAGCCAAGAAATTTGGAGGCTTTTAATGTGTGACCTGCCTTCCTTTACCCCGCCCTGCCCTCGCCCCAACACAAACATCAAAAGCACTACAGAAGACAAATCTGGCGGACTGGCCAGGGCCCTTCCCATCTGTACCCCCGGGTGGTACTCGCTTCCTTCCTGCTGCTGGTGGTAACAAATCACCGGCAGGACTGACACACTGCCTGGTCAGCCCCCACGCTTCCTTTGTCCTTCCCCTCCCACCACCTGCCCCTCTGATCACCCTTTCCGTAACGTGGCAAGGACAACACCCTTGTCATGCTCAGCCTTCACAGGTAGAGCTGGGCTAACTGTCCCAAGCCACATTTTTTTTTTTTTTTAACTGTTTAGGTATTTATTTTGAGAGAGAGAAAGAGAGAGAGAGCAAGCGAGCAAGGGAGAAGCAGAGAATCCCAAGCAGGCTCTGAGCCGTCAGCACAGAGGGGAAGGGAGGGGGTTCAAACTCATGAACTGCGAGATCATGACCCGAGCTGAAATCAGAAGTTGGATGCTCAGCCAACTGAGCCACCCAGGCACCCCCAAAGCAACATTTGTCTAATCCCAGCAAAGAACAAACCCGTGGGATACCCACCGTCAAAAGGCAGCTCAGGCTTTCTCTCGAGGAGCTCCCAAAGGCGTCCCCCGGCACCCAGCCCTTTCATCAGCTCCGAGTAGAAAGAGCTCAGCCCTAAGGACAAGAAGCAAACATACTCAGCACCAATGCCAGGAAACAACCATCTGCTACAGCCCTCTGCAAACAGTAAGGGTAACTTGCTTTTAATATAACATCTGTTCACTTTCAAACAGGATTTGAGGCAACTGCCTGGGAATCTGTACTCAAAATTCCCTCTGTCTCATACCCTTGTTTGCCTTCAGCTTCTCCTCCTCCGATTTCACTGATTTCTAATACAGATTTCATGTTTGATTGGGAATTTACAAATGCATATAGCCACAGTAATCAACCACTGAATTAAAATCACAACATTACAGAGAAAAGCTACCTAGTGAAAAAACAGCAATACAAATAGAATATAATGCTTACTTAAAAGGAATATAAAACATCCCAATATTCATTTTAAATTCAGATCTGCAAAATCAAACCCCATTTCAAGCACTCGACAAATACAACTTTTACTAGGCTAAAAACTGAAAAGGAATTTAGAAATGTTAAATTTTCCAACAATCTCTTTTTAAAGTCACCTTTGTTTCTGTTTGTTTGTTTGTTTTAATGTTCATTTATTTTTGAGAGAGAGAGAGAGACAGAGCATGAATGGGGGAGGGTCAGAGAGAGAGGGAGACACAGAATCTGAAGCAGGCTCCAGGCTCCGAGCTGTCAGCACAGAGCCCGATGCGGGGCTCGAACTCACGGACCGTGAGATCATGACCTGAGCCAAGGTCGGACGCTTAACCGACGGAGCCACCCAGGTGCCCCACGTTTGTTTGTTTTTTAAATAAGCTCCCCACGCAGCGCGGAACCCAACACGGGGCCTGAACTCAGACCCCGAGATCAATACCTGAGCTGAGATCAAGAACCGGATGCTTTACCGACTGAGACACCTAGGTACCCCAAAGTCACCTTTGAACTGTGAATGAATTAATGACTTAAAGCAAACAAACTCCAAGTACGCTAGGCCATGCCAACCGCAAGAACATATGCTTGTAACATGCGGTAAGGATACCACAAAAATGCAATTCAGCTATTCTTTCTAAGGTATTTTTGTGCATTTTTTGTGGAAATCTGTGCAAGATACAGTGGATTAAACTCTTCGTGTTGAATTAAAAGTGCACCGGGCAGAAATAGATCCAGATAAATATCGTTCACTGATCTTTGACAAATGAGCAAAGGCAATTCAATAAAGAAAGGATGGTCTTAACAAGTGGTGCTGGAAAAACTGGACATCCACATGCAAAAAAAAAAAAAAAGAATCTAGACACAGACCTCATGCCCTTCACAAAAAATTACTCAAAATGGATCACAGACTTCAACGTAAAAAACAAAACTATAAAACTCTTAGAAGTTAACATAGGACAAATCCTAGATGACTCTGGGCTTGGTGATGACTTTGTAGATACAACACCAAACCCATGATCCATGAAAGAAAGAACTGACAAATTAGACTTCATTATAATCAAAAACTTGTGCTCTCCAGAGAGAATGAGAAGACAAGCCACAGACTGGGAGAAAATATTTGTAAAAGACCCAGCTGACAAAGGTATCCACGATGTACAAAGAACTCTTCATACTCGACAGTAAGAAAACAACCCGATCAAAAAATGGGCAGAAGACCTGAACCCAAAGACCTCAGTAAAGATCTACAGGTGACATCACATGTCATCGGGGAAATGCAAATAGAACGAGATACTTCTGCACACCTAACGGACGGATGAAAACCCAAGATTCTGACAACACCTAAAGCTGGTGAGGACGAAGAGCATTGGGAGCTCTCATTCACTGCTGGTGGGAATGTAAGATAGCACAGCCACTTTGGAAGGCAGTTCCTTACACCGAACATACTCTTGCCTACGACCCAGCAATCTCACTCCTTTGGGTTTACCCACAGAGGGGGAAAACTCACGTCGGCACAAAAACCTGCCTGTGGATCTTTAGAGCATCTTTATTCATAATTGCCAAAACCTGGAAGCAATCGAGATGTCGTTCAGAATGTGGGTGGGTAAAGAAACCGTGGTACGTCGGACGATGCAATATTAGTCCGTGCTAAAACGAAACGAGCGATCAAGTCCTGAAAGGACACAGAGGAACACTAAATGCCACCTACGAAATGAAAGATGCCTATCTGAACTAGATGACCCTCTGGAAGAGGTGAAAGTGTGGAGACAATAAAAAGATCACTGGTCACCGGGGGTTAAGGGAAGGGAGGAATAGGCAGAGCACAGAGGACTTTTAGGGCGGTGAAAGTATTCTGTATGATACTGTGATGATAGATGCATGTTCCAACCCATGGGATATACAACACCAGTGAACGTAATGTAAACGATGGACTTTGGACTTTGGGTGATAATCACCTGTCAGTGTTGCTTTGTCAATGATAACAAATGTGTCACTCTAGTGGGGGATGCTGATGGGGAGGCTGTGCTCGCGTAGGGGCAGGGAACATGTGGGAACTCCCTATACTCTCTGCTTAATCTTGTTGTGAGCCTAAAATTCCTCTAACAAATTTTCTATTAATAAAAAAGAAAAAAAAAAAAGAAAAAAGGAGGGAAGGAGTTGGAGGTAGTTCAACATAGTGAAAATAAAAACAAAGCAAAATGGCCCCGGATACACAACACGCCGTCCACCCATACAACGGAGTATTAGTCAGCCGTGAAAAGGAAGGAAGGACCAAAGCATGCTACAATGTGAGCGAATTCTGAAAACGTGCTGAGTGAAACAAGCCAAACATACAAGGCCGCATATTGTGTGATTCCTTTTATGCGAACTCCAGTAAAGACGGGAAGACACAAAGCAAACTGTGGTTGCCAGGGGCTGGGGGAGGGAGGGATATGGAAACCGATTGCTTAACGAGTATGGGATTTTCTTTTTGGGCTGGGGGTGTGGGGGGTGACGAAGATATTTCGGAACCAAGGGGAGGCGGTGGCTGCACAACACTGTGAATGTACAAAATACCACCGGACTGTAGACTTTAAAACGGTTCACGGTACGTTAGGTGAATTTCACCTCAATAGAAATAAATAAGAAACGAGATATTGGGGTTCGCTAGGTAGATGTAAGGGCATTCTCTGGCACAAAACAAACAAACATGCTTTTCTTCAAACAGCCCTTCTGATCCTCTCTCAAATATATGTAGAATTTGTTGTATTTGTTTTTCAGTATGCTATTCTAAGCAGAAAACATCTAAACATTCTTTAACATTTAATTATTAAATACATTCTAATAAACAAAATAGGATTTCTTGCTTACAGATTCATCATGCGATTATTTTCAACAGTGAGCTTCACAAAAACCTTTAAAATCTGTTTCAGCTTCTTGAATCAAGTTCCTACAGCCTTAAGTACCTATCTAGGTTGTAAATGTGGGGACACCGTGTGGTCACAGATCCCCACCCATCTACCCGCACCTTTTCTCCCCCCTCCAGCCCCACATGGCACGTATTGTACCAGGCAGTGACCAGAGTCATGGGACAGCCTGTGGTTCAGAAAGCAAAGTTACCCTCAAACCTCGAGCACAGACAAAGCCTCAGCAGCAGCTTCCGTAACTGGGGGAGGGAATTAACTCCCGGTCAGTCACCCGGTACACCGTGTTTCCCACCTACTCCTGTACAAGACACAGCTGCGAACTTGTCCGGACAAAAAGGAAGGCAGTGAAGACCTCAAAACAGAGGTAGCTTCTGTCGGGTCAAGAATTTTGGAGAAAAGCAGGTGCGAGGAGCGGAGGGACTAAGAAAGATCAAAGCAGCTTGTGGCAGAAAACAGAAGATTGGGGGAGGCTGGGGAGGACAGCAGACTGCAGTCAAGCGTGGGATGTGAAAGAAAGGCCGCAGAGAGGGTAAGTGGTAGAAGGTAAATCCACTCTCGGGCAGGACAGAAGACTGAAGGAACACGACCACCCAGGTGTGAGACCCTGTGGCCCAGCAGGCTCATCCCAGGGGTGGAGAGGAGAGCAACCCCACCTCACCGGGTCCTCGTGAACCGACCCTCTCACTTCCCAAGTCACTTAGCACCCTGACCGGTCTGAATCAGGTTTTTCTTCCAGAGCAGCCGGCAGAACTAACATGCTCTTTTCAGGGATCTCTCAAAATCTCAGTCCAGAAAATATCCTCACTTGCCTGCCAACGTCTAAGGAAAAGCCTCTAGCTTTAACCCTGAAAAGAAACGTCTTGGGTGGAGATGCCACAGTGGGATACCAGAGTTCCGCTGGCCAGACCTCAAGCTATTTATCTAACCTTTCTATCTCAGTTTTCAGGGAAGGAGGAAAACAAAAGGCAGGAAACCATTTGTCCCCTGTTGGCTGGGCATGCAGGCGAGGTACAGGAAAGAAAACTTTCATAGACTTCACACAGCTCTGTCTCCAAGAACTTGCTTCCCTTTGGCCAGGATTCAACAACAGAAGCTGAACTTCGAGAGATTCTTGACCAAGGCAAGCGACTCTGCTTCACGCACTTTCTGATTTATACTTACGACTGTTCATCGGTTTTGAATGTGGTTGACTTGGTACAAAAGGAATTTTATTTCACGGTGATTTGTCGGTCGGGTAACTACCAGAGCCACAGGAACCGTGGGTTTTGTGTGCGCACCTGTTCAGCACTGTCCTTCCTTCCACCTCCTAGGTCCCAGAGCCCCCACCTGCTGGTCCCACCTCCTAGGACCAGAGCCAGCAAGCCGTGTTAGCATGCAAGTTGGAAAATACGGCTCCAGTATGACCCCGAGCTCAATGAGCCACGAGAGGCCTATGAAAATCCTCACCTTCCCAGCCAAGGAACTGCTCACCTACATGGCAAGATCGCGTCCGTATCTTTACGTCTTCTTTCAGAGGCAATTTGGACTAACATTCTAGGAAATGTTTTTCTCAGTTGAAGTTAACTGACGAGAGGTGGTGCAATGGCAAAGTTAAATTGTTACCGCAGAGACAATAAGCTGAGTTTTAATTTGTAACTCCCAAGCCTATTTAAATTATATACCTCCAATGCTTAATCCAACCCAGAAAGCATACATTAGGAAGGAAGAGAGTTCACCCACGGTCATGTGGGCACTGCCCATCAGCAGCCCTCCTTTGTACAGGACAGAAAGCACAATCAGGTTCCCGGAGAGCCCCGTCTGTCAAATGAAGAAAATGAAGACACCTCAGGTAGGAGCCAGAAACCTAAATGCAAAAAGCGTAAATATGGCCTATAGTTTCTTTTTTGCATTTAACTATCACAACAAGGTTTTCCCAGAACACTAAGTTTTAATCTGAATTTCAAATAAAAAAACTACTTTGGAAAGATCACAGTATTGAAGGAAGTGATCTCATCAACGTGAAAACCTAGAAGCTAAGTCACCCAGCAGATTCCTATTTTACTCAATGGACTCGGTTTGCAAAGGAAAACACAATATTAAGGACTCCTTCCCTAACAACAAGACGAATGCACAGCAAGCATATGCATTTATGTATCTTAATGTGATGCCCTGAGCAAAGGCTAGACAAGAAGTTGGAGTCCTGTCTCTGATCTGCCTTGAGCTTTGTTAGGTACATGGTCTTTGGTAATGCTGCCTCATCTGGGCCTGTTTCCTCTGTGTCCCTAAATCATGACCATTATTGAATCGCCTCTGAAGTTCTTTCCCATTTGAACATGGTATAGATTTCCCGCTCGCGGTGATTTTCTAGTTCAGTGTTGTATTTGAGTTCATTGTGATCAATGTGATCATTTTTGTCATACTTTTTTCTTGAAACACACTGAAGTTATTTTGGTTAATCCCCAGTGGGTCTCAAAGTGCCTGCATCAGAAGCGACCTGGAGGCCTGTTAAAACAGATTGTTGCTGGGCGCAGCCCCAGAGCATTGGATTTGTAGGCCTGGGGTGCAGCTGAGGGTCTACACTTCTAGACAGTTCCCCGGTGAGGCGGACGTGGCTGGTCTGGGCCATGTTGGGGATCTGCCTGCCCCCACCGCCGCTTAGTCACATGTAGTGGTTTCCTCTTCTTTCACAAAAATGAACTCAGACCTAATCTTGAAGTGGAATAGAATTATTTTCTATTTACGGCAAAGTCAAGGGAATACAAATCTGTTTCAGTCGTAACATCTGTCCTTTGCACTCTTTTCAAAATGATCTACTTACTGCTCCAAAGAAGCCAGCCCGAGCAAACGCCTCTTTCCTTGCTAACTGCATCACGTGGTCCACTTTGCTGGTGTATTTCTCTATTTCTGTTATTTCTTTCCCAAAAGCTCGAACAGTTCTTATATTTCCAATACTTTCCTCAGCTAGCTGGGAGAATAATAAATACATTTCAGGGGAGGCAAGTCACATTTCAAGATTTCTAGAGCAAAGTCAAAATGGGGCTCTCATTTTTAAGACATTAAAAATAGATTACAAAGCAGAGTATATGAACAATTTTATTTTTGGAAACAAATATATTTTTGTTATATTTACACATTTACACGCCATATATATGTAGATAGAAAGGCAAACGGGGGCTAATAGATGCTGAAATATATATATATTTTTAAAGTTGACTTATTTTGAGAGAGACAGAGAGAGTACGAGCAGGGTAGGGGCAGAGAGAGAGAGAAAGAGAGAGAGAGAGAGAGGGAGCGAGAGAGAGAGTAGATACAGAAAGAATTCCAAGTAGGCTGTGTGTGGTCAGTGCAGAGACCAGCGCGGGGCTCGAACTCATGAAACTGTGAGATTGTGAGTCGAAATCGAGAGTTGGATGCTTAACCGACTGAGCCACCCAGGTGCCCTGTGAAATATATTTTTAGACAGAGAAAAAGATAGGTAAAAAGGATAGACTCCAAAATGTTAATACCATTCATTCTGAGAGGTAGAGTTATATGTGTTATTTTTTCTCTTGATATTTTCAAGTTTTCAATTATAAACACCCATGCTTTTTGTAACATGAAAATGTACCAGCTATGTTTAGTTTTTAAAAAATGCAATACTGGATAGCATTGCAAAGCTTCACTTCTCAATTAACGAAGGACAAAGCGTCACGCAGACATTATTTTCAAAATATAATGAGCTTTGCGATCCTATAAGAAACAGTGATGGTAAAGAACTAAAGAGTTCACACAATGTTTAGTCAAATGGGATCTACTTCAAGGTGTGGGTAGTAATCTAGTCTAGAAGGCAGAGTATTTTAGGTTTCTAGGATTCTAGCCTATTCTAGAAGGATAGAATCTATAGGATTCTAGCCCATAGAAACCTAGTCTGGGTTTCTAGCCTTCTTGAGGGCTCCCTTAAGGAAAAGTGAAGTACTTTTTTGAAAAGCAGAAGCACATCTCCTCCAAGCGGAGACCACGTAAGGGAGGGGCTTTTACCTGAGTGGTCTGTGCCAGGGAATCCTGCATAACTTTGGTTAGCTTCTGTAGGTAACGTCCATAAATCACAGCAAGGACGGATATTGGAGGCACCACACTCAAAACAAAAGTGGCCAGTTGAGGTGAGACATAAAACTGTCAAAAACAAAAGCCAAAAGGTGTTAGGTGTTTGTTACACAGAGCAGCAAGACACTTTCATTACCTACTACAGGTGTGTGTGTGTGTGTGTGTGTGTGTGTGTGTGTGTGTATGTGTGTGTTATTCAGACAACTTCAAGCTTCATAAAACCCCCTGAGTACTGAGCACACCACACAGGGGTAATACGGACAAAGCTGCTGAAGAAAGGATGGAAATATTTTACCGTCCAGTGCTGGACCACAGCCGGTACAGTGCTGTGTGCACATTAGACCATGCTGTCCAACGAGAGGGGGGGGGAAGGCAGGACAGGAGTGAAGGAAGGAGGCCCGGGCTGCTCCACGCTGGCCGGACCACACCAGGAATTCTGTATTCAAGTCTGGGTCCCCTCTAAGGCACTGAATGACCAGAGCAACGTCGCACTGAAATGGCCAAGACGGCAAAGACACCACAAAACCCCGTATCAATCGACGATCAGGTGAAAGTAGGACTAACAAGTGGAAGAAGAGTTGGAGCTGTTTCCAGGGCTCAGAGGACCGAAGTCTCGGCAGGAGGGATGTGGACTCAACATAAGAAGTTTCTAGCAACTGGAGCTGCTCAAGGAGGAAATAATCAACTTCTAGAGACATAACATAATGGGGCTCCTGCCAACCCTGCAGTTCGGTGATTGGATTTTCAATGGTACCAGCGTCTCTTCAACAAATGGTTAAAATCTGCCAAATCTCATCTGCATGGGAAATAGTATAGTCGGCATGAGGCTTTCTTAAAACGCTAAGGAAAAGTCGCAGACCGAAACGTACAGTGATAAATGGATCAGCCAATCGTTCATTCAACAGCCCGTTACTGAACGCCTACAGAGAGCTCACACTATTCCAGGCACCTGGGAGACAGCTGATTCATGTGGAGTTTTATCAGAGTGACAGCTAGATAGCAGATGGGTAAAAGAGAGAGACACACAGAGGATAACTGCAGGTGTAATAGGGTCTTACAAGGGCAAGTGCCCAAAGGCCCTGAGGCAGGAAGGTGGTGGGCACCTTTGACCACTTATGGACCCATCCACCCTGAGCACACAGGCCGTGCAGTCCAGCAGGTCACCTGCAGGCCATGCTCAGGGGCAGGGATACAATCAAGGCAGGCCTCACAGTTCCGGCGCCTGAATCCGACAGAGCTCAAGCAAACCAACTGCATGGGCGTCCTCTGCGGTGGGGCCGGAATAGCCATCAGAATGTCTCGGCACCACCCACCTCTCTCTGCTCTGGTTCCGTGCTTGGTAATAAGTCTTTGAAGCCTAATGCAGGGTCCTGTCACCAAAAAGGAGCATTTGGAAGAGCAGGAACACACATTTTTTTTTTTTAACATTTATTCATTTTTGAGAGACAGAGAGAGACAGAGCACGAGTGGGGAAGGGGCAGAGAGAGGGAGACACAGACTCTAAAGCAGGCTCCAGGCTCTCAGCTGTCGGCACAGAGCCCGACACGGGGCTCGAACTCACAAACTGCAAGGCCCTGACCTGAGCCGAAGTCGGACACTCAACCGACTGAGCCACCCAGGCGCCCCAGGAACACACATCTTACTGTAGGAAGGAAGATCCCGTAATGTAAACTACTAAACTTGCAGTCTGGTATAGACATTACTAGGTTCTTGTCAGCAGACTTATCAGAGGTCAGGTCCAGGGAGCTTGTGAGAAACTAAGGCTACTTTTGTTCCTCCAGGGCTAAAAACCAGGTCCCAGGTGATGCCAACTCATGAGGCTGAATGTTGGTGGCCCCCCCCCCCCCAAAATTTATATGCTGAAGCCTTAACCCTAGTGTGGCTATATTTGGAGATGGGGCTTCTAAGGAAGTAATTAAAGTGAAATGAGGTCATGAGGGTGGGGCCCTGATGAGATCAGGGTCCTTAAGAAAAGAGACCCCTAAGAACCTGCACGCAAGCACTGAGGAAAGGCCATGTGAGCACATGTCAGGATGGCGGCCACCTACAAGCCAAGCCAATAGAAGAGACTCACAACGAACCAACTTGGCCAGCACCTTGACCTTGGACTCCAACCTCTAGAATTGTAAGAAGTAAATCTCTGTCAGTTATGTCACCCGCTCTGTGGTACTTTGTTAAGACAGCCTGAGCAGACTAAGGCCCCTTCTGATTAGCCATCGGACTTATTCTGAACTGTCTGAAACTGTTACAGGAAGAGGTTCCCAACTTTTCCTGAGCCCCAGAACTATCGATATTTAGGAATGATGCGTTAGTGCAGGATGGGTCTTCTTGAGAAAACACGGGATTTCACAGCGGCTTTTCATTTCATAAACCAGATCTTACCGGCTCAGGTTGGCAGTACGTCCTTCTGCTCTGGACTGAGCGCTGCGTGGACGCAAAGAGGACAAAAACCCAAGCTGCTCCACCTGGGAGATGGGGTCAATTAGAATCTTCACTCTGGGGATCTAGGACTGCACTGCTCACAACGACAGGGCCACATGGCCACTGATCACTGCAAATGCAGCCAGTGTGACTGAGAAACTGAATCCCTAAATTTTCACTAAAATTTAAACTTAAAAACCAATATTTCATTTCTATTCAGTTATTGGTCAAGTTTAGGTCAAGTTCTGGCATGTCAATCTACCTTTTCAATGGCAAACGTTATGAAATCTAAATACAGCTGAAATATTTCCAATGAAAATTTAGCATCCGGATTGAGATGCTCCATGAGTATAAAATACACATTGGATTTTGAAATCTTAACATGAAAAAATAATATTAAATATCAGATTAATGATTGGTACAAAAATTACATGTGGAACTGATGCTTTGTTATACTGGATTAAGTAAAATACGTTATTAAAATTAATCTCATCTTGGGGGCATCTGGGTGGCCCAGTCAGTTAAGCATCTGACTTCGGCGCACAGTTTGTGAGTTCGAACCCCATGTCGGGTTCTGCGCAGACAGTGGAAAGTCTGCTTCCGATTCTCTGTCTCCCTCTCTCTCTGCCCCTCCCCTGCTTGCTCTCACTCTCGCCCTCTCTTAAGAATAACAAATAAACATTTAAAAAATCATTTCTTTCTGCTTTTTAAAATGTGTCGGGCGCCTGGGTGGCGCAGTCGGTTAAGCATCCGACTTCAGCCAGGTCACGATCATGTGGTCCGTGAGTTCGAGCCCCGCGTCGGGCTCTGGGCTGATGGCTCAGAGCCTGGAGCCTGTTTCCGATTCTGTGTCTCCCTCTCTCTCTGCCCCTCCCCCGTTCATGCTCTGTCTCTCTCTGTCCCAAAAATAAATAAAAACACGTTGAAAAAAAAATAAAAATAAAAAATAAAAAAAAATAAAATGTGTCTACTAGAGGGGTGCCTGGGTGGCTCGATCAGTGAAGTGTCAGAGCCTTGACTTCAGCTCGGGTCAGGATCTCACGGTGCGTGAGATCGAGCCCTGCTTTGGGGTCTGTGCCGACAGCACAGAGCCTGCTTGGGATTCTCTCTCCCTCCCTCTCTGCCTCTCCCTGCTCGCACTCTCTCTCTCTCTCTCAAAATAAATAAATAACATTTATTTTCTCTCTCTCTCTCAAAATAAATAAGTAGCATTTAAAAATAATAATAAACTGTGGCTACTCGAAAGTTTAAAATGACCTATGTAGTTTGCATTACATTCTAGCGGCCAGCAGCACAGGTCTGAACAGAAACAGGGTTTGAAGAAGCAAGGCAAACAGACGACGGTGCTCAAGCCACCCGGTTAAGGCAGGAAAAGGGGCTGCGGGAGTAGAGAGAGCTCACTTCAGTGGAGTACAGACCCACTCGTGTACAGGATAGGGTTTATCGTCTTCCTTACGAAGAGGAAAGGAAACCATCCCTTGGTCTTATCAAGATAGCAATAGCAGCTCTACTGCATTTTTTGGTGGGGGCCGGGGGAAGGCGGGTGGAATGTAACTTATTTGCCTTTCCTCTAACACACAGCTTGGCACTCAAAGTGCTCCTTCCACCTGTTGCTTTTTTCAGCAACATTCTGTCACACATTCTTAGAACACCCAGGCAATAATGCAATCTTTCCTAAATGTTAATGGTGCACGCTCCAGATAAGAAGTCATCCTGGACAAATGAAGGGTGCAGGAGGCCGCACAGGAGGAAGCGAGCCCCACATCCCCCGTGCCTCTGTGGCAGCCCTCCTGGCTAAGTGGCTTACGGGGCGATGGGAACAGCTCAGCTAGAGCTCATCCCCTGACTGAGAGGCCCGGCACAGGCCAAAGCCCTGACCAGAAGGCGCCGACGCCAGCCAGGCCGACGTACCATCATGCCAATGCCAATGGAAGCCTGGGCCCCGGCCCTGAGCCCATCCGACAGGTTTTCGGTAATTGAGCGCCCCAGGAGCGCGGTGTCCGAGGAGAGGCGGTTAATCAATTCTCCAGTGCGAGTCTTGTCGAAGAAAGCAACCTCCTGCCTCAGAAGAGAGGAGAATAACGAAGCCCTCAGCCTATTCACAATGCGCTGACCTGCAAAAGCAAACAAGAACGGCATCAGCTTGGGTGGAGCCAGCTAACAGGCAGCGGCTCGGGCGGCTGTCGTCAACCTCCTCCCAGCACGTCTGGGGCCCTGCGTCCACCTGCCGGCAAGTGGCCCCCCTGAGCCCCGGCACACTGACACGCACACACTGGTAACGAGCACTCTTTCTGCCTCAGGAACCGTGCGGAGACCGTGGATGCGCAGGAGGGGATCCGGGGATAAAACAGAGGATCGCTGATCGCTGAGAGACATTTTAAACAGTACTATTTACAAATGAGGCTTCCTACGCTGACTTCCCCAAAGCTGATTCTGTTCCCCCTTGGCAATCCTTTTCTGTACCGAGCTCAGCAACGGCAAGGGCCGGTTAATCATCCGCAGAGCGTTTTATGAGCTAAGTGGCGAGCAGCTGACCGAAGAGTCTGGCACCCCGGGCTCTGTGATTTCTGTGGTTGTCACCGGCCTGTTAACAGCCAGGCCTCGTCACGGAAAGGCTGTAAAACACCATCGCCCCAGTGCCCACTGGAGGGGAAACACAAACACGGAGCATGCAAGATTTCCACAGCTCCCTGGAGAAGGCTCAGAACTCCAGCCTCCTGCCCACGGGCCGTGCCTCCCGTAAGACAGGCGGCTTCCCTCCCTTCCACCCACGTACCAGGGGAGCTGAGAAGTGAGCGCCGGATCGAAAAATATTCGTAGCTCCCATGTCTGGCCAGACATGGGGCTTTGTCCCCGCTGGATGGGACTGTGGGAAAAGAGGAACAGGGGGCCCGGAGTGCACGAAACCCCACGTGAGCCCCAGTGCGAATCCTCTGGAACGCCTCGCTCGGCAAGGTGAGGGCCCTTTTACCTGAAGTCTGCATGAGGTAGACGCGAACAGTGTTTGCAGCAGCACCGCACAGGAACACGCCGCTGAGTGCCAGGCAGAGGCGGGTCAGGGTATAGCTGTAGTCCACGGTGGGGTTTGTGTAAATGACATCGATGATCCTCCCCAGGAAGAAGGGAGCGGACATGGTGATGACACTGGACATGGCCAGAAACCCAACTGCGGCTAGAAAACACAGGAAGTTCTCAGGCCCGGGGGTGCTTTGGCGAGGGGCGGGGCGCCAAATTCACCAAGCGTCTTGCCCGCAGCAGCTGTTCAGAGCATGCGCTTCTCAGAGCTTGCGCAGAGCAGGTGCTGCGGGTTTCCTTCTTTCAGCTCCCGGGCCCTTGACTAAAGGCAAGAACCGAGGAGCTTCCAGGGACAGAGTGAGGAGGGTGACTGAGCATACCCAAGTAGCCAGAGAAGATGACTTGTGCTTTTACCCAGGTTTGATCGTGTCTGCTTTGCCAGGAATTCAAGCAACGCAGGTAGATCTCTGAATTATGTATAGAATTTCAAAACTTTAAATAACCTTTGGAAAGCAGTTGCTGTCATCCATGACACATGTGGTATGTTCCCTCTTAATCTTACTGCTTTGGGGAATAAAGCACCAGAGTACTGGCATGATAGGACAATAGATAATAACACAATTGTTCATCCGTCTAAAAAACAGTGGGATAGAGTCTTAACGGAAAGGAAGATACTGAGAAAACCCAACCAGGAACAACACATAAAACAGGTGAGTGCATTCATAATAAGGGAGTGCAAATCTACACTACAAAGGTATTCCAGTTTTCATCTACTGGATTGGCAAAAATCAGAGATTGATAACACACCGTGCTGGAAGAAGCTGTAGGAAAAGGGGCATTTGCACTGTTAGTGGGTGTGCAAAGTGGTACAAATGCAACGGAGAGTGATGCGATCATATCGGTTAAAATGTGAATGTACATTCCCTTTGATCCAGCAATTCTGCCTCTAAGATTCTAACTTCTATGTATACTCCCCTAAGTGTATGCAAAACGTGTACCCTCACGGATGTTCATTACAGCATCACTTATGCCAGCGGAACATCCACAAATGGGGAACAGGTTAGATCAATAAAGGAGCATTTATTTTCTGAGTGTTACACAGTTATTAAAAAGAATGGGGCAACTCTATAGGTATTGACGTCACCAAGCTACGATGTTAGTGAAAACAGCCCAGGACCCGGATGTTAACGTTTTCTTGTTGGTTTCGAAGTTTACGTACACACAGGACAACTCCAGGAGAGTAATCAGATGCAGGCAACAAAAGTTCCTTCTTAAGACCAGGGTGACTGGGGGGCAGGGTATGTGCTACTGCGTACTTTTGAGCTTGGTCCTATTAGGAACCCACCTAGTACCACCACCTTAAAGTCATGGCGAGGCTCCTAGATGAACACGACATGGACGGAACCCCAGGAGATGGGAGCTCTCACACACTGCAAGTAGCAATTGCTTCTCTTGGTGTTTTGTCTAATGCTAACCACTGCAGTTAAAGGTATTACTTTCACGTAACCTCAATAAAAAGAATATAGATTGTATTATTTACAATACCAAGTGTCCATCCACAGATGAATGGATAGTGTGGTATGTGTGCGTGCACGCGCGCGCGCACACACACAAACACACACACACACACACACACACACACACACAGTGGAATATTACTCAGCCATAAAAAAGCATGAGGGCTTGCCATTTCCTCTAATATGGATAGACCGAGTGGGTATTAGGCTGAGTAAGGTAAGTCAGACAAAGAAAGACAAACAGCACGTGACTTCACTTACATTTGGAGCATAAAAAACAAAACAAATGGACAAACAAAATATTTTAGACTCTTAAATACAGAGAACTGGAGATTACCAGAGGAAAGGTGGGAGAGAGTATTAAGAGACAGATACAGGGGTGCCTGGGTGGCTCAGTTGGTTGAGCGTCCGCCTTCGGCTCAGGTCATGATCTCGCGGTTCGTGAGTTCGAGCCCCGTGTCAGGCTCTGTGCTGACAGCTCAGAGCCTGGAGCTGGCTTCAGATTCTGTGTCCTCTCTCTCTGCCCCTTCCCCGCTCATACTCTGTCTCTGTCTGTCTCTCAAAAATGAATAAACGTTAAACAAAAAATTAAAAAAAAAAAGAGAGATAGATATAGGAGATGAACTGGAACAAGCTTCCAGTTATAAAATAAATAAGCCACAGAGATGCAGAGTACAGTCTGAGGAATACAGTCAATAATACAGTACTAAATGCTGTTTGGTGACAGATGGCGACTACATTTATCGTGGTGGGCACGGAGTAAAGGGCAGAATTGATGATTCAATATATTACACCTGGAACGAATATGACTTTGCACATCAACTAGACTTCAATCAAAAATATTTGTTTACATTTAAAAAAGAGCAAAGAGCAGACTCAGTGCCAATGGTTAGTTGGCTGGCAGAGCGCTAGGAGAAAGGGGAGGCATTTAGGGAGGGAACATTTCCCACAATGGCTCTCTTCCTTCCTCGAGGCCTCCTGACATCCTGTTCTGGAGAAGACCTTAGCGGACGACCTTCTGACAACCTTCGTTAAAATACAAATACCCAAACACTGCCTGCATCACTCCCTCTTCCTTCTTCTCCTAGCACTTGCCACCTTCTGGCATTCTAAACCAAAAGTGTCACTTGTTTACTGTCTACTCTCCACTGGGACCTAAAAGATTTTTGTCTGTTTCGTTCACTGCTATACTCCCACCGCCTACGGGGACAGAGACACAGGAGAAGTTCAAAATAAACATCTGCTGGATGACTAAAAAAACTGAACTGGGGCAAAGAAGGCATAAAAGTCTATCACATCAAAGTGCCTCAGTGAGCCTAACTAGGAACGGAATATCTGGTGCCTCGGAAAGTCCACATGGAAATGAGTCTTTGCACAGAGCCAGAAAGTTCCTGTGTCTGGCTTCATACCGCACAACCACAGTTTAACTGAATAATGTGAACCTGGCCAAGGGCCGTTTCATTTTGATGCAAGACCTGGGGTCTTGTTTCAAAATGCCACGCTCCTGACGACAAGAGCCCAGAGGGACTGAAAGCCCACCAGGCACAGAGAATGTTTACTCGGGATTCTGCCCAGCACAACCTCAGGGAGCTGGTGTGCTCTGGAGAGAGGCGTCCTGAGGAAGGAGGGATTAACCCGAGAGGCCTTTCTGTTTCATCTGTCATCAGTAGCTAGCTAGTCTCTCCAGTCTGCTCTTTTGCTCTGGCAAACGCCTCCTCGGGTGCAATGCATGTGAAGTGCCAGAAGGTTCCATTTCCCCCTCCCTCCTCCCGTCTTTTAATTCAAATTGATGATTCCAAATCAGAATCTGGAGTTCGCGAATGAAATGCCCCACGATTTAGATTCTGAACCCTAGTTCTGACACAGTCATAATAACGATTACAAAGAGGAAAGAATTTAGTTGAATCCAAACTCATTCCAGGATATGCCCTTTTTCCTTTTAATTAAAAAAAAAAAAAAGATTATCAGCCTGTTTTATTGCCATTTGTGTCCTTCTCCTACAACGCAGGACACAAAAGTAAAATAAAATAGACAAAAGTAAATGAACGTAGACAAAAGTAAAATAAAAGATTTTTTTTAGCTTTCAGTTAGCTGGATTCTTTTTAATGGACGTCTTCCCTACATACCACTGTCTTTGACATTAGTGAATAATTTAGATTTGAACCAGAACTATCGTTCCAGATTCCTCCCTAAACCCAACATGCCAAGGACACTGCAACCCTTCTGAAATTCTTCAACTGTTTTCCATGGTTAAGCCTCTTGCCTGATGGGACCCCAGCAACTGTTATGTATCTCTTGACAGATTTCTTCAGGTATCTTCCTGAAGGTTATCCTCGTTCTACTGAACCACGGCATCCAAAAAGTGAAATATCCTTCAAAGGGAGGAGGGAAGAAATCCTAAAATGCAGAGTTTACTCATGAAAGCCCAGAAGTTTTGGGGTGGGTGGAAGACGCTCTACAGCATGACCCCCAGCTGCTGGACACAGAACCAATCTTTTAGCGACACATCTGACCATCAGGCCGGTACAGCTATCCCCAGTGTCGTTCCAGGACTAAAGACGAAGCACAAAAACGAGCCCCCACCACGATCTGAAGCCTCTGATAGGCATTATCTCCTTGAATCTTCCCAGCACCCCTCTTATCCTCATTATTTTAGAGGCAACTCCAGCAAAGAGGTGAGGGCGCTTGCCCAAGGTCACCCAGTTCATATAGTACAGAACCCTGTTCTGACACAAAGCCTTCCTCTTCTTCCTACGTTCCAAGCAGAGGAATCGGCATGAGCCTGGGGTTGGGGCAGGCCAGCAAGCAGCAGAATGGCTGCAGGACAGAGCTGGAATAGGGACCTCGTGACACAAAAGCAGCCCTGAGAAATAAAGTGGAGAGGTGGGGGGCTCCGGATTGTGAAGCGGAACAGGGAATTTGCAGTATGGCAGGCTGTCAGAGGGCTTTAGGCGGGCGAGTGCTACAGGCAACTTTGCATTTTAAATGTCCAGCTCTGGCTGCAGAGTGAAAGGAGAGAACTGGAGGCCAGCATGACCGCAGACGGAGACCGCTTACGGTGTGGTGTTCCAGGGTTTCAGGCAAGGGGGACTGGGGGAACTAGGGTGGGGACAGAGGGGACAAGGAAGGTGACAAGGACTGCAGATGTTTTTAGGAACGAGGCTCCAGAGGACCCGAGAATTGACCGGATTTGGGAAGCGTGTTAGGAGGGTAGGTTCTAAACTGAGACCTAGCTCTGCCATCTAGCTGTTGGACCTTCAGTGAGTCACTCAACCTCTCTGTGCCTCAGTTTCTTCATCTGTAAAACGGCAATAAAAATAATACCTCTCTCATAGAGATACCACAAGGAGAAAATTCAGTACATACATGTAAAGCATCTGGTACGGTGCCCGATATCTAGCAAACAATACATAGTAGATAGCACTTCCGTTGTCCCCATCACAAGGAGTCAAGAACGTCTCTGGCTTTGGCAAAGGGGTTCACACAGCAGCCCACTCTGAGAGAAGCGGCAGCAGAAAAGGCAGTTTGGGGGAGGAAGGTAACTTTGGACTTTGGACATGTTGAGTTTTCAGGCATCTGGGAGACATTTCCGTGGATGCAAGGTGGGTACCATGGGGAACAAAGGAGTAGAAGATACTCCAGGTTCGAGGGTGAGGTGAAGAAGCCTGGCATCTACACTGGATGGGGAAGGAAGTGAAGACGCGAGGGGCTGGCGGACTAGCAGGAAGCAGAGCATTTAGGAAACTTCTTAGGTTCACGCAGAACAAAGACCTTCCAGACTGTCAGCACGTGCTGAAGACTGAGGCATCTGGGTCATATTTGCAATTGGGGGGCGGGGGGGCTGCCTTTGCCTCCAGTACTCTCTGCTCAGGGGACATGATGGCCACCCATGTAATTTTATTTTTTAATGTTTATTTATTTTTGAGAGAGAGAGAGAGAGAGAGACAGAGACAGAGCACGAGTGGGGGAGGGGCAGAAAGAGAGGGAGACCCAGAATCCGAAGCAGGTGCTCCAGGCTCCGAGCTGTCAGCACAAAGCCCGACGTGGGGCTCGAACTCGTGGACCGCGAGATCATGACCTGAGCTGAAGTCGGACGCTTAACCGACTGAGCCACCTATGTAATTTTAAATCTTCTAATCGCCACATTAAAAGAGTAAAAGGGAGTGGGTAAGATTAATTTTAACAACACACTTGATCCAATATATCCAAGTTATTAAGCAACATGTAATCTACATAAAAATAATAGCGAACCCTACAATGATACTTCACTTTTTTTTTTTTCTTCATACCAAGTTCTTTTAAAACTGGTATGCACTTTCCACTTAAATCAATGCTAACACGTTTCATAGCACAGCTACAGAACGTTAAGGCGTTCTCTGATATATGGTGTCTCCAGAGCAAACATCCCCCGCTTTCTGGAGCAGTCCCCATTTCAAAGGTGCAGCCTCATGTGCCAGTTAGTACTGTCCTTGTCAGAGCCTCTGTCCTGACTGGGGACTTCAGGGAATAGTTGCTCTCAGCACGGCTCATCCGCTCCTTGTTTACCGTATTCACTGGTTTTATCACTTCATTGTTTTTGGTCACTTCATAAAATATAACTTATACATTCAGCAAAAGCTCCCGGTGGGCATGGGGTTCTCAGAATGGCCCTAATCTCAAAGCACACAGCCCTTATCAGTATTTTAAGTGAGAGGCACCCTCCCAGGTCCTCCACAGAGGCCTCAACTGAACAGTGTGGGTGGAGGGGTGTGGTGTATCTTGCACAGTGTAACCGGGAACCTGCCTGGCAAGGTGTCTCTGTGTGCACCTCCAGGTTGGCACTGTGGTCACGACCCCACAGGACCCCAACGGCCCACACACCTCACTGCTGAGATCAGCTCACGCAGTGCTCCCTGCCCCTAACTCAATGGGATGGTCAGAGCCCTCCACCGCCCCCCTCTATCTGCCAGGCGCAGCAAGGGGCTCTGACAAATGACTTCTTATCCCAGCAGTCCACTAGGGGCTCCTCAGTGAGCTCCTGTATCTTTGAAGACTCCTTCTGGCCAAGGGGATAAGAGGAAGAGTTATCAGTGAGACCGGAGAGCACCGCTGTGGGCCACAGCTGTAGGAAGATGGGCTGTGGATTCCTCTAGCAAGTCGGTAGCAGGGGAGGGGGCACAGGGGCGGGTGAGGGGCTGCAGTGCCTCTAGAAGACCTGGGGGGGGGGGGGGTGGGTGATGCTACGACCGCTCTCTGCACACACACATCTGGAAACAGTTCAAATGGCAGACCCTGATTTTACAGTTTCTGACACAAATTACTTAAGATCCGACTTTCCCGGTCACGCACTTCAGGTGGCATACTCAGCAAACTGCTGAAGACAGAGGAAAATGTCGTTAATCAGATGTATGGCTGAATTGTTAAAAAAGGACGTTTGCGTTTGTTTTCCTAAAAACCAGCACGTTAACATTGGAATTCCTTCTCTGCAACTCGGGTTTTTTTTTTTTTTTTTTTTTTTTTGGTCTCTTGATTATAATACACACATGCGCGCACACACACGCACACAGCTCTTTATCTGTAGCATTTCGAAGAGCTGTGCCAACATCTGAGGCTGCCCTTATGATGATAAGTTACAAATTAATGACGACATGACACCCCACTTCCTTTTAATCCCACAAATGCCAACATCCAGATTGGCTTCAATATATCATACACAATGACTTTTAAGGAAACCGTATGTCCTAGTAAGGGTTTTTCATCAGATTTCCTTATAAGGTACAACACGTGCTGATTGTCTGTTTAGAAGAATTAGTGAACCAACCTCAGCCTTTCTCGGATTAAATGTTCACAATTATTCAGCGAGGCAGATCAAAACAGCTCTTTTCTTTTTTTTTTTAATTTTTTTAAATGTTTTATTTATTTTTGAGACAGAGAGAGACAGAGCATGAGCAGGAGAGGGTCAGAGAGAGAGGGAGACACAGAATCTGAAGCAGGGTCCAGGCTCTGAGCTGTCAGCACAGAGCCCGACGTGGGGCTTGAACTCACGAACTGTGAGATCATGACCCGAGCTGAAGTCGGACGCTCAACCGACTGAGCCACCCAGGCGCCCCAAACTAGCTCTTCTTATAATAAAAGGCGGTACAGCTCTTGCTTTACTTCTCCACATACCAGCGTGGTGGGACATGTGGGGACAGAGTAAGAAGGTACAGGGATGATGGGCACGCGAGATGCGGGGCTACGCTACCCATGGTGCCGAGCCCATGTGGGCACCAGCAAAGCCTGACACCTAAAAAACCTTCTCAGCGCCTAATATCTCAGAAATAAAACAAAACCGGGCACCGGGGGGCTCAGCCGGTTACGTGTCCAACTCTTGGTTCCGGCGCGGGTCGTCTCACGGTTTGTGAGATCAAGCCCCACGTGGGGCTCTGTGCTGACAGCGTGGAGCCTGCTGGGGCTTCTCTCTCTCCCTCACTCTCTGCCCTTCTCCCACTCCCTCGCACGCTCTCTCTCTCTCTTAATAAATAAATAAACTTTAAACACCCCTGGTTTTCCTAGCACTCACTCTGAGTTGCATATGGGAATGGCAGACACACCCTGTAGGGTTCAGGGTCTCTACGTTTGGGCCTCAATCTGGGCCTGGTTGTACCATTATTTATTCTTCCACCTCAGGCACTTGGAGCCCCTGCTCTAGGCAGCACACATGCTAAGAACTAGACAGAATTAGACCCAGCGCCATTCTCAAGCAGCTCACAGTCCAGTGGGATCTTCCAGTCTCAAAATGTTCTTTTAATAGAGTAAAAGATCTTTATTTCCATCAAAATCTACATACAATCAAGTGAGCCATGACATAAATTCTTTCTACCTCAGTGATACCAAGAATTCCCCTAAGCTTCAACAGTAAGAAGAGAAACATTCTCTCCCTATCTGCCCTCCTCCGTAGCACCAACCTGCCCTACATTGCAAATGACTCTCTTGGAAAATCTTTTCTAAAGCAGGGGATTTGCGGCAAAGCGTGTGGGATTCTCACTGTTTCAAGGGCTGCATCTGACAACCTCACAGGCCTCGATCCCAAGCCCTCATCACGGTTGCAGTTTTCTCTCCAGTCATATGATTATTTCATTTATGTTTCTTCCCCACTAAGCTGAAAGCCCTAGGAGGAACAGGAACTGTGTTTCTTTCTGCTCACCCATGCAACCCATGGCCCACCAGACACTGAGGGGGCTCAATAAATATTTATTAAAGAAATGAAGATTTAGGGAAATGTCAGAAACTTTTAAATCTTAAAAGGCCAACATTTCCCGAATTATGGTTAAAAACGAGGAGATATCGAAAATCGTTCTGAAACATTCATTTTGGGGCGCCTGGGTGGCTCAGTCGGCTGAGCGTCTGACTTTGGCTCAGGTCGTGATCCCTCGGTCAGGGGGTTCAGCCCCAAGTCAGGCTCTGTGCAGACAGCAAGAAGCCTGCTTCAGATCTTCTGTCCCCCTCTCTGTCCCTCCCCCGGCTCACGCTCTCTCTCTCAAAAAAATACACATTTAAAAACATTCACTTTTATTTCTTTAAAAAATTACTCAATTACGATTTAGCTGGGGTTTGGTCTATAGTTTGCTCAAAGTTTCTGGAGTTTACAGATCACTGATGGTAGGCAGTGTTTGATTTTTTTTGAAGAGCTAGTAACTTCCTGCTTACCATTGAGGGAGGCAAAAAGCACGAGACAAATCTGAAAGGTTTAGACTGTTTTACTTCACACAGCAAAAAAAAAAAAAAAAAAAAAAAAAAAAAAAGCTGTTTAATAAACTTGTCTAAGGCAAAAAATGTTTTTAAGTAGTATCAGTGTATAATACAAAATAGGTATATTTTTGGCTAGAATAAATTTTACAATGAAGAGGGGGGGTGGAGGGACGCTGCCCGTTCTGAGAATACTGGCAATGCCAAAGCAGAACAGACCCAAAGGTTCCAATAATGAAATACTGCTCCACTCGTATCATGTGTCAAGCTGAGAAACATAAAACACAACTCGGCCAACCTGAACGCTCGACAGTGCTACCGGGAGGTGAGCGCTCCACCCAGCCCTTCTTGGTGGAGATCCCCAGGTAAGAAGCCAGCCCGTGCCTACACCCAGTGTTACAAGTGGCCCAGGGTCTCTCTGCAGCCCCCGCGGTGTCCCCTCTCGGCGGTCGCGGGACCACGCGCTTTGTAAGGGGTGCTGACCAGCGTTGGGAAGAGAACGGACGGAGAAAAAGCCCTACCTGCCAGCCTCCCGCGCTCCGGATACGCCAGCCCCAGAAGTTTCCGGGCATCCGAGCGCCTGGCCGCCGCGGAGCGC
>NW_024412747.1:9539829-9597892 GCF_014898765.1 Herpailurus yagouaroundi | reverse complement strand
CGTTCTGGCGGCCGGGCTTCGCCACACGAGCAGCCGCAGCGGCCAAGCAGGCGGGCCGTGCATGGCGCCGCGTCCGCCCCGTGCGCCTCAGCCTGCCCGGCCCGGCGCGCACAGAGGCCGAGGACCCTCCCGGCCCGGCCGAGCAGAGGGCGTGAACGCGGCGCCGCCCGCAGCCCCGCCCGTTGTCACCCGCCGTCACCCTTCTCCTCGGGCCCCCGGCCCCCGCGCACGCCCCGGGTCGCGCCCGCCCCATGCCCTTCCTAGCCGCGGCCCTCCGCCCGCACGGGTCCCCTCCCCCGAGGGCGGCGACCCGGGCGCCGCACCACACCCCCTCCAAGGAGCCCCTCCCGCCTAGGGGGTCCTTCCCCGCAGCGCCCCCCACCGGGCTGCCGAGCGCGGGGCGCGGAGCCGGCGGCGCCAAAGACGCGGCTGAAGAAAGCGTCGGGCGCTGCTGCGCCTGCGCACTATCGTGCGGGGAGCTTTTTCGCGCTTCTCAGTCCCTTTCCGTAAAAACCTGCGAGCCCTTTCTCACGCCGGACGACTCGGCGGAGCGCGCAGACCGGATCACACGATGACCGGTGAAGGGATGCGGCGGCCCGACAGCGAGCTGGTCTGGGCTCGGGGAGGGTCCGCGGCCCCGGCGACCCTGGCTGGGGCCGGTCCTGTCACCCTACGTCCCAGGGCCGAGCACGGACCGAGACGCAGAACGTTGCTGGAGAGGACACCGCTGCAGGTCAGCGCGGTTATGGAAGGCGTCGTGGTTGGAGGAGGTGGTTGGCGAGCCGTGAAATTGGATAACTTTGAGGAAAGGAAGAGATCATTTCCTAACCTGAGCCGAAGTGCAAAAACACATGGTCGAGACACCCCGGCTGCTGAGAGTGCAGAAGACCGATCTAAATGCAATGTAGTATTTTAATGCACGTGCAAGGAAAGCCAGAGGAGAGGATCTTAAAACCCACTGGGACGCAAGGAGACTTCAAGGTGCAGGCATCTGTACGCTGGGGGATTAGGGATGGGTCCAGCCTGATTCTCTAACATGTATGAGGCGTGGCTGAAGAAGGTGGATTGAGTTTTTGTTGACTGGTAATTTTACAAAGCCGATACGAGGGTAAGGCTAGTGAGAGACACGTGCTTCAATCGCAAAATGTATGGATTCGAGAAAAAAAAAAAACCCCAAACCTCCATAATCAAGATAAATATTTTAATGCAATATTTTTTAAAATCAAAATTAGTGCAAAAAAATCCACCATGAGCAATGTATCAAAATTTCAAATGCATTTCTGCATTTGCACAATCCTGCCTCTCTCCTCCCACGTTAATCCCACCCCTAAAAACCTTATTTACAAAATTAGGCAGTTAGCAGCTGGCCTACTTTGCCAATTATTCTTTCTATTTTTGGATGAAAGTGTTATCTTGATTACGGACACTTTTTAGGCCCCTTTAAGTTTCACCCCCAGGAGAGTGCCTCACTTACCTCACCCTACTTGGGGTGCCCTGGTAGGTAAGGAGTGTAGGACTTTTGAGAGGAAGTACTGATCATAGAAAGGTGGTGTGGAATTAAATAGTGCTTCAAATGCCCTGATGAGCAGGAAGTGAGCAGGAAGCATGCCTTCCTCTAAATTCCAACCTCTTAGACCCAGGGGAGCATGGAATCCCCACCCAAGTTAACCATGACTTAGGTTAGCCTCTCATCGGTGTCTAAATTCTAGGATGCAGGGTATAGTATAAAACACCACAGAAAAGCAAGAAAAGCCTGTGCCTTAATCCTGAGACAACAAACAAAAGTCCAAATCCTGACCAATGACAGACAGAAAGGGCTCTTGGTAGAGGTGTGGTTGAACCAAGCAGTAAAAGCTGGCCTTCCATGAATAGACTCTTAATAGGTTTAGTGGGCAACAGGTGTTGAATTCAAAAAGGATGTCTTTTGACGGAAACTTGAGAGCAGTGGAATTACTTCGAGAACAGTTCCACCTGTGGGTTCCTGTACCTCTCAAAGGGCGAACAGGGAGCTCAGGTGGACAGCAGGACCCCTGCCCTGCCCCGCCCCCATGGGCAGTACAAGAAGCAAACAAAAATCTTCCTGGTGTGAGGTCTCTGGTCTGATAAGGATGGAGGTGGGGCTGTCATTTGACCTTTCTTTGTACATTTCTTTTTCTCTTAATTCAAGCTTGCAGGTTATCCAGTCAAGGACCGGAGTGGCGAGGCAATGGCTGAAAGATGAGCCTACATACAGTTCCCTCAAGCATGAACCAGGAAGGGGTGCAATCTACATGGGGCAGAAGTGTTTTGTAAATTCCTCTGAAGTCCAGATTGAAGTTTTTGGTAACTCATCTGCATTGTGTGCTTAGAGTGAAGGCTGAGGCTGTAACTATCTCAGCAATATGACTCAGGCAGGCTGAATGCAGTGTAAGCAGAAGGTTTCGGCATCTTTCGCTTTTACGTTCTTTCTCACCCCCTCCCCAAAGACTCTAGAGGAAGGTTGTTATGGGTTGAATTGTGTTCCTCCAAAAAAGATATGTTGAAATCCTAACTCCTGGTATCTCAGAATGTGACCTTATTTGGAAACAGAGTGGTCGCAGATATAGTAAATTAAAGTAAGATGAAGCCATATTGGAGTAGGAGTAGGGTATCAATTTTTAAAAAATATTTATTTTTGAGAGAGAGAGAGCGCACGAGCAGGGGAGGGGCAGAGAGAGAGGGAGACACAGAATCCGAAGCAGGCTCCAGACTCTGAGCTGTCAGCCCAGAGCCGACACGGGGCTCGAACTCATCAACCCTGAGATCGTGACCTGAGCTGAAACCCAACAGTTGGACGCTTAACCAACTCAGCCACCCAGGTGTCCCTATCTGATTTATAATAGGAGACATGAAAACTAAAATGACAAGCAGATACCATGATTCTCCTCAATCATTTGAATAAAGATCAAAAAGTTTTACTGCATTGCCTTGATGAGGGTGAGGTGTCCACATGTTGGTGAAAAATGTCAATTGCTCCACGAAAGCACTTGCTATATCTATTAACAATGTAAATACATATATCCTTTGATCGCACAATGTCACTTCCAGGATTTTTAAAAATAGACTATTTTTCAGAACAGTTTTAGGTTCATGACAAAATTGAAAGGAAGATACAGAATTTCCCACCTGCCCCGTGCCTTGACACGAGCACAGCCTCCCCCCGCCCCCAACAACACCCTCACCAGAGTCCACAGATGGATGTCCATAGTTAACATTAGGATTCACTCTTGGTGTTGTACACTTGGATGAATGTATAAGGACATATCCACCATTACAACATCATACAGAATTGTTCCACTGCCTAAAAATCCTCTGCTTTGCCTATCCATCCCTCCTTCCCCCTCGCCCCAGGAAGCACTGATCTTTTTTACTGTCTTCATAGTTTTGCCTTTTTCCAGAATGTCCAATGTACAGTATGTAGCCTTTCGGATTGGCTCCTTTCAGTTAGTAATGGCCTTTGAGTTTCTTCCATGTCATTCCATGGCTTGATAGCTTATTTCTTTCCAGCCCTGAATACTAATCCCTCGTCTGTATTGAAGTTTATCCAGTTACCTACAGAAGGAAGTCTTGGTTCCTTCCAAGTTTTGGCAATTAGGAAGAAAGATGCTATAAACATCCACGTGCAGGTTTTTATACAAACAAAAGTTTTTACCTCTTCTTGGTAAACACAAAGGAGAGAGATTGCTGGATTGTACGTTCGGTGTTGTAAGAAACTGCCAAACTGTCTTCCAAAGTGGCTGCATTGTTTCACATCCCCACCAGCAATGAATGAGAGCTTCTGTTCCTCCACATCCTTGCCAGAATTTGGTGTTATCACTGTTTGGGATTTTAGCCATTCCAATGGGTGTGTCACTTCTAGGAATTTAAATTCTATATACACTCTCACATGTATGGAATGATAAATTTATACAAAGATTCATTGCAGTATTGTTTATAATAGCAAAAGACTGGAAAAGTAATTTAAAGAAGGGGGGGTGCCTGGGTGGCTCAATGGGTTAAGCTTCCGACTTCAACTCAGGTCATGATCTTATAGCTCATGGGTTTTATAGCTCATGGGTTCAAGCCCCACATCGGGCTCTGTGTTGACAGCTCAGAGCCTGGAGCCTGCTTCAGATTCTGTGTCTCCCTCTCTCTCTCTCCCTCTCCCCTATTTTCTCCCTTTCTCTCTCGTAAAAAAATAAACATTAAAAAAAATTTTTTTAAAAGCCTGGAAACTATAGTCTAGCATTAGGCATCAGTTAAATAAATTGGGGTACATCCAGGCAATGGAAGGCCATGCAATCTTTAGGAAGGATGAGGCAACTCTACATGTGCCAATTTGGAACCATACCGTAAGACATACAATGAAAAAAACAAGGTGCAGAGCTGCATGTATAGTATGCTCTATTTGAGTAAAAAATAAAAATATATATACTCACACACACACTCATATATTAACAGAGTATCTTTGCAAGGATATACAAGGAACAGTGGTTTTCTTTTTGGAGAAGTGAATGGCCAGGGTATTAGGGTATGTGTCTTTTTGGATTTTCCAATGTCTATTAAAAAATATGCCACCTGGGTGGCTCAGTCACATAAGCATCCAGCTTTGGCTCAGGTCATGATCTCACAGTCTGTGGGTTTCAGTCCTGAATCAGGCTCTGTGCTGACAGGTCAGAGCCTGGAGCCTGCTTTGTATTCTGTGTCTCCTCTCTCTCTGCCCCTCACCTGCTCACGCTCTCTCTCTCTCAAAAAAAAAAAAAAAAAAAAATTCAAATCTTTTTAAAAAATATGCTAAAAGTATTTATTAAAAAATTAAGAAAACAATAAGAGATAGCCTCCTATGTAGAAAAAAGAGGAAACATTTAAAATTTATTTTTCTTATCTTTACAAACTCTTGTGTTGAGGGCTATTTATTTTTATTTTTTATTTTTGCTTAGTTTTACAAATACTTGTGTCGAGGGCTTCTTTCAAATTTTTCAAGAATAAATGTTTCCCCTGGTATATAAACTATTCCGAAGCATAAGAAAAAGATAGACTTCTTAATCCATTTTATGAAATTCATTAGCATATTTATTTACATCTAACAAAGGTCACCACCAAAAGCAAAACACAGGAAAATACCAACATATAAATCCTTAATAAAACCACAGCAAATCATATCCGACAGAATATTAAAAGACTTAGAAAAAACACATTATTACTAAACTAACATGATAAGAATAGAACTGCCACATTGCACAATCAGTGCCCTGAGAAAAAGCATCTCGATCAAGCCATTAGGTAACATCATACTTACTAGTGAACGAACAGAGACCATCTTATCTAAACCAGAAATAAAGCATAGATGCCAGTTATCACCGCTATTGTGAAACGTGGTGCTGGAGGTCCTACCCAATGCAAGAGACAAAAGTAAGCGAGGTGTAGTTATGGACAAGAGAAAGATGAAATTGTCATTACAGGCAAATTATATCCTTCTTTACTTAAAAAAACCAAAGAGAGTCAACTGAAAATATAATGAAGCGACAAGAGAATTCTACAAGACAGTTGAACCCAACATTGGCAAAAAATAGGTTTTCCTGGGTATGAAGGTAGAGAATTCACTGCCGAAAAATGGCATTCATAATTGCGATAAAAAGGTAAAACACCTAAGAAATTAAAAAGAATGTACAAGACAAATGTGAAGGCAATAATAAAGCTGTGCTTAGGTAGAAATAAGACTTAAATAAAATGAAGAAATGCAATATTTTCCTGGATATGTAGACTGAATACTACTTGATATGTACCAGGTTCTATGTTAAGCAATTTATACACATAATCGCACTACATTTTTAGGGGGTGGGTCTTTTTTTTTTTTTTTTTATGTTTGCTTATTTAGTTTAAGGGAAAGGGGATGAGAGAGAGGAAGAGAGAATCCCAAGCAGGCTCCCTGCAGAGCCCAACACGGGGCTCGAGCTCATGATCCATGAGATCCTGACCTGAGCCGAAATCAGGAGTTGGATGCTTAACCGACTGAGCCACCCAGGCATCCCTTGTTTTGTTTTCTTTTGTTTTTAAACAAATGAAGAAGCTGTGGCCCCCAGAGGTGAGGCATTTTGCCCCAAATCACACAAATAGTAGATGGCAGAGTAGGATTTGAATTCTGGCAATCAGTTTCCAAAGCACATGCCTAGCAGCCAAGTTGGTTTTCTCACGTTAATTTATAGATCTAACATAATTCCAACTAAACCCATGAAAAGCAATTTCTAAACTTGCTGAAGTGAATCTAGGATATAAAAAAAATAAAGCAGCCAGGGGAAACGTCTGGTAATTGAAGCCGATTAAATATGAAGCTTCTTATACCTGCTCCCCAAAACTCTATGGAGTAACAAAAAGAACAAATAAAGACACACAAATCTCTTACCTATAATGTAATTACAGACCTCATATTGCCATTACATAGAAAAATCAACACCAGTTTCTACCAGAGCTATCTGTCCAGGTCTGTCACAAGGCTTTGAACATACCTGGGGCAGGAGGACTCCTAAAAAACTGTGAAAACAAGAGAAGAGGGTGATGTAAGGGTCTCAAATTGGCCTAAGGTCATGAGAGCGAAGGAGAATTTAAAGATGAAAATATGGAGCGGGGCAGCAGGGTGGGGAGAAAGTTCTTGTGGGCCAAACCACTGACCAAAAGAAAAGAACTAAAAAATGAGCCAGATTCTGGGGCACCTGGGTGGTTCAGTTAGTTGGTTAAGCGTCTGACTTCAGTTCAGGTTGTTATCTCACATTTCGTGAGTTCAAGCCCTGTGTTGGGCTCTCTACTGTCAGCACAGAGCCCACTTTGGATCCTCTTCCCCGTCCCCCCTCTCTGCCCCTCCCTGGAGCTGTCTTAAATATGTATTATTTATTTATTTTTAAGTATTTTTAATGTTTATTTATTTTTGAGAGAGCGCGCCAGTGGGGGAAGGACAGAGAGAGAGAGAGGGAGACACAGAATCTGAAGCAGGCTCTAGGCTCTGAGCTGTCAGCACAGAGTCTGACGCGGGGCTCGAACTCATGAACCACAAGATCATGACCTGAGCTGCACTCAGATGCTTCATTGACTGAGCCACCCAGGCGGCTCTCAAAAATAAATATTAAAAAATAAATTTTATGAAGGGGGCGCCTGGGTGGCTCAGTCGGCTAAGCGTCCAATTCTTGGTTTTGGCTCAGGTCACGAACTCATGGTTCATGAGTTTGAGCCCCACATCAGGCTCCCCACTGACAGCACAGATCCTGCTTGGGATTCTCTCTCTTCCTCTGTCTGCGCCTCCGCTTTTCATCCTGTCTCTTAAAATAAATAAAACTTAAAAAAATTTTTTTTAATTAAAAAAAAAAGAATTGACTAAATGGTTAAGTACCCAAGGAAAAATGTTTTAAATAAAAAATCTAAAGAGCAGCATTGGAAAGAAGCAGCAAAACAATCAAAAGAAAAGGGAACAAATAGCTGAGATGATAGGTGAAGAAGGTCCAAGATCCTTATAATGGAGAAGCAAATCAAAGCAATAGACCAGAACTAACATTAAAACCTATAATCTAAGAACACATTCCAAAAATAAAAATAATCTGAGTCTACTGTTTAAAAAGCCCACAGCCACTGGAGAAAATGGACACTGAACAATCAATTCTCAGACATAGGATAGCAAAACGGTTAAACGTTAAAAATAAAAACAGGGGCGCCTGGGTGGCTCGGTCGGTTAAGCATCCGACTTCGGCTCAGGTCATGATCTCACGGTCCGTGAGTTCGAGCCCCGCGTCAGGCTCTGTGCTGACCGCTCAGAGCCTGGGGCCTGTTTCAGATTCTGTGTCTCCCTCTCTCTCTGCCCCTCCCCTGTTCATGCTCTGTCTCTCTCTGTCTCAAACATAAACGTTAAAATTTTAATTAAAAAAAAAGTATTTAAAAATAAAAAGATAAAAACATGTTTTCAAAGCTTCCAGGCAAAAGGATCCAATGACTTGTAAGGGCAAGAGAACGAGACAGCTTTTCAGCCTCCAGACTCTTCAAAAGTAATATGCCAAGTAGGCAGCTATGGAGCAGCGTTTTTAAAAGAAAGAAAGGAAACTCAACGGAAGAAAGCATGAACTAGAGATTTTATAACCAGCCAAGCTGTCTATGTTCGCTTCGCAGGGCTATCATAATGAATTACCAGGAATTCGGTGGCTTAAAACAAATGGACGTCTATTCTTTCAGAGTTCTGGAGGCCAGAAATCTGAAGTCAAGGTGATGGCAGCATTGGGCCTTGGGTGGTGGCTCTGAGGGATCATCTGTCCCATGGCTGGCCTTGAACTGTTGGTGGCTTCTGACAAAACTGGCATCCCTTGCCTTGGGGGCTGTGTAACTCCAGTCTTTACCTTTGTCTTCACATGGCATTCCCCTAGGTTCCTCTGTGTTTTAAATTTCACCTTCTTTCCTCTATAAGGGAAGGTCATTGGACCTAGGGCCTATGCCAAATCCAGGAGAGTCTCATCCCTAGATCCTTGACTGTATTTGCACATATACTTGAGTATCAAGAGTATAGGAAAATTGTTTTGAACATGGAAAAGCTTGGGAAATATGGAACTTATGAATCTTTCTTGAGGAGTCTGTGAGAGGGTGACCTTCAACTGAGAGATGATTGAGAGATTGTTAGCAAATGAGCTGATGATGAGCATGTAATAAAAATTAACTTAAATTTAAGGCCAAAACAGGGGCGCCTGGGTGGCTCGGTCGGTTAAGCGTCCGACTTCAGCTCAGGTCATGATCTCACAGTTCGTGAGTTCGAGCCCCGCATCGGGCTCTGTGCTGACAGCTTGGAGCCTGTTTCGGATTCTGTGTCTCCCTCTCTCTCTGCCCCTCCCCTGTTCATGCTCTGTCTCTCTCTGTCTCAAAAATAAATAAACGTTAAAAAAAAATTTTTTTTAAGGCCAAAACAAAGTTGGGAATGAGAATAAAATAGTAATACATAAATGTGATATGTTCTAAGTAAAAAAGCAACTAAAATAGGAGGGGAAGGAAGAGAGAAAGAAAAAGCAAAACAAACTCATTGTCTAGACAACAGATGGGAACGGTGGATATGAATACAAATGGACAAATCAGAAAGTAAAAGGGGACTGGCATCCGAAAAGAGAGAATTCCATGGATGGAACTGGAGGGTATGATGCTAAGCGAAATTAGTCGGAGAAAGGCAAATATCATATGACTTCGCTCATATGTGTAATTTAAGATACAAAATAGATGAACATAAATGAAGGGAAGCAAAAATCATATAAGAACAGGGAGGGTACAAAACATAAGAAACTCTTAAATACAGAGAACAGACGGAGGGTTGCTGGGGGGCTCTGGGATGGGGGAATGGGCTGATTGGATAAGGGGCATGGAGGAGGGCACTGGTCGGGATGTTATATGCAGGGGATGAAACACTAGATTCTACTCCTGAAATCATGATTGCATTATATGCCAACTCACTCGCATGTAAATTAAAAAATAATAATAAAATAAAAACAAGAACATAAAGGAGAGAATTCTAAAACTAAGCATTAGTATAAAATTACAAAGTTTCCTAAATATCAAAAGAAAATTTAAGGGCACCTGGGTGGCTCAGTCAGTTAAGCATCTGACTCTTGATTTCGGCTCAGGTCATGATCTCATGTTTCATGAGATCAAGCCTTGTGTCTGACTCTGCACTGACAGCTTGGAGCCTGATTGAGTCTCTCTCTCTCTCTCTCTCTCTCTCTCTCTCTCTGCCCCTCCCCTGCTCTCTCTCTTTCAAAATAAATAAACAAGCATGAAAACATTTTAAGTAAAAAAAGAAAATTAAAAAATAAAACAGCGGGGGTGCCTGGGTGGCTCAGTCGTCAGCTCAGATCATGTCTCACGGTTTGTGGGTTTGAGCCCCGCATCGGGCTCTGTGCTGACAGCTCGGAGTCTGGAGCCTGCTTCAGATTCTGTGTCTCCCTCTCTCTCTCTGCCCCTTAGCCGCTCACACTCTGTCTGTCTTTCTCTCTCTCTCACAGATGAGTAAACATTAAAAAAAATAATAAAAATAAAACTAAAACAGCAAAGAAAACATTTCAACTAATTATACGTATACAAAGCAATTTTAACGCAAGATGGACAAAAAAATGTGAATGGATCAGGTTGATCTATGAAACAGAAAGGTTTCCAATGTGTCTAATAAAGCAAGATCAACTGCAGTCTGTATATAAAAGAAAGGTGAGAAAAAAGGGGACAGAAAAATGGAAACAAACAAAAAAGCAAGTTCTGTGATCTTGATGGCAGACAAAGTAGAATTCAAGCCAAAAAAAGCACTGACTGTGAAGAAGGATACATTTTCTTTTCTTTCTTTCTTTCTTTCTTTCTTTCTTTCTTTCTTTCTTTCTTCCTTCCTTCCTTCCTTCCTTCCTTCCTTCCTTCCTTCCTTCCTTCCTTCCTTCTTTCTTTCAAGTTTGTTTAATTATATAGAGAGAACCTCGCGTTGCACAAGCAGGGGAGGGGCAGACAAAGAGGGAGAGAGAGAAAGAATCCCAAGCAGGCTGCGTGCTGCCAGCGCAGAGTCTGGGTGTAGGGATCAAACTCACGAACCATGAGATTGTGACCCGATCTCGTGACCTGACCTGAAGTCAAGAGTCAGACACCTCACCGACGGAGACACCCAGGTACCTCCCAACATCTTTCTTAAAGAGGAATCACGAGGCGCATTTCTGTTAAGATCACGTACCAGAAAGCATGCCCGCTATCTACATGATTTCACTTCCTACTAGAGGTTTTAGTCAATGCAAACTCTGAAAAGAAATCTGTTAGGAGAATTGGTAACAGAAGTAAAACGATCTCTATTGCAGAAGATATGATAGTATCCCTAGAAAGTCTCAGAGAATCAATGATAAAGCTAACTGAAACAACACAGTTTCATTATGATAGCAAAATATAATATCTACATACAAAAATTAAAAGCCTTCAGATACACAACAATTATATAACATAGAAAATACATTTAGGAATAAACATAAACATGTATGTTCAAAGTTTATAGGAGGATACTTTAAAACACTTCTGAAAGATTAAAACAAATGGAAATATATCCAGTATTCTTAGGTAAAAACATCTCAGTATCATAAATTCTCTGGTCAGTTTCTAAACTTAACACAATCTCGATAAAAATACCAAAAATCTTTTCCATAGAACTAAAATTCCTAGGAAAAATAAACACACACCTAGAAAAACAGGGCCAAAAAATATGAACAAGTATTGACCTTACTAATAAAGTGCTAATCAAAACCATGAGATTCTAATCTCTCTATTAAATTAACCAATTATATTAACCAATGTATTAAATGGATCAATATATTTAAAAATGTGGTGCCCACTATTGTGGAGAATGTAAGGGACAGCACACTCATACACCTGTTAGTGGTATTCTTTTTTTTTTTTTTTTAATGTTTTGTTTATTTTTGAGACAGAGACAGAACATGAGCAGGGGAGGGGCAGAGAGAGAGGGAGACACAGAATCCAAAGCAGGCTCCAGGCTCCAAGCCGTCAGCACAGAGCCCGACGCGAGGCTTGAACTCATGGACCGTGAGATCACGACCTGAGCCAAAGTCGGACTCTTAACTGACTGAGCCACCCAGGCGCCCCAGTGGTATTCTTAATTGTACAATCTTTTGGAGGACTATGTGGCAATAATGCCCCCCCCCCCCAAAAAAAAGAAAAAGAAAAATACACTTCCTTTTAGTGTTTCACTTTTAGGAAGTTAGCCTGAAGAAAACACTAGGGATGGGCAGCAAGAGATTAGAAAACAACAACAAAAACCAGTGGTGTTCCTGCAACTAAGTAACTTTTGGAAACAGTTGTTAAAGTACAATTTCCAATAACTTATGCAGCATGACTACCTGTTACAAATATAGAATCAAAATGTGTCAAAGATCTATTAACTACATTGTTGATGAGGGAATAGCAGGATGGTAAACCTAGTTCCAGAAGTATTGAAGAACAAGGAAAAGAGTTTTTTTTTAAAAATGTAGAATAAGGGGCGCCTGGGTGGCTCAGTCGGTTGAGTGGCCAACTTCGGCTCAGGTCATGATCTCGCGGTCCGTGAGTTCGAGCCCCACGTCGGGCTCTGTGCTGACAGCTCGGAGCCCAGAGCCTGTTTCGGATTCTGTGTCTCCCTCTCTCTGCCCCTCCCCTGTTCATGCTCTGTCTCTGTCTCAAAAATAAATAAACGTTAAAAAATTTTTTTAAAAAATGTAGAATAAGATTACTATGTTAACATGGTTAATTTCCCACAAGGCAATACGTGGTATTTTTGGAGGTTATCTTTACTCTAATAAGACAAATATTGTTTGCTGTACCATCAATTGTCTTCAAGTTAATCTCCTTCGGAGTTGCAAATATCCTAATCAAAGGTGAGTAGCAAGTCAAACAAAGGCTCTTCCAGCAAGCTTGCTACCAACTTAGAGTGGGACACTGAAAGGATACCCAGTGATCCCTTTTGCCTGTTTCCAAATTTTGGATCATTTTTCTTAGGAGCAAGTTAAACCAAAGCTAAACAGGTTTCTTTCCCACTGGATGTCTTCAGTTAATATGTTAATGTGCATATAACTGGTATGTCAAACAAGCAGTATTTTAACATGCCAAAAATTCTATCTATCTATCATCTATCTGTCCGTCCACCCATCCATCCATCCATCCATCCAACTGAAATATAGTTGACACACACACCACCTTAGTCTCAGGTGTATAATGTAGTGATGCGACAAGTCTATACATTCTGCTGTGCTCACCACAAGTGTAGCGACCATCTGTCACCATACAATGCTGTCACAGTACTATCGACTGTATTCCCTATGCTGTACCTTTTATCCCTGTGACTTCTACATTCCTTCACTGGAAGCCTGTACATCCCACTCCCCTTCACTCATTTGTGCCCACCCCATTCCCTCTGGCAACCATCCGTTTGTTCTCTGTATCTATGGATCTGTTCCAATTTTGCAATAGTCTCCCACAACACTTATAAAGTCTGCTGAGAAAAGTACATTTCCTTGTTCCTGGAAGAAAAGTCAGCACTTTTCTCAGGTAACAGCTCTAGTTTGGCACCAAATCTCCTTCCTTCTAACCTCTGGGATTATCTTTTCTATCTGACAGAGATATCTATGTAGTAAAATGCTTCAAAGGCTCTGGGCTGTAAGGAAATAATAAACAATGAAATCAGACAATGGATTCCTCTAGACGACTAACTTAATCCTCTGTGTAAACTGAATTGGGTGGCCAATTCACCCACCTTTTTACCTTCTGTGTTACTTGGGGCCTCTGAGAAGCAGACGCTGAGTACAGCAGGTTATTGGGAGGTGCATGGGTTGAAATGTGTCCCTCAACCCCCAAAGAGCACACAGGAGGAGAGATGGGAAGCACAAAGATCCCCCCTGGGTCAAAGAGATGATAAGGGGGCCACTCTCACTTCTGTCCTTTGGTTCTTTGACCCTTACATTCTTTCTACCGGATATAACGCAGTACAGAGACCTCAGATTCAGCGCATATGACCTGGGAGACAGCATCCTTGTTTCCATACTGACTTAGCAGCAATGCCAGAGCAGGCCTTCTGGTGCCCTGTTGTGCTCTGGGATGGGTTTGGTGAAGTGGGCCTCCTGGTTGGATGCTCCATGGATCAGGTACTTCCTCAATCCCTGGTTGTGGTGCTGGCTGAGCCTCTGTGGGCAGAAAAGGCCATCATGGCTGGAATTAAGTGTTTACTCCTGTGAGGACAAACTGTGGACCCTTCCGGGATAGAAAAGGCCCAATGCTGGGGCACCTGGGTGGCTCAGTCGGTTGAGCGTCCGACTGCGGCTCAGGTCATGATCTCATAGCTCGTGGGTTCAAGCCCCGCCTCGGGCTCTGTGCTGACAGCTCAGAGCCTGGAGCCTGCTTTGGATTCTGTGTCTCCCTCTCTCTCTGCCCCTCCCCCACTCATGCTCTGTCTCTCTCTCTCTCCGTCAAAAATAAATAAACATTAAAAAAAAACTTAAAAAAATAAAAAGAATAGGCCCAATGCTGGAAACTTCCCAAGTGGGTGGTTGATTGCATCAAAAATAGTGCCATATTGGGGGATCAGAGATGGGTTCAATCACTGGTAGGTTGGGCGTTTAGAAGCAATGGTAGCTAGAACAGCCTTGGTAAGTGACAATCCATGCAATTGGGCCCACGTCGGGCATCCATCTCTGGCGCTATGCCACTCTGCTCTGGGGTGGCTGATTAGCCTGGTTAACGTCAACAGGCCGAGTCATTTTGTCTGTGTAGTTGAATGGCCCTTCTTCCGAGGTGGATACTTTTGCTGAGCCTAGCATGTACTTCAGAGATCTTCCCACCTTATGTCCACTCCCTCATGGCCGTCCACATTCCTCCATCCAAGACCTCCTCGTCGTGGGCTTCCAGGTTCCTGACACGATCAGCCAGGTCATTCAACACCACCTATAAGCCCATGTGCATTTTCATCTTGTGCTTTTCTTCCTTCCATACACCACACATAAGCAGGTGCACTGCTCGATGTTCTGCCCATAGGGAAGATTTCCCCTGTCTACTTTCAAGGTCACCCCTGAGTGTGGCTACAATGTAGCTGACATTTTTGGCTTGAGCTTACTCACTGAGGCAACCGTCATAAATCACGTTTTGGGTATTTTCTCCCGTTTCACCTGATCATAGGGGACCCTCTACCTCAATGGCTATTCATGTAAATTGAGGGAGGGGTACAGGTGCAACCGTGGTGAGTGGCAGGGGTCTGGCTACTTGCTCATGTGGTTTACTTATACTCCCTTGTCCTGTTTGGGCTCGATTTGGATGTGCCATTTCCATCTTATGATGGATTGTCTCTGGGCTCACCTGATCCCGTGAGTTAATGAGTCTGACAGAAGCCAGGTTATCATAGGCAGTTCTGAACGCATGGCCACTTGGTGTCCATGGTCAAACATTTGATCTCTTCCAGAGCCCTGTAGCACATCAGGAGCTATTTTTTTTTAATGTTTTATTTATTTATTTTTAAAGAGAGAGAGAGTGTGTGTGTGTGTGTGTGTGTGTGTGTGTGTGTATGTGTGTGTGTGTGCACATGCGCGCAGGGGAGTGGCAGAGGGAGGAGAGAGAGAATCCAAACCATGCTCCACACTGTCAGTGCAGAGCCCGGTTCGAATTCATGAACCATGATACCATGACCTGAAGGTGTCAGACACCCAACTGACTTGAGCCACCGAGGTGCCCCAAGAACGATTTTTTTTTTAAGTAGCAGATTGGACAGCCTCGTTCCAGACCCTGAGCCTGCTTTGTGACTCTCCCTCTGGAGCTTGCCATCACTTTCTTACTGTATCTTCTCTACCACTGATGCCTGCAGTAGCTTCAGGCCTGTTGGGATCACGTGGCTTAAACAGCCTCCAGCACACTAGCAATCTCTTGCTTATCCAGTGCACATTGTAGCAACACTCAGGGACAACCTGGAAAGTAGACAGGGGAAATCTTCCCTATGGGCAGAACATCGAGCAGTGCACCTGCTTAAGCTTATCCGGCACGATGTCAGCATTGCATACGGTTATATACCTAGAAAGGTCGGCTACCTTCCCATGTGTTGGGCCAGGCACGTAAAGTGGTAGAAAACCATGATCTAGACCTCCAATATAAAAATACGTGGTCTTAAAGCAATAAAAGAATGATTAAGGAAGACATTTTGCCCTGCCAATTCTCTGGCTTTGTTTGAGACCAAATCATCAGATCAGGTAATGTATAACACAGTAAAAATAGCCTTAAGTTTTAGACAAAGTGTTGAAATTTGCCATAAAACTGGATTTTGAGGGTTTTTTTTAATTAAAAAAATATATATATTTTTTTAGTAGGCTTCATGCCCAGCTCAATGTGGGGCTTGAACTCACAGCGTGAGACCTGAGCTGAGATCAGGAGTTCGATGCTTAACCAAACCACCCTGGATTTTGAGCATTGTTTTATTTACAAAACTTTTTTTCTTAATATTTATTTTTGAGAGACAGAGACAGAGACAGAGTGTGAGCGGGAGAGGAGCAGAGAGAGAGGGCGACACAGAATCGGAAACAGGCTCCAGGCTCTGAGCTGTCAGCACAGAGCCCGACACGGGGCTCAAACCCATGAACTGTGAGATCATGACCTGAGCTGATGTTGGACGCTTAACCGACTGAGCCACCCAGGCACCTCTTGAGCACTGTTTTAATAAATTGAACTTAAAAAAGGAAGGATTTTTCTTTAATAGGCTAGATCTAGGGCATTAATGTGCATAGGAGTTTCCTGACATATTGGGCACACTCACCAAGAACAAAACAAAACATTACCAGGCAGGCTCAGCACACATTGTTAGTATTCAACTTAGAGGCAAACATTTCCTGTGTCTGAGCACTTATATGAAGCCTGGCCTCTCTGTTACCTGAAAACTGGAGGTAACCAGTTGAACAAACCCGGAAGTGTAAAATCTTCACCGTACATCCAACAGTCCTGACAGCTTCTAGAAATGGGTCCTACCTACGACTGCTTAGAGGGCACGGTTGAAGTAGGGCTCAGTGTCATGAAATATTGTATATGATCTTAAAATTCCTGGGCACACTTAACATCACCTTCTTTGAACTTGCAAAATATCGCATCAGTGGACGGGGCGCCATGCTGCGTCACCCCACCTGACCGGGGAGAAGTAATTTAGGTTATTGTCATTTGCTCATAGGCTAGATCCATGGCATTACTGTTCTCAGGAACTTCTTGAGGGGCTGTGCACACTTACGAGAAGCTGGGCAGATCTTAAGCGGCAATGCTGACGTTCAACCTACAGGCAAACATTTCGGATCAATGATGTCTGAGCACCCACCGTGAGCAAGGCCTCCCTGTTAACTGAAAAATGAAGCAGCATCTCTATCTAGTTTCTCACGGAGTTTCTGGAATCTAGCACCATGCCTGGCACACGGTATATATTCTGTAAGTGACACCTGTGCTTATTATCCTCTATTATTATTCTATTATGCTTCTAGCTGCACCCCCTTCCCCTCCCCACCTCCAAATGTCCCAGAGACCAAAAGAAGAACACTGCCCCCAAAGAGTCTCTGAATCCTGCTGCTACACTGGGTGGGGGGGGGGGTGTCCCACAGAAAAGAAACAGCTGGCCGAGAGAGGGAGAAGCTACTTCCTGCTCCTCAAGGGATTCACTTTTCACGTTCTTCATTATTCACAAAGAAGGTCAGAGAATGGGGGAGTGAGGGAAGATCGATGGGACCTTCAGAACGAATGTACGAACCACTGGCTGTAAGAACGATGTCATCAGAACAAGAAGCCCTGAGAGACAAGTCCAAAAATAGAGCGAAGGAGAGGGGAAATTAACTCATGGCCTGCCTCTAATTCATGTAAATATCGCTCAGCGCCCAGCAGAGGGAGACGAGGGATGTGGACAGTAAGCTGTCTGCTGCAGTTGATGGGAGACTCCCAGGTGGCCTCATTGTGGCACGCTTTCGGACCACAGCTCAGATGGGCACCGCGCACAGATAGAAGGCCATTTCAGGACTCCCCAGCGGCAGTCAGCAGGCCCTCTGTGTGCTCTGACTGTGGCTGGGAGGAAGCCCGAGCAGCTCTGTCCTCACTGTTCAGGACGTGAGGCAGAGTGCTCACTCTGTGAGGCAGAGTGCTGAGGACGAGATGTCTTCAGAGCCCCGGCTGTGAGCCACATGCCTGATCCTGGCCCTGCTGTGTGCTCAGGTGGGGGGATCTGACTGCTCATACAGTCTCGAGTCAGAGTCAAAGTGACGGTCATAGTTTGGGAACTCTTAGTAAGTCTAGAAAAGAGACAAGGCTTGGAACCCACGTGGGAGAAGGGGTGCCTGGGTGGCTCAGTCGGTTAAGCGTCTGACTTCAGCTCAGGTCCTGATCTCATGGTTTGTGAGTTCGAGCCCTGTGTCAGGCTCTGTGCTGACCGCTGGGAGCCTGGAGCCTGCTTTGGATTCTATGTCTCCCTCACTCTCTGCACACGCCCCCCCCCCCCCACTCCGTCTCTCTCTTTCTCAAAAATCAACAAACATTAAAAAAAATAATAATAATAACCAATGTGGGAAAACTGGCTAACAGAGAAAGATGAGATAAGCTAAGATGGGAGAAGGCTCTCCAAAGAGTGAGCAAAATGTTGGGGGTGACAGATTCTTAGTAGCACTGAAATCTAGGGATCGGATTCTCTGGGGGGGGGGGGGAGGATTAAAAAAGAGTTTACAATTAAAGAGAAATGTCTCTAATTATGGAAATACTAGTTTTCTGTCCTTTAAGAGGTGGGTTTGTCAATTTCTCTGTTTTCTAGGACTAGCCCTTAACAAAGACTATGATTAGGAGGTAGATTAAGTGCACAGCAGAGTATGGTGCATTTCTGGACACTGAATTCTAGCTTGATATCACTGCAAATCACTTTATTTTATTCTTCTGAAGTAAAAGTTGCTTTTGGTATACTTACCTGTGGTTTTATTCTCATTGATAAACCTAGGGATATTAGCTGAGCCAAGAAATACATTTCAAATCAATTTTAGAGACACTTTTAGGAAGCATAAATCTTGTGTTTTAGAAATAGCAAAAGAAACTAGAACAATTCAAAATATAAAACTTGAAGCCTTGAGTTGATATTTGTGACTGCTCCAGTGAATACGTGAGCCTAAAAAATCCTGTAGGCAGTTGTGTTGACGTCTTGTCAAGGGCCAAAGGAGCCATGTTTTCTCCCATGATTGTGTAGCTATCATTTGCTATGTATTCACTTACTGGTTCATTGAGTAAACGTTTGAGTGCCAATTATAGGCCAGTTACATATTTGGATATACATTGTATCTTTTGAAAAAAAATTTTGGTAACAATTGAGATTTAATTCACCCACCATACAATGTACCCATTTAGAGTGCACAGATCAATGGTTTTTAGTGTATTCAGAGTTGTGCAATCATCATGATTGAGTTTCATCAACCCTTGTTACCTTTTGATTTTATCTTTGATTTCCCTAGGCAAACTGGTTGGCTTTTCCATATTTTTGGTAACAGATATTTTACCAAATTAGATTTTTCGGTTAGTATTACTAAGTTTATATCATGACACCATTTGATTATGAAATTTTAACTATCTTAAATACCAATTCAATTCTTTTTTTCCACATTCAAGGATGGAAACAAGCTCCGAGAAGCCAAGTAACTTACCCATGCCCATGGCATGCCTCACTGCAGCTGGGAATCAACAGCACCCTTCACCTCTTCAGGCCACAGTGTTCCACATTCTGCAAATAAACCCTGGGCTCCCTCCTTTGCACCAGCTCAAACTAAGCAAGCCAATTAAAATACCCTCTCCCCTCCCCCCCTCCCCCAATAAAAGCCCAGATTGCTTTCTGACAGGTATGTACATTTCGTAGCATCTGAATTCGGTGTCTACACTGCTGGAGGGAGTAAGCTGTACATCCTACTGCCTCTCCAGGAAGCTAGACTGAGCAGCACCACTGGGCTAGGGGAAGATCAGGTCTAGCTGCCGGGATTGTACCCAGACAAAATAGCCAGCATTCACTGAACTCTCCGGGTTTTTTGTTTGTTTGTTTTTCCTTCTTCATGTTTTCAAAATCAATCTCAAGTTCAAAGAGGCTAAGCAGCTTGCTCTGGTTATCATATCTCTGTCAAAGCTGAGTGTTGTGGACAAAACCTAATGCAAAAATACAAACCCGAGTGAACCAAAAAAATCATATTGGTTCATAAGCTCATTCTTTTATTTATAACCTCCCTCCTCTTCCTCCTTTTCCTTTCTTTCCTCCTGCTTGTAAGCACTGGGGAAGGGCCTGGAGCCAGGACTTCTGATCCCAGCCCTCCTACCTACTCATCTCCACGGGCAACACCCCTTGCCTCCACCACCCCCAATCTGGGCTCCCCTCCCCAGCATTCAGAGGGGCCCTGGGTAGTGCTGTCCAGTTTCTATGTACCGGCCTCGTTAGTGGGCCATGAAATTAACCAGTAGGTTGTGACCAATACTAACAATTATATATCACAGTACAACACACATAGGAAGTTGTTACGCACTACACTCTGTTGAGTCTACGATTTAATTAAGACAATTTTTTTTTGAACATTTCTGGAATCAAGAGAGGACGGGACTTACAGCCGGATGACACTATAGCTGCTCTTGGCCAGGTGGCACTTGGGACGCATGAAGTCAGTCCCGGTGTCAGGACGGTCTCGTCTCACCGCGACCGCCCATTATTTCCATCGGCAGACCATTTAAGGACAGTCTGAGGAAGGGATGCGAAGCCTGGGTGTTTTCTGGAAGCCTAAGATAAAGAAGGGGCCAACATCAAACCTTGCAGAATAGCTTGGAAGGAAATCCTGGGGGCAGCAAGGGTGCCCGCCCTCTTCTAGGATGCCTTATCCAACATTTATTTAGGGGCACAGAAGGGAAAGCTTCAATCCTGATGGCTGACTCAAAAAGTTGAACCGAAGCTCAAGTTTCCAGAACACAATCGCGATGCATTTCACTCAAGGGAGAGGAACTATGCAAGTCTCAAAGTTTTTAAATGAACACAACGTTTTAAATAGACATAAAACTTCTAAGTGACAAGAAAGCATTGTTCAACATTTGATGGCAGTGAAAATAAATGGTGTATAAAAGAATGCTGCCTCCTATAGTCAATGGAGTCTTAATTTAATAAAACCCAGTATATGTGCATACTAGGTCGCAGTGTAAAATAAAATATATATTTATTTAATAAATAAATATATATCATATATGTATATGATATATTATTATGTCATTACTTATTATATATGTATATATGTATGTATATATGTACATATATATGTATATATGTCTCTATATGTATATGTATATATATGTATATATGTCTCTATATATACATATATGTACATATATACATTATTATATATGTATATAATATATATTGTATATATATTGTATATATGATATTTTATTTATTTATTTATTTAGAGAGAGGGGGTACAAGTGAGTGAGGGGCAGAGAAAGAATCTCATGAGGGGCAGAGAGAGAGAGAGAGAGAGGGAGAGAAGGGGGGAAGGGGGGAAGGAGGGAGGGGAGGGAGGAGAGAGAGAGACAGAGAGAGAGAGAGAGAGAGAGAGAAGTGGATTTCACCCAGGGCTCATTTTTATCCAACAAGGGGCACTAGCTCACCCAAAACAGGGTCCGTGTTCACCTGAAGCAGGTTTATTTTTATTTTAGAAAGAGCGCAAGTGGGGAGAGGGGCAGAGGGAGACAGAGAGAGAGAGAGTCTTAAGCAGCCCCCATGCTCAGCAAGGAGACTGACGAGGGGCTTGATCCCACAACCCTGGGATCATGACCTGAGCCGAAATCCAGAGTTGCATGCTCAACCGACTTGGCCACTCAGGCGCCCCAAAATACATTTTTACTGTCTGTTGAGGCCTCAACATTGGAAAGCCCCTGCTTGAGGAACTTCCATTAGAGACCGAACCAAAGCAAACGGGCAAACTAACAGATCTCACTCTCTGCCCCTTCTCAAGTGTCTCATGCTATCTGCACCCCGCACTCCACTTTCTCATCTACTTTTTACTCTTTCAATTTAATTATAATGAAATAAAATTGTACCACATAACGAAGAGTTCTCAAGCGCACGCCAGGGTAACCACCACCTAAGTCAAGAAGTAGAACAGTCCTGGCCCTCCAGCGCCTCCTCCTGCTCAGGACCCTTCCCCCTTTACAGCTCTGTCATCTTGGAACACATAACTAACATCTATACAGATTAGCTTGGTCTGATTTCAGGCCTATGTAAATGCAATCATTCTATAGGAATGATGTGTCTTTCCCTTCAGTCAGCACTGTAAGCTACATCCTCGTTGTTGCTTATAGCTCTAGTGTTTCCTTTAAATTGTTTTTAAACGTTTATTTATTTTTGAGACAGAGAGAGACAGAGCATGAACGGGGGAGGGTTAGAGAAAGGGAGACACAGAATCCGAAGCAGCTCCGGGCTCCGAGCTGTCAGCACAGAGCCCTTCGGGCTCGAACTCACAGCGTGTGAGATCATGACCTGAGCCGAAGTCGGATGCTTAACCGACTGAGCCACCCAGGCGCCCCCTAGCTCTAGTGTTTTCTTAGAGTCAAGGTTGTCGTTGCATGACTATGCAATAATGTATTTATCCCTTCTATTCATGGGCATTTAGTTTGTTTCCAGCTTTGGGAAATGATAGACAATGTTGCCATGGACATTTTCATATATGTAGCCTGGCGGCTGAAAGGAATGCCGGGAATAACAGAGTTCACCTCTCTTCAGCTTAGTTGCACAATACCATATGGCTTCTCAAGTAGGTTACAAATTTACATTCTCACCAGTGTAGGCGGGTCAGATGCACCAACACGTGGCACTGTTAGACTTTTACATTGTTGCTAGTCTTAGTCTGACGGGTGTTTAACAGTATCTCATTGTTTTACATTTGCATTTCCCTGAGTAACACAAGGTTGAGTAATTTTTAAACACGCTTTTTTTAAGTTTATTTATTTATTTTGAGAGAGAGAGAGAGGGAAAGAGAGAGAAGGGTAGAGAGAGGGAGAGGCAGAGAATCCCAAGCAGGCTCCAAGCTGTCAGTGCAGAGCCCAACGTGGGGCTCGAACTCACGACCAGTGACATGACCTGAGCCGAAACGAGCTGGACGCTTCACTGACTGTGCCACCCAGAAGCCCCTTGAGTGATTTTGAATTTGTTTATTGGCCATTTGGATTCCTGATGAAGTGCCTCCTTCCCTTGAAGACTTTTGCCTCTCCCTGCCATTGAATACAGGCTTTTTCTCTGATTTGTAGTTCTTCATATATTTTAGAATTCTGTAACCTGATAAATTAGCTACTAGTCTCCTGTGGTCATTTAAATACACATTGATTTAAAAAAAAAAATCAGTTCCTCGGTTACACTATCCATATTTCAAATGTTCCAGGCTACCTGTGACTAGAAGCTACTTTATCAGACAGCTGAGAACTGTAGAGCCTCTTTCCTCAAAGCACTTTCTGCAGGATGGGAGAGACTACGGAAACTTTCCCTCCTCACACAGTATTCTGTAGGACAGGACGGAACTAGAGAGCATTTCGTTGCACAGCCCATTCCACTGTATGATGTTGCTCTAGACTCTCCTCTCTGTCCCTCGTGTGTTACAAGTATCTTCCCACATTCACGGCCTGCCCATTAGTTCTTCCGTGGTTCTTTTGATGAACGGATGTTTGGATTTAATCAAACTTTTCCTTTTTCGGTGAGGGCTCTTGGTTTCTTTAGAAATGTCTTCCTACCCCAAGGTCATGAGGGCGTTCTGTAACGCATCTGGAACTGGTTTTGTGTGTAGAGAGGAGGTGTCCAATTTAATTTCCCCCCTAATGGACTGCCAGTTGTCTTTGCCCTTTAGTAACAGCCAAGTTCTTCCTCCATTGCTGTAAATGTCACCTGTCACAAATGAAGTATCCATATTTGTGTGTGTCTCTTACCTTTCCACTTTTCAATCCATTTCAACGTCCTTTCCTTTTCCGTTATTCAACTAAAACTGCTAGGGCCCAGATTGTGAGCCACCTGCCATCTGCTGAAGCTAACGGATATTCTCCAATCCTTATTCAAGTTCTCAGTAGCATCAGGACAGCTGACAACCCTATCTCTTTTTAAAGATTTCATAAAAAAATTGTAATGTTTATTTATTTTGGAGAGAGACAGAGACAGAGAGACAGAGAGAGAAACAGATCATGAGCAGGGGAGGGGCAGAGAGAGAGGGGGAGACACAGAGTCCGAAGCAGGCTCCAGGCTCCGAGCTGTCAGCACAGAGCCCGACGTGGGGCCTGAACCCATGAACCGTGAAATCATGACCTGAGCTGAAGTCGGATGCTTAGCCGACTGAGCCACCCAGGTGCCCCTAAAGATTTCATTTTTAAGTGATCTCCACACCCAACTTACAACCCCAAGATCAAGAGTGAGTCGTATGCTCCACCAACGGAGCCAGCCAGGCCACCCCTGCTTCCATTGTGAAGTACTCTCTTCTCTTGGTTCCTGAGACAGGGCCCTCTCCTAGTTTCCTTCCTTTGTTGGCTGCTGCTCCTTTCTGAAACTGTACATGTGGGGGAATGTCAAGACGTAGTTGTAGGCCTTCATCTCCTCTTACTCTATGCTCTTAACCTTGGTAATCACATCTGTTCGGTGGCTTTTAAATTCCAACTACATGCTAATGACTCTTGCCCTCATCAGGGACAGGTTCCGTGATTAGCAGGCCTACTGCAAATCGGAGAGGTTTGCTGGAGCTTCCAGATACATCTTCCTTGCTCTTAAAAGCGAGGAATGGAAAGTGAGCTCACATCCCCACTTGACATGACTAAGGATGAGCCTGGCCTTCATTGTTGTTGGCGGCCCTCTCACAACCATGGGAAAAGCCAGGCTGTGAACAAGCCAACCGCGGAAGAGAACACAGAGGAGTCGCAGCACACAGGCGGGGCCCTTAGTGAGTTGCACGCGAAACCCACCTGACCTGTACACTTTGTTACGGGAACCAATAAAATGCCTTATTTGTAAACCACTTGGAGTCAGATTTCTGCCCGTGGCAGAAAGTCCTCTAATGAACAGAAGTCCCAAACTAGCATGTCAGGGCCAGACCTCTGCTCTAAGCCCCACGTGTCTCTATCTCAATGCCTATCCGGTATCGTCACTTGGTTTTCTCGTACACACCTCAAACTTTAGAGGTACAAAACCGACCTCTCGACCTTTTGCCCCAAACTTCCTCTTCCTCTAGGATTTTCATCACAATAAATGGCAACTCTACCCACCCAACTGCTCGTGCCAGAAACGTGTGGGTCATCTGTTTCTGTCTCTTCCCCCCATACAACCCAATAAAGTCTAGTCAATCCACCTCTGTAACATTCACTCGATTTGTCCATGTTTCCCCATTTCCCCCGTAGCTACTCTAGCCCATGCCACCCCCATCTCACCCCTGGACATCTGCAATGATCTTAACTGGCCTCCTCGCTCACTCTCATACCCTCAATCCATGCTCCTTACACCTGCCAGTGATTTTTTTTTAATCAGTAATGATCTCATTTTCTAGAGCGTAGCAGTTAAAAGAATGGACTATGGAGTGGGACTGATAGGTTAGTTACCAACTCTACAGAAGTAATCTCCCCAAACCTTAGTGGCTTAATATCTCACGGTTTCTGTGAATTGGGAAACCAGGCAGACTTACCTGGATGTCTCTGTCGCAAGGTCGATCAGGAGGCTGCAGTCTTATCTGAAGGCTCGAACGGGACAGCATCTGCATCGGAGCTCATTTGTGTGGTAGTTGGCAGGATTCGGGTCCTCACAGGCTGTTGGTTAGAGGCTGCTTTTGGTTCACTGCCCCACAGGTCACGTCACATAGGGCTGCCTGGCACACGGTCGCTGGCTTCCATCATTCAGCTACCCTGCAGTGCTCGGTACAGACAGGTCCAGTAAATGTTGCCTAGTTATCCTGATGCTGCAGTGCAAGTCCACTGCAAATGTGTCTATGTCCTCTTGCTGGCAGTGACGTTAAGGTGCAACTTGGACTTCGTCACTTGGCTGAGGTACACTGTTCAATGGTTTCCATCCCACCTGGGATAAAAGCCAAACTCCCAACAGTGCCCCAAAACCCTGCCAATTATCCGAACTCATGTCGAGCCGTTGTGCTCCTTACTCACCTTGCCTCAGCTCCAGTGGACTTCTTTGAGCGTACCAGGTCCTTCCCCAGTTGGGGGTCTGGACCATTCTTTCCTGAGCTCTGCCTGGCTAACTCCTGCTTCCCCTCCAGGTCTCAGCTTCATTGTTACTTCTTCAGGGAGTCTTCCTTGAATGCTTAGTGTAAATTCGATTCCTGGGGCATATTCTTTCATTGCACCCAGTATAGCACTCCCTACCGCTTGAAATTATGTATTTATTTATGGTATTGTATGATCAATATTTGCTTCCCCCTTTAAACTATGAACTCAAGTCAGGGTCTATATCAGTTTGCGTACTGCTGCATTTTTGCCCACTAACACATTATCTGATCATAACATTCACATATTTATTTATTTATTTATTTAAAAAAAATTTTTTTTTCAACGTTTATTTATTTTTGGGACAGAGAGAGACAGAGCATGAACGGGGGAGGGGCAGAGAGAGAGGGAGACACAGAATCGGAAACAGGCTCCAGGCTCTGAGCCATCAGCCCAGAGCCCGACGCAGGGCTCGAACTCACGGACCGCGAGATCGTGACCTGGCTGAAGTCGGACGCTTAACCGACTGCGCCACCCAGGCGCCCCAACATTCACATATTTAACATAAAAATCTTTCATATAGAAATTTCAGCCAATCATGGGAAAGTATCTTAAGTTGTCCTTCGATGGGCCAAACTGACAAGGAACATTTGCATTCCTCAAATTCTATAGTGAAGATTTTCTGTTTACCATAAAGCAGTTTCAGAATTAATTGGCTGCCATGTGGGGCTCGATAACATGAATCCTTGCTGTGGGCCAGGCATAGATATAAGGGACACTTTTCTAAAACATGCAACCGAAAGACAAGTTGAAGTATAGACTAATCTTTTTTTTTTTTTTTAACGTTTATTTATTATGAGAGAGAAAACACGCACATGAGCAGGGGAGGAGCAGAGAGGGGGAAAGAGAATCCCAAGCAGGCTCTCTGCTGTCAACATGGAACGTGACTCAAGGCTCCATCCCATGAACCGTGAGATCTTGACCTGAGCCGAGATCAAGAGCCAGATACTCAACCAACTGAGCCACCCAGGCGCCCACAGACTAATCTTTTAATCCATATACTTAAATATCTGGGCAATAGCAAAGTTAGAAGCCTACATACTCAATGGATTTTTTAATACATCCACGACATTTTTAATATCTGAATAAAAACAAGTGAAAAGCTAATCACAGCTATACTTAGAAGCTAAGGATAAAAACACAGACACACACACACACATAAACTTCAAATTGTTTCCCGTTTCATCTCAATTTATTACTTTCCTTTATCTTAACTTTCTCTTTCTTTTGGCCTGTCTACTGCTAAATTGAAATTACAGTCAGGTTTTCTGAGCCTCTCGGTCTAAGAAATCTCAAGCTGTTTTTTTCCCCTACCTGATGCACATTACAGAGATTTATCATCGTGGCTCAAAATAATTGAAGATTCTCAAGTTTCTTTTAGAAACTTGTACATATTGTTTGTTTGTAGTTAGTGTCAGTTTGATCTGCTCGCTGCTGATTTCTCTGGCAAAGGGAAGCATGAGTCTAACAACTATTGGCAAGAATATTTAATGACTAGTAACCTCAGGTCACTCTTTACCTGGGAACGAAGGAAGACAAGAGTCTGGGGAAGAACATGCACTTTGGAGCCAGACTGCCCAGGTTCAAATTCTGGTTACTAGCTGCGTGACTCTCTGGCAAGTGACTTAATCCAACAGGGCCTCAAAATCCCCAACGTAAAATGTGGATAAAAATGGCACTTAGCTCCCAGAGTCGTTACGGAGATCATAGAATGATTTCTGAGAGATAGTAAGCACTGCATATACATACATATATATTTAATATGCATATTTCCTTCCTGAAGGTTTTTTTTTTTTTTTAAGGTTTTTCTATCTTCAAGGCTATATCCTCCAGCTAGAACTTGAGGATACTAAATAGAGCTCCTCTCTGTAAAACATCCAAGACATGTGATCATTCCCTGTTGGGTGTAGATAATATAGCTTCTCTGGGCTTTAGATATTTCATGTACCAAGTGGTGATATCACCAGTCCTGTCCGCCGAACAAAACTGCTCTGAAGAGACAATAAAACAATGCAGGAGAGCAACGTTAAGAGTAGAACGATGTTCATATGCACCCTCGTGGCCATAATCACACATATGATATTTCTAAGAATCTGGGGGACGTTGTGAGGAGGGTTCTATTAAGTTAAATTACTCCACATTAAAGTTAGTTCAAAGCAGCAAAAAGAGGCCAAACATACGGATCGTTAAGAGCTTCAACTGAAATCACAAAGCATATACATGATCGGTAATTTTAAGACTGACCAACCTAATACATTTTTTGTGTTTAATCAAAGAAATATTGCATTCAAAAACAAACACAGACCCTTTCCAAATCATCCCTGATCAGTGGTATTTTCACTTCTGGAGAATGATTCAGCTCAATTTAGGGATTATTGCTTCTAGCAATATAGCATACAATCTAACTTGAGAGTTCACTTCTTACAGATAAGAACACATCTGAATTCTATCTAGGCTCTTCCACAGACGATGTGGAAGGTGACGCTGGCTAAGTTACCATAGGATCCTTCTTACGGTATCTCAAATATACAGATTTTTATGATTGAGAAACATTTCCTATTATTATTAGCATCTTAGGCTCAAGTAAAAACAGAATTTTCACACATAATGCTAGAATCTTCCTATTTGGTTTCCTGAGAGCTTTTGATGTTTCACCAGTACATTTAAAAAATTCTTGCATCATTTAAATTTTTGCACAAGACCTTTATCCGGAATTGTTCAATAAATGGTTTAAATTAATGAAACAACACAGCTCTTATGCCCCTTAGAAATTTGATCAGTCTTTTTTTTTTTTTTTGGAGAGACAGAGAGAGACAGAGTGTGAGTGGAGGAGGGGTAGACAGAGAGGGAGACACAGAACGTGAAGCAGGCTCCAGGCTCTGAGCCATCAGCACAGAGCCCGACGCGGGGCTCAAACTCACAAACCACGAGACCATGACCTGAGCTGATGTCGGACACTTAACCGACTGAGCCACCCAGGAGCCCCAGAAATTTGATCAGTCTTAAGTGCGACCAATAATTCCTGTGAATGGGAAGAGGAATCACGATTCACAGTAAGCTGCACAGGACACAGGGGCAGAGAAGAGTACACCTGCATCGGGGCTGGCTTGGCCTACATCCCTGGCTGCCATCCCCGGGAGAGGCGGGCTGCGCGCCACCCCGGGACAGGCCGCACGCCCATCTGTCCTCACAGTTTCAATGAGATACGACACTTTTTTTTTTTTTTTTGAAACTAAATACATTTTAATAGAAAACAAAATACAAAATAACTCTTTTCAGAAAACAGAAATATTTAATCCTTTTTCCACGAATTCGAACTTGCTTTATCCTCAAAGCACAGTTGGCTATGCGTGCGGGCGTACTCAACGATTTGTTCCGCAAACTGTTCATTAAACCGCTGTTGCAGCGCAGGTGGGAGCAACCGATCGCAGGAGAAAAGGATGCTGAGAGCGCCACGCCTCTGAAGAGGGGGGCGTTTGGAAATTTAACATTTTCGAATTCTATCTTTTGCCTTATCGCTTCGATTTATTTTCATCTCTTTGCCGCAATCTGTCCTTTCGGGGGGAGAGAACGGTTCACAGAAGGGCAGCCGCGAGGAGACTCTCTCCCACCATCACCGCCAGAGCCCAGGACTTGCTCACACGCACCCCCCACCCCCCCACCCCCCCCACCGCCCGCTTCGAGAAACATGTCAGCCGGAGTGATCAGTCCGTCACCCCAGAAATTTTCCCTTTCTCCCAAAACACTGTGCTACCAAATTCTCTGAATTCCCTGAACCTCAAGATTCCAAGTATCACAGCCAGTGCCAGGAGTAAAACCTGAAAGATGAGAGCAGAGAAAGCCCCTCTGCCAGTGCTAGGTTTCCTCTTCTCAATAATAATAATAATTATACTTATAATAATAAAAAAAAATCCTGGTTCTCTGTAATCACGGGAAAGGAAAGACTTTTTGCCAGGATTATCCCCGCCCCGTTCCTAGTTCCCACCCCCTCATTCCTACCCCAGTAAAGCCCCCTTCCACCCAGGCGACCGAGAACACATGATCCTGGGGCACTGTCCTGAGCGCGCCCTGCGGCCATCCTCGGGCCCAACGCAGCACCCGGCGGTGGCGGTGGCAAGGGAAGCAGCATCTCGGGTTTACACGCGGGGAAAGCGAGACACACACCGGAAGGTGCCCGGGCGAGGACGCGGGGGGATCTTTGTAAGAACTGGCAATCCGACCTCCAGAGCCTCTTGATTCTCCATCTCATGTCCAATGACAGCACCTCTCCCGCCCCCAGTCCTTCGACCCTCGGGGGGACGGAGGGAGGGAAGGGGTGACGCGCTCGGGACGTGTGCACGGGAGAAGGGGGGGGGGGAAGCGGGGAGTCTTTCACAGTCAGTCAGTGATTCAATCTCAATTCGTCCTAAGACTTGCAACCTGGAGCCTTTCCACTACTGCCCCAGTCCGTTACAACAAAGATTAAAAAAAAAAAAAAAAAAAAAAAAAGAAAGAAATTAATGTTCCTGATTTTCTTGTGTGATTCCAGTCACTAGAAGAAGGTTGCAGGCCATGAACTGCACGCTCAGTACATTGCTCATCTGCCCGGTGTAGACGCCCACGAGTTCTCCAGAGGAGCCGTCGGCAGGGGCGCTGCAGTACGTGTTCCTAATGTCCCAGACGCGCACCGAGTTGTCCATGGACGCAGAGGCGATCAGACTACTGTCCGGACTGAAGGTGAGGCTGGTGATGTTGTCCGTATGGCCCCTCAGTTCTTTATAAAGGGTCCCAGAGGCCAAGTCCCACAGCTTCAGCCGCTGGTCCTCGCCGGCCGATGCCAAGTACTTACCATTGGGAGAAAAGGCGAGAGAGAGCACGGGGCCGCGGTGGCCGGTGAAGAGCCTCACTGAGTTCCCCTGTTGGGCACTCCACAGCCGGACAGTCTTGTCGGTCGAGCCTGTGGCTAAGTAGTTCGAATTAGGGTGGAATTTGACACAGTCCACATCTGCCAGGTGCCCGGCATATATCCTCAGCGGGTACGTCCGATCAAATGACCACAGCCTCGCAGTGCGGTCATGGGACCCGCTGGCAAAGTACAGGCTATATGGGCTAATGTCCAGGTCCCACACAGGGTAGGCATGTCCTTGGTATAACACAGTGTTGGTGAAACTCCCGAGGTCCCAGTACCTAATGGACATGTCTTCAGAACAAGAGAGCAACCCTGAGCTGTCTGCGAGGAACCTTGTGCTGTATACTGGTCCACAGTGTCCCCGAAGTATCTTCATCTCTGTGCCCGCATTATCATCCTCATCATCCTGGGAACAGTGGGGGTGGGGGGATGGCAAAGAGACACACAAGAAAAAAAATGTTTAGTGGTCTGCCATGAAAACCAAAGAGTCCAGCAAAAACAGAGCATCTGCCCAGTGTCGGCGGCCTCGCGCTTAAGGGTGAGCCCAGGAAAACATCCCATGACTGCATAACTGCATAAAAAGTCTCCTACAACTTACAAATTGGCTTCCTGACATTCGTCCTGCAGCTAAGACTATATTAAAAGTATACAGATGCGAGGCTATTATTATAATACTGTGGACCTTTCCGTTAGGCTGGGGAGAAGAGATTTCAAAAGCTGATCAAAAGACAAGTCAATGGTAATTTCCACTGTTAATTCGGATGGGCATCATTTGGAAAGATTTACTTCTGAATTCGCATTACGTTCTTAGGTTCTTTTCTTCTGTGGGCAGGTCTTCATCGGTCAGTTTTAGCTGCTTTATAAACCACATCGCTCCCTGTTTCTACCCTACTAAGAAAATTCCTGGCCATGACTGGGGTCAATGACGAAGGCAGACGTGGTCTTGATTCGAAATTAATACAAAACCACCGTAGGGGCTGTCACAATAAAGCCTAGACACATCAGAACGAATAGTAAACCAGAAAGGTGAGGTTACCAATAAACGACGCTCACACCTTGCGACCAGGCATAAACTGCTGGTGTCCAAAAAGAAATAAAGATGAAGGGTTTTTTTGTTCTTCTTCTTCTTCTTCTTCTTTCTTTCTTTCTTTTTTTTTTTTTGAAAGAGAGAGAGAGAGAAATCCATGCTGAGCACGGAGCCCAACTCGGGGCTGGATCCCACGACCCTGGGATCATGACCTGAGCTGAAATCAAGAGTCAGATGCTCAACTAATTGAGCCACCCAGGTGTCCCTAGATGGGATTTTTTTTTTGATGTGTATTTATTTTTGAGAGAAAGAGAGAGACAGAAAGAGAGAGAGGAGAGATGGGCAGAGAGAGAGGGATACACAGAATCTGAAGCAGGCTCCAGGCTCCGAGCTGAGCTGTCCGCACAGAGCCCGACGCGGGGCTTGAACTCACGAACCAGGAGATCATGACCTGAGCTGAAGTCAGATGCTTAACTGACTGAGCCACCCAGGCGCCCCCCCTAAGATGAAATGTTAAACTGAGACTTTCTGGAGGGTCTCAAACATTTTCCCAAACAAAGCATGGGTTTAGAATAGCTTTAAACAAAGCCAAGAGACTCATGGGATTCTTGGAAATAAATTCCTGTGTGTGGGGACAGAAAAGAAGATAGCCGCTCATAGTACTGAGGGAAGTCCCCTTCCTCACCCTCTTCCCCCCAAGGACACTATCTCTGTTCAAAATCCCGGTTCCCTTCATTCTCTCGTAGACAAGCACCTTGCTTAGCACTACAGCTCTCGGTCCAGGAATTCATAAATTAACACGGGTTTTAATTAAACCCCAGGTGAACGGGGAGTAAGAAGATTTTTGAACCAACTGGCTTTGCTGCCTTAGAAATAAAAAGGTCTACGAGCCTTAGGTTCTGGTACAGGAAAAGGGCATCTTTCTCATTTCCATTTGAACACGATGAAAATCAAAATAAGACAAATGCCTTCAATGTGTACATATTTGAGGAAAAGGTAAGAGAAAATAAATACTGACGTCCATGAATATTCAAAATGGCTATTCCAGACATTCAACATTAAAAATACATAAGCATTCGGGAGCCCAACGTTCTACCGAGCGTTACCAAGAACACTAGTAATTTTCCTTTCAAAAGAGGTTACAACAACACTTTAAAATTTCAAGAATGACTCATTGCTGTACACCAGAAAGTTTATATAAGAACTGTGGGAGCAAAAAACGACCCCGGATGAATTACACAGAGACCCTTTGAAGGTAATCCACAGGGCACGTTACCATCTCTGAGGCTTAAGTGGTCTTCATTGGGAGCAAGAAGTTAGGGAATTGGGTCTTCGCCTCCTAGGTGGGGACCCTAAAATCAAGCTGGCACTTCCAGGGGTCTTGACGACTGTCCCGAGCACACGGAAAAGTGCCTGGTTGACTGTATAGACCAAGAGATGGGGAAACCAGAGCATTCCTGCTGGCTATCACTATCAGCCCTATGCCAGGACCACAGCTTAAAATAACCCAGCCACATTTTCTTCTGTGGCTCAACCCAGTCCCACAAGGGCCTCAGCATAGTCAAGCCGAAACTCTGAACAAGCAGCTGATTCACACATGCCCAGCCCAATTCTCCCTCTCCTTCCTTTCGTGCCAACAGGACAAAACCCCAAACTCCCTACAATCGGCTGAACCGACAGCAAATGCGCATTGGTCCCAAACGGGAATTTTTAATTTGTCAAGTGTATTCGTGTAATACTGGATGACACCGTGTGCATTATAAAACACGCGTAAGAAATTTAAAAATAAGAAAAGGAAGCATAAAAAGGTCTTCGAGTATTGTGTTTCGTACCCCTGTGCCATAGTTTGCTAAACCCTGCTTTAGGTCATGGAGGCCCTACAAATCTCGGACTTCTTACGGATGTCTGCTCCTGGACTAGGAGGTTCGATGTGCCTCAGCTCACACTCCAGACTTTCTTAGCTCAAGGGTACTCTTTGGGGTCTGAGATTTGGCCTTGGGCTGTTCTCCCATCATCAGGTGCCAATGGAACTGGAAGAGATTAAATATGGCGGGCTTGGGAGTTGGGTAAGACTTGGGAGCGAGAGAAGGCGGCTCTCGGCTCGTGGAGCTGAACACGTTGCTGTAAGCGTAAAACACACCAGACTTCCAAGACTTAGGACAAAAAAGGAGAATATAACAGATTTCGGTAATAATTTTTTTAATATTGCTTACATGTTGAAATGATAATGCTTTAGCCACACTGGATTAAATAAGATACATTATTAATTTGACTCTTCCCTTTTACTTTTTTTCATGTGGCTACTAGAAAAATGAAAAGTACAAACAAGGCTCACGTTACACTCTTACAGGCCGGCAAAGACCTAAACGACCATTGTATACACAAATCACAGAACTGAGTGTCATTCACAACACTGACTGCTTTCCTTTTCAGACTGAAAGACTGCTGGACTGGGGCAAGGCTCGCTAGACAGTGCGTGGACTGACGCTGTAGTGCAGGGCTGCTAGGAGGGTGGGAGGCTGGCAGGGATGAGGGTGATCGTGTACACATACCTGAAACACAGAGAAAATCCTTGATCTGGTATCTGTGGTTTGGCTATGTTGCTCCAATATTAAAAAGACATAGTTACCAATCAACAAGGGTAAACGCTGGACCTCACTGCTAACTTAGAGGATGCAGGGCCTCCCACCGGAGGCGGGGGGGGGGGGGGCCCCCGCTGCTACCTTTGGGAAGAAGGGCACTGCCGTGCCGGTTAACAGCTTTTCAGAGGTGAATCCAGAATATCTTCCAAGTTGAAGATATCGGGGTAGTGCCGTAAATCCAGTTTTACTTGACTTAATAGAGAACATTTTAGGCCCTCATTGGAGCTTTTGTTTTCTGATTTTTTAAAACTGAGACAGAATTCACATACTCTAAAATTCACTCTCTTTAAAAAGTGTAACTCGGGCCACCTGGGTGGCTCAGTTGGTGACGTGTCCCATTTCAGCTCAGGTCGTCATCTTGTGGTTCAAGGGTTTGAGCCCCACGTCGGGCTCTGTGCTGACGGCTCAGAGCCCGGAGCCCACTTTGGATTCTGCGTCTCCCTCTCTCCCTGTCCCTCCCCTGCTAACGCTCTCAGTCTCAAAAAATAAGCATTAAAAAAAAATTTTTTTTTTTACGGCATAACTCGATGGCTTTTAGTATACTCACAGAACTGTGCAACGATGACCACTTACCTAGTACAGAACATTTTCATCACCTCAAAAAAGAACCCCTTTCCCCATTAGCAATCGTTGCCCAGTTCCCTGTCCCCAGCCTCTGGCCTGGGGAAACAGTCTACTTTGTTTCTACGGATATGCCTATTCTGGATATTTCCTATAATGAAATCCTATAGCATGTGGTCCTTTGTGGCTGGCTTCTTTTACGTAGCAAAATGTTTATTTACAAGGCTCATCTACATTACAGCCGGTCTCATATGTATCTTTATAACTTTTTATGGCTGAACAGTATTCCATCACACAGATACACCACATTTTGTGTATCTATTAATCTGCTGATTGACATTTGGGCTGTTCACACTTTGGGGCAATTATGAATAATGATATTATGAACATGTGCAATTTTTTGAACATGTACAAATTTTTTTTTGAACATGTACAAATTTTTGTGTGGACATGTCTTTTCAATTCTCTTGGGCATATATCTGGAAATGGAATTGCTGGGTCTGATCAATATTTTAAATGCCTACTATTAAAACATTTTATCCACTAATTTGTGCAATGGCTGTTGCTTCACAAAGATTAAGGCAGAGGTTGCAAAGTGGAGTTTTGATTGGGTTTTCGTGTCCTTTCCTACTTCCTACCAGCTCTTTGATCCAGGTAGCTTTACCATTTACTTTTACCTGCTTGGCTTCTACAAGCATGTGAGTTTGTGATCTTTGCATTCAGAGTTTCTATTTTCGGGGCACCTGGGTGGCTCAGTCAGTTGAGTGTCCGACTTCAGCTCAGGTCATGATCTCACGGTTTGTGGGTTCGAGCCCCGCGTCAGGCTCTGTGCTGACAGCTCAGAGCCTGGAGCCTCCTTCAGATTCCGTATCTCCTTCTCTCTCTGCCCCTCCCCCACTCGTGCACTGTCTCACTCTGTCTCTCAAACATAAATCAATGTGAGAAAAAAAAAAGAGTTTCTATTTTAGGGGTGCCTGGGTGGCTCAGTCGGGTAAGCATCTGACTTCGGCTCAGGTCATGATCTTGTGGTTCGTGAGTTTGAGCCCCATGTCGGGCTCTGGGCTGACAGCTCAGAGCTTGGAGCCTGCTTCGTATCCCATGTCTCCCTCTCTCTCTCTCTCTCTCTCTGCCCCTCCCCCACTTGCACTCTGTCTCTCTCTCTCTCTCTCAAAAATAAACATTAAAAAAAATTTTTAAGAGTTTCTATTTTAGCTGTAAATTCTACAAGGAAGTCCAAGTTCTCATTGAAGAAACATTAAAAACTATCAGAACTGATTTATACCTTGCTTCCCCCCAAAATGTTCCTTGTCAGAAACCAAAAAACCAAAAACAACCCCCCTCCCCACCATAACAACAAAAACTTCCCTAAACTGCTATGACAAAATGGGTGGGGGGGGGGTAGAAATCCCAAACAGGAAACCCCTCACAACCTAATGGGACGATCTCAACTTTAGTTCTAAAGGTAAAAGAAAGTTTGTTCACAAGGAAAGCAGTGCCTTCATACTGGAGCAGAATCTATGGTACTTTCCATGTGGATAATGGCGAAGAAATCAGGAAGATACCTAAACAAAACAAGCGCTCCCCTGACATCACTTCATCTGAGTTGAATGGCATGTCCCACCATCCACCCAGGTGGTCAAGTCTGAGACACAGATGTCCTCCTCGACTCTTCCTTTCCCTCCAGCCCCTCCACTGAGTCCAATGCTGGAGCTCTCATCTAACCTGTCCACTGTGCTCCCTTCCTGCCGCCACTCCCCTTGCTCAGGCCACCATAATCCCTCACGCAGCCTGTGGCGCCATACTGCTTCCTGTCTTACCACTCCCAACGGTAGCTACATTTAATTTCTATCGCTTCCTGGAAATCATCATGTTATTCTTCGCTTCTGGGTCTTCAAATGCACGCCTTCCAAAGCCTGGAAATCTCTACAGAATAGGTCACAAAGCTAATTCTCAGTGGTAGCCACGGTAGAATCTTACAACATTTTTTGAACCTAATGTTCTTTCCTTCTTCGTATTTACCTTTCTCTTTGCTATCTTCCTTTATGTTAACTTGTAATGCCTAGAATAATCTCCAAACAACATCATCAAGCTGATAAGGTCAGCAGGAATAATTTCTCTCCTTGTATTTACAGAAGGCTGTAACTCAATGAAGGCAGCAACCTTCAGTTGTATGTGAAGAACGTTCGACAGGCTAGAATTGTCTCCTAGGAAAAGAAATCTAAACATTCAAATACATGAGCAATAAAAAATATCTCGGGGGTGCCTTGGTGGCTCAGTTGGTTGAGTGTCTGACTCTTGGTTTCAGTTCAGGTCATGATCTCATGGTTGGGGGATCGAGCCCCGCACTGGGCTCTGCTCTGACAGTGTAGAGCCTGCTTGGGATTCTTCCTTTCTCTCTCTCTCTGACCCTCCCTCACTCGTACTCTCTCTCTCAAAATAAATAAATAAAGTTAAAAAGATATTTTGGAGGGTCCTGTAAGATTCTAGAAATCAAAGGGTGTGTATTGGAATTTAAACCTTTTACTCATCACCACAAACTCCTCTGTATCATCTCAGTCACAAGAAACAAAAATTCAAAGATCATACTAACTGGAAGTTGACTAAGAAAACAAGAATTGGAAAAAAGGGGGGCGCCTGGGTGGCGCAGTCGGTTAAGCGTCCGACTTCAGCCGGGTCACGATCTCGCGGTCTGTGAGTTCGAGCCCCGCGTCGGGCTCTGGGCTGATGGCTCAGAGCCTGGAGCCTGTTTCCGATTCTGTGTCTCCCTCTCTCTCTGCCCCTCCCCCGTTCATGCTCTGTCTCTCTCTGTCCCCAAAATAAAATAAACGTTGAAAAAAAAAATTTAAGAATTGGAAAAAAGGGCTTATTTTGTGCATCCAGTATTCTTGATATCCTTATCACCTATGGAAATTAAGTTGAACTTTTCTAAACTCCTTAATTGTTCAACCCCATGCAAAGAATTTTCCATCGAAACTAACTTGAGCCACAGCTCCCTGAATTTCAGTGGTGAGATGACAAAAGTATTCTAGCCCCCAGCTGCTGTGGGGCCACTTTCAGGGAAGGCGAACTCTATGAAATTTCTCTCTTTGCCCACGTTTTTTCTAAGACAGTAACTCTCAGGGACTTGAAACTCGGGCCACTCGGCCTGCCTTTTCGGTAAGCATCCCTAAACAAACCGAACAAGATCATTACCCCGACTGATGGGTGAAATGTCAACTACACTTCCTATGTACTTTTCAAAATGGGGTTTGGGAACGCCCCGGGGGACATGAAGCCAGAGGACGTGCACTGGCCTCAGGAAGGCCAGTAACACCCAGTGTTGGTGAGGGTGAAGGGAGACCAGAGTTCTCATTTACTGTTGATGTGACCGGAAAATGAGAATATTTATCATAATTTAAAGTGCAGGCCCTCTGCCCCAGCAATCCTACTTCTCAATGTTTATGTTTGCACGAACGTACACCCTGGCCGCCACCGCTGTCGCCACCACACACGCCCACACCCACACTCACTGTAAATCTCGATATTACCTAAAGGTCTTTAATTAGGCTTAGCAATGTTATCCACATTCAGACAGTAACAAACACTGACCGGTCATTAATGATGTTCAGTTAATGTTGTTAAGAATAGTTTTCATGTCTTCCAAGGTTAGGCATGAGCAGGAATTCAATGGCTACAGGTTACATGGGCATTAGTCTCGCTGCGGCTATACGGTGAAGGAAATAACAAAGTCCATTCTCCACAAGATCTGTCATGTTTGGTAAGAACTCTAAGCAAATTAGTAAGGCAGGTGTAGGCAAGAAAACTGATACTCATACCTCCTCCTCCAGAATGTCACAAGCCAAGTGGATGCGGGACACGTCTACTTGATGGGGTTCTGACTTTAACTTCCGGGATCGTAAACTCCACAGTTTTATACAGGAGTTGTCAAACCCCGCAGCAAGCAGCTTGCTGTCTGGGGAGATTTCCGCAGTGTTCAGCAGCTGCTCTGTGTTATAGAAGGCATAGAAACAGATGGTGGTGAGGGAGGGAGGGCCGTCCTTGACGCGCTTAATGCTCTCCTGCAAGACCTCCAGGGCAGCCTCGTTCTGCAGGAGAGGGGCGGGCATGTCGGCGGGCTCTAAGCCATTGCCCTCGCTCCGGGAGGAGCCGCCGCTGGCGTAGAGCTGGTAATCCGTTGTCTTGGCAGGCTGCACGTCAAGATGGATATGCAAGGTGAGGACTTTGCACAGGGCGGTGTTGTTGTCGCTTTGGAGGTAGCGGATCAGGTAGTTGTAGCTGTCTTCCTGGAGACGGACCACGTACTTGTTATCTAGGAATGCTCGAAGCTTGAAGTTAGACAGGATGTCCTGGATGGTTTGAGTGGTCTGTAGCTGCTCAATGACATCCTTCTGGCTAGCGTTCTGCAGAAACATCCCATGGAAGCGGCTGTAAAAACTTTCCACTGTGCTCTTAGGACTGTTCTGGACCAGGTTGAGATGGAGGTAGACAAAGAGAGGATAGAGGAGAGGCATCACTTCGTGGCTATGCTGGGAATCAGAATCTACAATGAAAAACAAAAAACAAAAAACAAAAAACGAGGGCTTTAAAATCAGTATAATTTCAAGGGATAATGGGACTCTCCCGGGGAGCCCACCATCCCAGAACCCTTTCTGGTCAGGACTATCGATTGAAACGGAAGCCCAACGTGGAATTGTGCAAATTCAAAGCCTTTTGACTGAAGAAGGAAGAGCAGGGACTCTGAAGTCCAGCAAAACTGGGTCTGAAGTCGGCCACAGATCGGGACTTTGATGCCCAGAGAGGTTAAGTGACTTGCCTAAGTCCTCACGACACTTCAGGGGCTTGTGCCCAGGTCTTCGAGGTTCAGTACTTTCCCTTCAATATCTGTTTCTCAAACTGGGGAGCGCGGACCTCTGAGGGTCCTTAGATATATTCTTGGGAGACTGTGAGTTCTTCACAGACACTTTTTAACTCGATGATGATTAAAAAAACAAAAAACAAAAAAACCCGAACACAAGTGTATTCAGAATGGTCTGGATGGCCATTAAGCAAGTACTGACATGCGATTTTAGTGCTCGATTCAATTTTGTGATTACTTCTGGCAGCCGTCGCCTAAAGTGATATCAGGGAGTACTTATTTTTGTGAGTTCATTACCGTGTCTCCCTACCCAGGCTGGCACGCCCCAACACTAAGATGACAACATCCATCCCTTGTTGTCCCATATCTGCCAGTGTAATCATTTTGATTATGTTGACTACAAAATAAAACTTCTCTTTTGCAGTGATAATTTACAGATGAGACATTTTCACGTCATTAAGGCTAAACCATTTACTAATTTGAGACTTTAACATCGGGAAGCTACGTGACAAAGGATGTTCAAAAAAGCGTCCGGCTTTAAATGTCACAGGCGAAAGAGAAAAGCCCTGAGGTGTATCTGACACCTACGTTAAGTGAGGGCAGAGTGAGCCATGAAGGCACAAAGGTCGTTCAGCCAGAGGCCAGTGGGGGTGGCAGGACCTTACGTGGGGTGCAAGGGCCTCCGGGAAGCTGAGTGCAGACTAGCCTGTGTCACAGCCAGCAGCACCGTCCCCAACTCCACCTGGAGCGGCAAGTTAGTTCCGGCAAAATCCATCCGATATACTCACTTGCTGTTAATGTGAACTTTAATGCTTTTGTGGTTTTGCTTGCACTTGATTTGTGAGTTTCGGTTTCATTCGGAAATACGGCAGCCATAAGGGTTTTATGTCTAGTGTAATGTTTGCACATCAACAAACAAGTACCCAAATGCTTTAAGTCAGCATTTGCTGCTTCTGCCAGCATCTTTTTTTCCCCTTCGTGAAAAAGAATCCATTCATGGCTCAAAATCAGGAACATCGGAGAATCCTGCCTCCCTAATTTGATGATAAATGATACCAGCATGGTATCTCTACCCAACACCCTACTTCACTTTATCGCAGGTGAATTAATTGTACAATACGTACAGTTTAGAATAAAGGCGTCCCTACTGCAAGTCGTGTTTAGAAAATGAACTGAAATTGCGACTGTCAGCAGGCCGCTCTGGGCTCCTCCTGTCTCCAGCAGGCAAAGAAGGGAGTTGCAGTGCTGGCTGGGCCGACTGATCCTGACTACCAAGGGGACGCTGGACGGTCACTCCACAGTGGAGGAAAGGAAGGGTATGTCTGGACTACAGGAGATCCCTTAGGGCATCTCTTGGTCTCATTCTGTCCCTTGGTTAAGGGTGACGGAAAACTACAAGACTCTGACCGAGGCAGGTCCAGTAATGGCCCAAGGCTCTTCAGAAATGAAGGTATGGGTCATCCCATCCGGTAAAGACCCAGGACCAGCTGAGGGGTTCGCCGAAGGGAAAGAAAATACAGAACGGGTAGAAGAAGGTAGTTACCCACCAAGAACGAAATATGTGACCAGTTACAGAAATGAAGATTATTTATGTAACCCTCCCTATTTTGTTGTGAATATGTGTGCGTGTGTATATCTACCTATAGGCAAATATCTTTGTTTTCTTTCCTCTCTTAGTCCCTTATCATGTACACAAGTTACTCTGATTTTGTATCAGAGTATTTAAGTATCGTTAACTTTATGCCATAGTATTTAAGTTTCAGGATATCAAGGAAAAGAGTAAATCACCTAAGGACTTTGTTTTTTCTTCTGGGGGAAGGATTAGTGCATTCTTCATTGTCCTCAGGAGAGCTGTATCATGATAGGTGGAATAATGACCTTGTTGATAATCTTTATTTGGAGAGTAAGTACGCTTTCAGGAGATGGGTACGGGTGCCAAGTTGACAGGGGGTGGACTTGTGGTGGTGAATTTCGTGTCAACTTGGCTCGGTCATAATGCCCAGATACTTAGTTAAACATTATTCTGGATGGTTCTGTGAAGGTATTTTGTTTTGTAGACGCGACTAACGTTTAAGTCAGTAGACTTTGAGTAGAGCAGATTATCCTCCATACTGTGGGTGAGCCTCGTCCAATCAATTGAAGGCCTTATAAGAACAAAGATTGATCTCCCCGGAAGAGGGAATTCTTTCTATTTGAACTGCAACGCTTCCCAGGGTATCCAGCCTGCCTGCCGGTTCTGTGGTTTTGGACTTACTAGCCTCCAGAACTGCATGCACTGACTCCTTGAAATGTATCTCTCTGCACATATACCCTATCAGTTGTGTTTCTATGGAGGGCCCAGATACAGACTTTGGTCTTTAAATCTTTTTTTTTTTTTTTAATGTTTATTCATTTTTGAGACACTGAAAGAGACAGAGCAGGAGAGGGGGAGGAGCAGAGAGAGACAGAGAGAGACACACACACAATCCGAAGCAGGCTCCAGGCTCTGAGCTGTCAGCACAGAGCTCGGCGTGGGGCCCTGAACTCACGAACTGTGATATCATGACCTGAGCTGAAGTCGGATGCCTAACCGACTGAGCCACCCAGGCACCCCAATTCTTTAAATGCTTCTTCTGTAAATGCTGTAATTCCTTAGAAGAGCTCCCCAAAATTTTTTCTTTAGAAGCTGTAATTTTTTTTTAATTCTTGTAGGTCTATTTACTTTCGAGAGAGCAAGCGAGCGTGAGCGGGAGAGGGGCAGAGAGCGCAGGAGACACAGAATCCAAAGCAGGCTCCAGGCTCTGAGCTGTCAGCACAGAGCCCGACGCGGGGCTCGAACCCACAAACTGTGGATCATGACCTGAGCCGAAGCCAGACACTTAACCAACTAAGCCACCCAGGTGCCCCTAAATGCTGTAGTTCTTTAGAAGAGCTCTGGAAAATTTTTTTCCCCAAAATACTAATGAAAAAACCAAAACCAAAACAGCTCAATCCTTATCAATTGGACTTCCAATATACGATGGGGATGAAGAATTGTTTGCAATTTCTTAAAATCTTAGTTTCAGGCTTCCTTTTCAAAATGAGAGGCATTTTAGTTTAATAAGTTTATAGAAAGAACCTAGCCAGCAAGAAACAGGGCTGCACTGCTTCAAAACTGACTGAAATTCACTGCTGTTTCAGCTCAGTTTCAAAATTGCTTAGCTGTTCTCTCTTGTCTGAAGAGAACCGGTCAGGTATAAAATAACATTTTGATCAACATACTCATTATGTGGAACAAGGTGAGACCCACACGATCAATCTTGTTTCCTTGCAATCATAACACACACTTTGGATTCTGCTCAAAGGGGACCCACTTAAAATAGATTTTTTCTAATTTCAAAAGGAGCATGTCCTCCGAAAAGCATGATTTTCTTTCCTCCCATCCATCTACCCGCCGGCTACGTAACAAATGCCTACTTGGAGCCACACTCCTCTGGTGGGAAAGAAGAGGAAGCTTTTCATGGAGTTTGCAGAAATCAGCAGTGAAAAGGACACGAGGTTAAGTGAAAACCGAGCTTGTCAGTCCGTGTCCTCCTGCCTGTCTCTGTGTGGTCTGACCCCACTACGTGGCACCCCGGCCTCTACTCTGAAACACCGCACTGCCCAGCTTGACTTCTCACGTCCCTCTCTCCTGGGCTCCGCTTCTCCCTCGTGTTCCTCAAATGCTCATTTCACTTTCAGGAGTGAACACGGAGTGTGTGTTTCCGGTGACCCAGGCACCTGACATCCGTCATTGTGTCTAAGGGTCACGGCTGGCCCCAGATTCACACCCGGACCGAATGGTTCCAAAGCCTCTGCTCTTCCTACTGTGCCTCCTGAAGAAAAGGGCCCACAGCAGTAGGTGAGCTCCCAGAATCTCTCGCCCACAGATAACTTACGGAGGAAAAAAACACTCCGGGTGCTCCAGCCTGAGAGGCTCTTATTTTCCTACTATCTTCGAGATTTATCATCTCCTAAAACTGGAATTTGCACCTCCGTGAAGCTGATGCTGAGTTCTTTATCACGAGTCTGTATCTTCTCTTAAATACTAGCCTCGGTTTCCTACTGCAGTCTATACCGTGGGAGGCCACCATCATCATGATGTGCAAGGCACAACCTGACTTCTTTCTGCCCAATGTAGCTTAAGCCCCGGTTTGTCACAGAGCCCGAGTCATCCTCCTTTGATCTTGAGCCTTGGAGAGTCTACCTTGGAAATTTAATTATGAGATCCAGACGCTGTTTTCCATTTTCACACCTCCGCTGAGTTCTGGTCCTTACTCACCTCCCTTCGCAAGCAAGTACTATAGCGGACTTCAGGCTGGCCTCTGTGCCATCCCACTTGCAAACCCTGTCACCAACTGCCTTTAGACTAACATTCCTGTTGGTTGTCTCCGCCAGGAGACGGGAAGAGGCTCACGCTTCCAGGCCCAGTGGTCAGGTCTCTCCTCAGCCTGGCTCCAGGGTGTCTGGCTTTCTCTGCAATCGGAAAGCCCTGTTCTCAACCAAGCTCGTTTTCTCCCTGCTCCTAGAGGGGAAAATTGCCATCTCTACCCTCTTGTTCCTATCTTTTCCCCATACCCCGAATCCTCCTCCTCCTCCTCCTCCTCTTCCACCGTTTACTGAAATCCAACCCACCTTCCAAATGCTAACTTAAATTCTACCCCCTACTCAGGAAGGCCTTCTCGACTACCCCAACCAACGTTCACCTTTCTTTCAGAATGCGATTCCTAGACGTACAAAATTCAACACTGATTTCACACTGGCTTGTGAAAATTCTTCCACTATATTTGAACTTTATTTAAAAACTTTTAGTTTTAGACTGCTGTGGTTAGGATTGCTTCTTACTTAGATTAATTACTATATCTTATACTTTATTTCGGTGCTCAGGAAACACTTGTTCATTTGACTTGGTTGACTACTCTTCAGAGGCCTGAGGGTATGCAAAAATGTCTCAGGAAAAGCAGTCTGTAAAAACACACGACAAAACATATATTCACCCCCTCCAAATAACCTGTGCCCAGTGGATTAAGGAATTATAGGTAAAATAACAGACAACTTCCTCAGTTTTGAAACAAGACAAAGGAGAGGGTTAATAGATTACAATTTACTGCAATGTAAAGTTCTGGCTGAAGGAAATTATGAGATGAGAATAAAGAAGATACCACATATTAGGAAAAAACCAGCATCCTCAAATACAAGGAGTTAACATTTACTCCATGTTAAGAGTTTGAGCAGGTATATATATATTTTTTTAATCTTTATTTTTGAGAGAGAGACAGCATGTAAGCAGGGGAGGAGCAGAGAGAGAGGGAGACACAGAATCTGAAGCAGGCTCCAGGCTCTGAACTGGCTGTCAGCACAGAGCCTGACGCGGGGCTCGAACTCATGAACTATGAGATCATGACCTGAGCCAAAGTCGGACACTCAACCGACTGAGCCACCCAGGCGCCCCGCAAATATTTAAGAATAACATCAAGAGCCCAAAGAAATAAATTGAAGCAGAAAACGTTGCACCAGGGTAAATCACATCAGTGAGCAATTAAATGTATTAATAATTCTCCATTGCAAGAAGTAACCACAGTTCTGTATCATAAAATTATTCCAATGAGCCTATCATATCTATGCTTCATTGATTTAAAAACGTAAACAAAAATCTATACAGTATCACTACAGTCACGAGTGTCATGCATAACGGAAATAAGTCGTATCTATGACAAGAGTCATCTCACGGGGTGAGTACAGGGAAGGCATCACTATTGTAATGATACATTGGGGCTTTATGCTTTTGTCTGTCTCCCTCATTAGACAGTGGGCTCCACATCAATACTCTCTATTGCAATACCACTGCTTAACATAAATATCGGCTGAATGGATCAAAGAGAAAGGCTGAGAAGAGTTAGGCATTCCTTTCCAAACCAGCTTCCCCACCAATAGCACAGAGAGACAAATCTATCGTGGAGAGAGAAATAGAGCCCTATTTTAAAAACAGAGTCTTTCTAAAGACTGAATTAAACATTTTGAAATACTGCTTTAAGCCTCCAAAGCGAATGCCAATGATTAAATTATCTCCAAGTTCTTGCTTACCTCTGAATGAAATCCTTCTTATAAATTCAATTTTTTTTTTTTTAATCCTTACTGGAGATGGAGAGCAGCTGATCATTGTTCTGAGATATTTAACATTCATATGATATGAGGATCTTAATGGAATATCTTTCTTTTCAGTTTAAACTTAATAGACTCTTTTTACTAAACCTTTAAGTTTCATGATTTTTTCATTTTTGTAACCATTTAAAAGACTACACTTCTGAATTCCATCAATCAACAACTCTGAGGCTGATAAGATAACCCTCTCTAAGGTTTTATTTTGTAACGTTTATTCCCTGTAACATTTTGGCCATTTTCCCCAACCGCAGGACACAGGAAATATGGAATCTCTCCTTTAAAATACAAACTATTAGAGGTCAAGTAAAATCAGGACAACCCTAAGTGAAATAAAACTAGATGTATTATTTTGGTTTATAACTGATTGCATTAGATGCATCTTTACCATTAAAGATTATTATTGAGGATTTTTCAAATAAAAAAAAAAGAAAACAATCTCAAAGAGTTTTAACTACAATTTACTATTAACCATTTTATCTGTCAGTTACTCTCAATCCTTTGAGGGCAGAGAGTTTTGTATTTCTTTTACTTCAAGGTATCGTGTATGAAGAAAGTACTCAAGAAAGTTTGATTAATAACCTGAATCAAGCTGGTCTCCCTCACTGCAATAATCTTTCCAACATTAAAAGTATAATCAGTCATCTTAGGACTGGATGGATGAGAACACTTAGTTATACCTTTGAATCGCTTTTTCTTAAAAAAAAATTTTTTTTTTAATGTTTATTTATTTTTGAAAGAGCGAGAGAGAGAGAGCGAGAGCATGAGTCAGGGAGGAGCAGAGAGAGAGGGAGACACAGAGTCCAAAGCAGGCTCCAGGCTCTGAGCTGTCAGCACAGAGCCCGGCGCAGGGCTCGAACCCACGAACTGTGAGATCATGACCTGAGTCGAAGTCGGACACTTAACCGACTGAGCCACCCAGGCGCCCCTTGAATCACCTTTTCTATTTCAAATACAAGGAAACCAGAGCCCCAGAGAGGCCAAGCAACTCCATTTTTTTTTTTAAGTGATTAATTTAAAAAGTCATACAGGGAGTTAACAGAACTGATTGGAACTCGTATCTACTGATTTTGCATTCTAGTGGTCATTACACCACCCATGAATGGTCTAAATTACTTCTAATTTTTTATCTTGCTGATTCATGAGAACAACAGCCTTGCATTTGGGGAAATAAAGGGAAAAGCTCATCCTGAGATGTGCTATATTAGTAACAGCAATTTCAATGTACATTTCAAATTCTCTACATTTAAGTATGTTTCTCTACACGGCTGATTGAGCTTTCACTGTTTCAACCCAAGTTCTAGTCACTCTGCTGACAGCCACAGATAAAACGGTGAACAAAACATCTGGAGCCCTGGTTCCTGCACACTTTAACCTTGCGATTTAAGTCTCTCACGAATTCCAATAGCTTGTAATACTGAGTACAAGGGCTGTGCGAAACCACCTTGGAATCTCTACTATGTACACCATACCTGCAATATACTAGGTTCTGAGGGAAATTTGCATGATTCTTTCTTGATAAGTAGTAGTTCCTAGTGCTGAGTACTTACCAGTGAGAAAATTCCGTAGTCGTCCAAACTGTACTTCATATTGCTGGGGCTCTGCCTGGCAAGGGGCTGCGGACACGATGTTGGCACAACCGGATTCGGATTGGACTAAGGCGGAAAAGATACGTGAGATGGGGATGGGAAACACAATTATTAATCCAATATGTGGCAGGATGGATGGACGAGGGTGTTGAGTACGCATCAGTAGCAATGGACATTTCAGTACGTTTTCAAAGTATGCTGGGACTTCTGGTTAAATATGACCAAGTGATGACACCTATGTATCTCCTCTCCTTCCTGATACCCAAAATAAAATGACAGTGGAGGAATGAAAAGGTATAAAGCACAGAGAAAGGTGAGTGAGAGGACAGGTCCATAAATTCATGAGAGACCTATCTGAAAGCATCTGACCCCATGTTCTGACATCCTACAAGAGAGCCCGATGCGGGGCTTGAACTGTGAGATTATGATCTGAGCCAAAGTCAGACACTTAACCGACTGAGCCACCCAGGTGCCCCCTCATGTCTCTTGGTTCTGAGAAATTTTGTGATTCCGTTTCCTTTCTGGGACCCCTATTTCCTTCTTCTTCCACCCCCCCTCCTTTTAAGTAAGCACCAGGCCCAATGTGGGGCTCAAACGAACGACCCCGAGATCAAGAGTCACATGCTGTACCAACTGAGCCAGCTATGCACCCCTGGAAACCCTGCGATTTCAAGGTTAGATCTCGTTTCCTCAACTTTCAGCCTTCCTACTGATTTTTTATTTTTACCACCCTGTAGTTAAATTTACCAAATTTCTTGCTGTTCTCTGAATGTTCTTTGTTTTTTAAAAGTAGCATTCTCGGGGCGCCTGGGTGGCGCAGTCGGTGAAGCGTCCGACTTCAGCCAGGTCACGATCTCGCGGTCCGTGAGTTCGAGCCCCGCGTCGGGCTCTGGGCTGATGGCTCAGAGCCTGGAGCCTGTTTCCGATTCTGTGTCTCCCTCTCTCTCTGCCCCTCCCCTGTTCATGCTCTGTCTCTCTCTGTCCCAAAAATAAATAAACGTTGAAAAGAAAATTAAAAAAAAAAAAAAGTAGCATTCTCTTCTTGTTTCGAGGCGATCATTGAAGGTATTTTTGAAGTTTTCTTCTCTCAGCTGTCTGCTTCATCCAAATTGCTTCTCACGGTTTCTTTCCACATCTCCTTTTCACAGAGGGTATGGTAGGTTCTTTCATGGCTGAAAGTGAGGCCCTACAGAGCTGACAGAAACTTCGTATGCTTATCACCCAGCATGACTTGGATGGGCTATTTCCCAATGTCAATGTCTTTGTAGGTCTTCTGTCTTGGGCAGGTCAGATTCACCAGGGAAGAATCTGTAATCACCTTCCTGAAGGATATGTGACTGGCTACCGGTATTCTGGGCAGCAGAATGTGGGCAAGAAGGCTGGAGTCTTAAATTCTTTTTTTTTTTTTTTAATGTTTATTTATTTTTGAGAGAGAGAGAAACGGAGCATGAGTGGGGGAGGGGCAGAGAGTGAGGGACACAGAATCGGAAGCAGGCTCCAGGCTCTGAGCTGTCAGCACAGAGCCCGATGCGGGGCTCGAACCCATGAACCACGACATCATGCCCTGAGCCAAAGTCGGATGCTTAAAACCGACTGAGCCATCCAGGCACCCCAAGAAGGCTGGAGTCTTAATATTCAGTACGTAGACATGCACTTAGTCTCCATACTATGAATTTATGCTTTCTAAGAAGAAAAACGACATTCCCTCACCCTTTCTGTGGGAGGAGGGAGACACTGGGAAAGGTGGCTGGGGGCTGCGGGAGCCATCTTTAATAATCTGGATGAAACATTAACAGATTTCAGAAGATGGAATATAATGTAGGAGTGGAATCTAATGCAGCAGGTCTGAAGCAGCCACAACATAAAATGTACAGGGAGGGGGTACAGATGAGAAGTCAGTGTGCCCCACTGGAACTCAGAGCGACAGACTAAAGCAGGAGACTATGCTGCACATGGAAGAAGGGACTCCTTTCTGTCCTCCATGAGGCTCCCAACTTGAGTTAACCAGTCACCAAGTCCTATAGGTTCCTCAAATCTTTCCTCTCCTCTCCACTGTTACCGCGTCCTTAACTCAGGTCGTCCTCACTTTTCACTGGATTATTCTGTGGCCTTGTAAGTGGTTTCCCTGGTTCTACTCTGGGCCTTCCCCAAACACCACAGCCACCAAAGTGATCTTTCCATAATTCACATTTGAGAATTTAGATACCCTCCTTCCACTGGCCCCTGGTGAGCTCCTAATGGTTCTTTTGAAACCTAGCTCATCCCTTCTATTTACTAACCCCTGACTGTATGCTAGGAACCACGAGACCTTTTTCTTTTTAATTAATTAATTTTTAAGGGAGAGAGAGAGGGCGCGCGCGAGTGCACATATGTGAGTGGGGGAGGGGCAGAGGAAGAGGGAGAAAGAGAATCTTAAGTAGGCTCCATGTCTGGTGTGGAGCCTGATGCGGGGCTTGATCTCATGACGGTGAGACCATGACCTGAGCTGAAATCGAGAGTCAGATGCTTAACTGAGCCGCTCAGGTGCCCCAACCACGAGACCTTTGGGAAGCAATCCTTGACCTGCTAGGCTAATTGAGACGACCATCGTCTTTGTCCCTACAGAACCTGAGGCATTCTCCCTTTGTGGAACTTACTACATCATACCCTCCTATCATCAGTGATTTATCTGCCTCATTTCCTGGCTACAATGTTAAGCTCTTTAGGAGCTAGGATCCTAACCTTAGTTGTCTCTAGGACTTTTCAGCACCTGGCAATAGCAGATATTCAATAGGTGGTCTGCTGAATGCAGACATATTATTCAGATTGCTCAACTGACAGAAAGACCTCGGACAAAATCTCAGGATGATCACATTTCATGTTTCTCACATTTCTTGGTGGTTTTCCAGGGGCAACAGAGACCTTCCTAGGAAGCCATTATGTCTTAACTAAGGCAACTAAGAGTCATGTTCTGGAAGTCTGTGTAATAGCTCTTGCTTCTATCTTCTACCAACAACTGCAGAGAATTACTGTTCCCAGGTTCTAATGAATACAGGGCAGCCGGAGATGATTAATGCACACCAAGGGCTATGACGGCAAGTTTACAAGGAATTACTCTGGTGCTATAAACTGGCCATCCTACTAGAAATAATAAGGCATGTAGTAATTTATTCCACGTCTGTCATCTGGCTCCGTTCTTGTCGAGGGTAACCCAGTCTGAAAGAAAGGAAGAACGGAGTGGATTTGATGCTGAGGAACAGGAAGGCAAATGCCTGACTGGGCTACTTCTACGGTCTCAGGGGGGAGTCAGGAACCACCCCTTTGAGGACACCCTCAGGTTTTTACCATCCCATCATTCTTCCTCTACAGCAATGGCAACATACCCTAAGAGCACGCGGGGTCTGGCTTCATGATTTTGGAGGTAATACAGGGAGGCAGAGGAAGCTGCTGCTACCAGTATGGAGGCTGAAACCATTAAGGGAAGGAGGAGGTGGAGGCAGATACTCAGGAGAGCAGAACGAAGTGCAAGGATAAAAAAGAGAAGAGTCCAGTCTGAGCAGATAAGAGGAATCAGGGCTATGCTGGAGAAGTCACTGCAATGTCCAACGCCACCTGCAGCCGTTAAAGGGCACAGTCACCCTAAAAACACTGCAGCCATTCGTTTTGTCCCCCCAAATCTCCAGTACACGAATCCAATAGAAGAAAATTCTATTACATAAAAACCGAACTGACAGCATAGCTAAGTAATAAGTGTTTGTTATTCTGGACAGATTTAAGACACTTTTTTTTTCCCCCCGAAAAAGCATCTGATTTCAAAACAAGAAACAACACCCAAATTTAGAACTTCAGGAGCATATCTAGGATGCCAATCTTTCCAACCACTGGTCCCAAAGTATTCGTTCACCCAGCAAACCTGACTCCCGTGGGCCAGGCTCCGGGCTACAGCAGAGGGATGAGTGCAGGAAGGGGACAGAAACCCTGGCCCTCCGGGTCCTGTAGCATAGGAGTTCACAGAAGGACAGGTCGCACGTAACATCAGATACAGACAAAACCACTTAGAATTCCGAGGCGGGATGGATTACGACAGGAGGCTTCTAGGAGCGGCTTTGAAGGATAGATAGCATCTCTGAAGGCCAGCACCATCATCTGGTGGTGCCCACCGAGGCCTCCGGAGAAGTGTGACCTGTCACGGACACTCCGGCCCACCCCCAGAGCGGGCCCGCGGGTACCTGTGAGGTTGGCTGCCATCTCCTCAGCAGTCTGTGACAGCCGCAGTCCTTGCTTTAGGGGACCGTCGGAGTCCACATACTGCCGGCGTTTGAGGTAGCAGGACACTGCCATCTGAATCTGCTCGGTGCGCACTCGTTTCATGACCTTCAGAGGGAACCACAGAACACTGAGGCATTTGCGAGATCGTCCAACCCAACGAGGACATCACATGGGTAAAATAAGGAGACAGACTAGCCACGTGGCTAAGCAAGTGACCTAGTTGAGACAAAACAAAGTTCCTTCATTACTAACCTGGGGCACTCTCCATTTTGTCCATTTTCTCGATAGTCATACGGTCACCTTCAATTACGGACAACAGGAATGTCACTGAGGATAACACCCCATGGATCCCCCCCCCCCAACTTCATTTTATACTATGATTTCACTCTTTCTGGTGGAGCTTTTCATCAGGGTTGCTAACAGGGGACCAGGTCAATCCCAGAGTCTTTTATTTCGCCTACTCGGGGAGAGAGGTGTTAGTTGGCAGTGAACCAGCTAATGAAGCGGGCAGGAGGCGACGCAAAATCGAAGATCTGAGAAATTCAGAAACTGGAGGAATAGATGTTGAGGAAGTGAGAAATTTATAGGGAGGAAAGGAAGGCTGTGTTTTTCCAAATAGGAGAAGGCTGGCAGCACCACGTCCAAGATCTGAGTAATGTGTTTTCGTTGTCATCACATTATTGACCTCTCTTACTCTTTATTTATAACCTCGGGCACAGAAAAGCATCAACATGGTGAGAGAGTATGTATACGCGGTAAATGTCTCACGAATTCATACAAGAAAGGAAAGGAAATGAAGTGCACCAAAGAGGGGTGAATGACTTCTGCTAATTCGTGCCAATTTGAGGGTTCCCCCCAAAGGAGTATTTTCCTTGACTACTAAATTGATTATAACGAGTAACAGGACGTGCCATGGTCTCAGATGCTACTTTGCCAGGAGCACACGGCACCGTAGTCCATGTGGCCAATGACCACGATGAGTTCTGCATGTTCCCTTCGGTCACGTAAAAATGGAGCGCATGTAACATTAGCCACACACACGGGGCTGTCCCTATCACCGCGATCTTCTCTAAACCAAGGGCTCCCAATGTTTTCTGTGGAAGATCCGCTTTTGGTAACTCATTTGGGTGTGGGTGAGTTTTTTTGTTTCAATGACATGCACTGGCCTTCTTTGTGATTTCCTCCGTTCTCTTTTAGGATTTGAAATTCCTCCCGTTCCAGAAATCTGCCTTTTTTTTTCCCCTTTAAACATTTCAAAATATTTTATTTGCATCTAATTTTATCTGTCTGCAATTCTAGTGTATAATGTGTGGTGAATAACCAAACATTTACACAGATACCGTAGCGACAAACTGTTCTAAAGTCATTTGCAAAAATATTTCTTTCTTTCCAAACTGATTTGTGGTGGCCCTTTTAAAATAGACTCTGAAGGTCTGCTTTTCAATTCCGGAAAAGTCAGACAACATAACAAACAGGGAAGGCTGGGGATACACGCACTAAAACATATACATCTATACAAAAATATAAATGTTAGGACATCATAAATATGTATAAACTATAAATATGTTTAACTCCATTTATAGAAAAATTATATCCCCCATGCATTTCAGTTTTGGATTACCAAAGACAGTACAATATCACTCGCTAAAAAGGAAGGGCAAAGGAATGTCAACCAGGAACACTGCTCTAAGCATTCATCTGTCCATCAATGAAGGTAGATAATTGTTTTTTGGAGATTACTAATAGGCATTACTGTATCATTTTGACTGTATCAGGGATTCTCTCTGGTTCTCTAACCTGGCCATACCTAGAACCTCTTGTGACTGTGTGTGTAAATAATTTCAGCCCTGGAGATTCTGATTCGATGTTATTATTTAGAGAAAAACAATGAAATGCACACAGAGACTGTGACGATACTGCCCTTTCCCAGTCTGGCCCAAAGTCAGGACTAGTCAAATCCAACCAGCTCCCAATTTCCCAACCCGTGCCACGCCCCCATGCCCCAGGATGCTTGCTAAAGCTGCTTTCAATCTAACTTCAAGAGCTCAGAGTCCCCAAACTCTTCGAAAGCAGCCCGATTCCTTGTGTTTTAGCTGAGACTAACATTTTCAGATTTCCTACTGCCCATCTCTTGTTACCACGGGAATGCATGCTTATATCAATGGGTGTCCCTTAGTGCTCCAAACAAGGTGGGAGTAAGAGATCACCTCTCTAATGGGAAGAAACCGTGCATGTGGAAGACACAGAAAAACCGACAGAGAGAACAGACCCTACAATGACACATGTCCTCACAGCGGGGCCATGCTTATGCACATCTGAGGAGGAGGGGACAAAATATGAAAGGTATGGAAGAGCAAATAGGAGAATGAACAATAGCAAAAAAAAAAATGGCCGTATTTGGGAATTGCTAGAAACTAGTTTATAGATATTGAGTCTAATGAATCTGTCTCAACTAGCTGCCCCAAATGGCAGTTTCTCTGAACCCAAACCACTATGTATGACAAGGGACCTTTCCTGAGGGTGGGCGGTGAGCCAACTGTAGGGCCAAGGACCTTAACAGCAAGAATGCTGGCATTGACTCTCTTTTACAACTGCACTCAACAGAAATACCAGAGGCATGATCCAATCGACTTAACTGAATTTGATTCCAATGCACACATATTTCAGATGAAGTAGATAAATAATGAAGAGTTCTGTGGAGAAACCAGTTCCCCTCCCCCTACTGATTTCCGTAATACCAATACCCATACATGGACACAAAAGAGAGAGAGAGAGAGAGAGAGAGAGAGAGAGAGAACTCCTTAAAATAGACCTGTCTTTTGAGAGACTCAGACATGAGACGAACACTGCAATTTCAAGTTACTTGCTTAGCTATTCTCAGAATTATACAATCTTTTAAATTTAAAGTAAATTTGGATACAATTACATCTTTGTTAAAACTTCAAAATTGCCCACAACATTCCGTTTTACATAATATCTTAACTTTTAAAGGCAAAAACAGATGACTGCATACCTTTCTTTTCACGCCATATTTGTATTTCTAGAAATTAAAATGGGGATGCTGACACAATATGTATCTATTTCTCGTATATCAATAGTTGCATACTGTTTAACTAATACTTTAACAAAGTTGCTACATAAAATCAAGATGTGACCATCTTCCCCTCTCGAAGTAGCAACAGCACAGGAAAAACCACAGCCACACTCTTGATATTTAACTTCAGAAATAGGGAGAGGCAAAGACACCTGGAAACCAGGCACACTCTTAAGAAGATGGGGCTGCAGCCAAGTAAATTTCTTATTGGTTACAGACTGCAACCTAAGCCCATCCACTTATGTTCAAACATACATGTTGGTGAGGGGTGCTAGGAGAGACACCCCCAGCCCACCAAGTCAAGGGCTAGGTGGGCGAAGGACTCACAATTCCATGAAAGGCCAATAGACTACTGTTTGCACAGCACCTCCTGGGTAAGGTGGCAGCTTTGAGTGAGTTCAAAATAAACCCAGGCAGGGGCGCCTGGGTGGCTCAGCCGGTTGAGCGTCTGAACTTCAGTTCAGGTCATGATCTCACGCTCCATGAGTTCGAGCCCCACGTCGGGCTCTGTGCTGACAGCTCAGAGCCTGGAGCCCACTTCAGATTCTGTGTCTCCCCCTCTCTTTGCCCCTCCCCTGCTCATGCTGTCTCTGTCTCAAAAATAAAAATTAAAAAACAAAACACGGGGCGCCTGGGTGGCTCAGTCGGTTAAGCGTCCGACTTCGGCTCAGGTCACGATCTCGCGGTCCGCGAGTTCGAGCCCCGCGTCGGGCTCTGGGCTGATGGCTCAGAGCCTGGAGCCTGTTTCCGATTCTGTGTCTCCCTCTCTCTCTGCCCCTCCCCCATTCATGCTTTGTCTCTCTCTGTCTCAAAAATAAATAAACGTTAAAAAAAATTAAAAAAAATAAATAAAAATAAAAAACAAAACACATGAAAATAAATCCAGGCAAACTCACCACCACCATTCTCCAATCAGCTCCCTAAATGAGCCCACTGGCAGGTGGCTAGGGGTGTGTGTGAGTGTGCTTTGAAGCAAAAGTATTCCAATTATACATTTAGGCTTCAAACAGGTAAAAATGATTGTGCATTTTTTGTTAAATGGCATGTAAAGTGCCTACTGGGTACTCAGATATATTAGTTCTTTTTTCTTTACTTGCAGTACTATAGACGCAGTATCTATCAAAAGGTCATTCGAAGGAGGATTTAGAAAGCTAGCGTTTGCATTAATCATCATGGTAAAGTGTATTCAATTACCTTTGTGAAAATATAAAGCACAGATGACAAGTGAGCCGCAGTACACTCAGTTTTAGTTAATACCTCATATAATGTTAACATTACGATGGCCTTTCATATTCGATCTGTGCTCCCAGACTGACACGAATATACTTGAACGAGAAGCTGTGCTCTTTCTTATGGTGCCCCAAGAAACAGACGGCACGAAGATAAGGCTCAGTGCTGAGGGCTCAGGATGCAATGCAGCACCTGGAGGTTCTTTGGGGCTGGGGTGGGGGATGGGGAGAACTCACACAACTAGGTGGACAGATGCCCCTAGGAACTGCTTTTCTCCAACATCAGCTGGGACCTCTACGATGTTCCAGATGTTTTTTTCTCACCAACTAGTTTCTTTCCCTATAGCTTCTCACCCAGCCGTTCCAAAACGGCACCAGCCTCCTTATCCAACCAACCGACCCTGCTTCCCACCTCAGCAGGCTATTTACTAAGACTTGAGATTCCTCAACTCTTGCCAAATCAAACAGTCCCTTTCCACACTACCCCACAAGGTCTCTTGGCTGCTGAACGCGCCTCCTCCCTTGAAGCTCCCTCTCCCTTGGTCGCTGCCCCTCCCCCATTCTTGGTCTGCTTCTCATTCTTCACATTCCCTACATCATGACTCTACTTAGAGAAGACTCACACCGTCTCTAGTCGGACCACCTTCCTGAGCTCCAGTCTGAGGGACATCTCTACCTAGATGCTGCAAACATCTAAGTTCAACGTGCTCAAATTTACTGTCTTCCTTCAAACCCTCTTCCTTGTCCTACTGCTCCTAGCCAGCTTGGTGATGCCATCGTCTACCACCGAAGCAAAAAACCCAGCCATCGTCTTGAGATTCTTCTTCTCCCTCTCATTTCTAACAGGCCACCAGCTCCTACTGTATATAGAATTCTTTCTTGCAGCCACTGCTGCTACCCCGTCCACTGCAATGTGACAGCACAAATCACTTCTCAACTGGAATGTTCCGATATCCCCCTCACCTCTGGCCCTACCTCAAACCGCCCTCTAGAATGCAGCCAGAGTAGAAGACAGATCTGATTATGCTACTCCCAGGTTTAAAACTGCTATCCCTCTGCCCTAGTGCAGGTTGTCCAGTCCTGCCATCACCGCCCAGACAGACGGGAGACTTCCCGGAGGATGGAGCTTTTCTCATCTTTGAAACTTACATGAAGAATAAAGTGAGTGCTGTCTTGCTTCTGTTTGTTGGAATTCGTGACAGTTTACTGTGGATTCGTGATTTTTCTGAGTTTTTACGAGCCACAAATATTTGCCTCCTGCTTTAAAACTGTTTTACAGCACAGAAGAACTATTTCTATCAAAACTTCACTAACACGGAAGAGTATGGAACAAGAACGGATATCTACATTTACTACGACTTCAGAACGAAAACTTTCCTACGTGCTCTGTTCGCAAACACTATTGTAGACAGGAAAAAAAAAAAAGAATGGTTTACTCTCAGAGAATAGGGGGAATGTGTCAGGAACAATTTAATGACATTAAGACATTTATGTGTCTCAAGTGGAATGATGTCCATTTTTCATTCTAGAGCAGTACAAGACTTTCTGCAATAATAAAAATGCTCTAAGTCTGCACTGTTCAGTACGGTAGCCACCAGTCATAAAGGGCTAATGAGCAATTAAACTGTGCCTAGTGCTGAACTTTTATTTTAATTAAATTTAAGTAACCACACGTGGCCGATGTTAACTGTAGTGGACAACACGGTTCTAGAGCATGGCGTTACTTTGTGAAACTCATGTATCAGCATCTAAAAACGCTGATTCGGGGCGCCTGGGTGGCGCAGTCGGTTAAGCGTCCGACTTCAGCCAGGTCACGATCTCGCGGTCTGTGAGTTCGAGCCCCGCGTCGGGCTCTGGGCTGATGGCTCAGAGCCTGGAGCCTGTTTCCGATTCTGTGTCTCCCTCTCTCTCTGCCCCTCCCCCGTTCATGCTCTGTCTCTCTCTGTCCCAAAAATAAATAAACGTTGAGAAAAA